>NC_134690.1:139657754-139973170 GCF_050947455.1 Rhinoderma darwinii
TGTGCCAAGGTGTTACCTCTCATGATATTATTGCAATTGCAACATCCAAGGCAGGGAAAACATCCCTTTTTTACAACAAGACCAAAACGGACACGTCCGTGTGAATAAGGCCTTAAGCGTATGTTACAAATGCATACGGTTTTTGCAACTTTAAAAACTAATGCGTCGTCGTATACCAGAAACGTGTGCACAAAACGAGATGTGAACTTAGCCTTGCTTTTTTGTTGTCACTAAATGGGCACAATCTGTAGTAAACCGGAAGTACATAATTAACAAAAATTCTTGGTTGATTGCAATTTTCCTTGAATGCAGCATTAGAAACCAAGGTTTATAGACTGGATACAATTGTTTTGCATGGTCAGATTGACTTTGCAATAGACGTTAAAGTTCCATCCCTGTTGCAAAACCAGGCTGATGATAGGCCGAGTGGGTAAAGAAGGCAACGTTTCCCTGCTCTACAATTTTAGTTTTGACTTGAAGTAATACAATTCCCTATTTCCTGACTTTTGGCAGCGTTTAACAAAATTTAGTCCAGCTGGCTGCAACTCTGAGTATATGGGATGGATGAACAGCTCTGAGTAGTGATGACATTTGTGATATGATTCCGCCCCAGCCCACAAGCTTTGGGTTTTTTTGTCCGAAAATTGGTTTTAATCTCATACATCTATATTTTTAGGCCTTGATATATGTGCAGAATTATGTATGGCTTAAACATGTATATGATAAATAATTTGGTTGCGACTGTGTGTTCATGATGCTTGAAAATAGTTTGACTGGTTTTATTTGTTGTCGAAAGTCTAATATGTAAATAATTATTTACACCTTATTGCCTCTAAAAAGAATGTTCACCCTCTTAAGCATAATTTCAAAGTTCACATATGGAGTACCTTGTGCTTTGTATGAGCTGTTTTTATTTACAATCCAAATTGCATTGTAAACTTTATTGATTATATGTCCTGTGTGTACAATGATCACAATCAATTAAACTATATCAACTCCTAAAAAACAGGCCCAGGTGGCTGGCTCCAAGTCGGGTTGTCTTCTGCTGGAACTTTGGGCCCATTATTGTGTCAGAGCCTGGACTCAATGGTGGATCCTCTGGTGCTTTGATGGGTCAGTCAGACCTTTACTAAGCCGCTCTAGTGTAATGCTGTCTGCTGCATTGCCTTCTGGGGTTGTTGGTTTTTCCTACATCAGATTACCGTACGATGGAGTAAAGTATAATGCATATCACCAGGTTAAGCGCCCACTTTATAAGCAGGGAATGTAGAAAGATTTTCATTATAGACCCATGGCTTCCGGTTCCACTGGCAATCTGGTGTTTTTGCCATGGGAAGCCTTCTCTGGCCAGATATTTCCCCTTACATGGCGAGCATTCGGATGAATAACTGTCCTTGTAATACATTATTGCTCCAGTCTGCCAGAACATAAGCCGTTGCTAGAGTCTCCCAGTTCTAGCTCATAGAGGGGGTCTTGGGCGGGACATGAAAGCTGCAGAATTGTGAATGCAGCTGTGGATGAGAAAATGCGGTTAGTTTATTTAATGTAAAATGGTGTTTAAATGTAAGCCCAAACTTTAAGCAGTAGTTTCTTTAACAGTACATACTACTTTAGAATATGACAGAGGTGCACAAACGTTTAATCTTTTACTGTAACTGATTTCATGAATCCAGATGGCATTCATGCTCACTCCCTGAATTTGTTAATCTATTTTTCTTCCGTACATGAAGTTCTGTACTTGCTTTAGTTTAGATGCTATATTTATAGAAAAACTGAATATCTGCAGGGTGATGTATATATGAGTGTGTGCATATATAGATATAGATATATATGTGTGTGTGTGTGTGTGTGTGTGTGTGTGTGTATATATCTATCTATATGTAGATATAGATTGTGTGTGTGTGTGTGGGTATATATGTGTATATACACTACCGTTCAAAAGTTTGGGGTCACCCAGACAATTTTGTGTTTTCCATGAAAACTCACACTTATATTTATCAAATGAGTTTTTCAAAATGACTAGAAAATATAGTCAAAACATTGACAAGGTTAGAAATAATGATTTTTATTTGAAATAATTTCTCCTTCAAACTTTGCTTTCCTCAAAGAATGCTCCATTTGCAGCAATTACAGCATTGCAGACCTTTGGCATTCTAGCTGTTAATTTGCTGAGGTAATCAGGAGAAATTTCACCCCATGCTTCCAGAAGCCCCTCCCACAAGTTGGATTGGCTTGATGGGCACTTCTTGCGTACCATACGGTCAAACTGCTCCCACAACAGCTCTATGGGGTTGAGATCTGGTGACTGCGCTGGCCACTCCATTACAGATAGAATACCAGCTGCCTGCTGCTTCCCTAAATATTTTTTGCATAATTTGGAGGTGTGCTTTGGGTCATTGTCCTGTTGTAGGATGAAATTGGCTCCAATTAAGCGCTGTCCACAGGGTATGGCATGGCGTTGCAAAATGGAGTGATAGCCTTCCTTATTCAAAATCCATTTTACCTTGTACAAATCTCCCACTTTACCAGCACCAAAGCAACCCCAGACCATCACATTACCTCCACCATGCTTGACAGATGGCGTCAGGCACTCTTCCAGCATCTTTTCAGTTGTTCTGTGTCTCACAAATGTTCTTCTGTGTGATCCAAACACCTCAAACTTCGATTCGTCTGTCCATAACACTTTTTTCCAATCTTCCTCTGTCCAATGTCTGTGAGCTTTTGCCCATATTAATATTTTCCTTTTCTTAGCCAGTCTCAGATATGGCTTTTTCTGGCCACTCTACCCTGAAGGCCAGCATCCCGAAGTCGCCTCTTCACTGTAGACGTTGACACTGGCGTTTTGCGGGTACTATTTAATGAAGCTGCCAGTTGAGGACCTGTGAGGCGTCTATTTCTCAAACTAGAGACTCTAATGTACTTGTCTTGTTGCTCAGTTGTGCAGCGGGGCCTCCCACTTCTCTTTCTACTCTGGTTAGTGCCTATTTGTGCTGTCCTCTGAAGGGAGTAGTATACACCGTTGTAAGAAATCTTCAGTTTCTTGGCAATTTCTCGCATGGAATAGCCTTCATTTCTAAGAACAAGAATAGACTGTCGAGTTTCACATGAAACTCTCTTTTTCTACCCATTTTGAGAGTTTAATCGAACCCACAAATGTAATGCTCCAGATTCTCAACTAGCTCAAAGGAAGGTCTGTTTTATAGCGCCTCTAAACAGCAAAACTGTTTACAGCGGTGCTAACATAATTGCACAAGGGTTTTCAAGTGTTTTCTAATCATCCATTAGCCTTCTAACACAGTTAGCAAACACAATGTACCATTAGAACACTGGAGTGATGGTTGCTGGAAATGGGCCTCTATACACCTATGTAGATATTGCATTAAAAACCAGACGTTTGCAGCTAGAATAGTCATTTAGCACATTAACAATGTATAGAGTGTATTTCTGATTAATTTAATGTTATCTTCATTGAAAAAAAACCTGTGCTTTTCTCTCAAAAATAAGGACATTTCTAAGTGACCCTAAACTTTTGAACGGTAGTGTGTGTGTGTGTGTGTGTGTGTGTGTGTGTGTGTATATATATATATATATATAAGATATATCTTTTTTTGTTCCAACAACTCCATTAAATATGGGATATTAGTGTATTAATTTATTACCTGTTCCAGCAGAGACACCAGATGTTAAATTTTTCTAAAGGACTTTTGTCTTCTTTTGACAGGTCATTCTAGTTCAGGTTAACCCAGGAGAAACCTTTACAATACGCGCGGAGGACGGAACACTGCAGTGCATTCAAGGTAAGGAAGACTGCCGTCTGTGTTAGGCTGTAACTGCAAAGCTTTTCTCACACTAGTCTATTTAATATGTGACACAGAAGCTCCTAAATCCTTCACTGTGGTTTCTGGTGCCTGGGAGCACAGCTTTTCAGAGGGAAAATATAAACTTGGTTTATGTTTCCCCCATTTAATGGGAAACTATAATGGGTTTATTTAGATGAAAAATCGGTAGTCCAGCTTTATGCATTTTAGCACACATGGTTAAAAAAACGCTTGCAGTGCCAGTAACTAAATCCAGAATGAGTTCGGATTGTGGATTATATATTGGCAGAGACTGGGTACGTGCACAGAATTTGGGGACTAACTTTGCTAATACTTGTGAAATAGTTAATAAAATGAATTAGTAAATACTGTATCTTCTTTTATCAATCTGCCAACTCTCTGGTTTATGTGGAAGTTATCTGCTAATGCAGATACCGTTTTTTGATAATGAATTATATTTTTTAGCTTGGTACTCTGTATAGAGTAAACATCAACCCTTTTTCATCTCACGTGACAACAGTCAAGATTATTTTGGAAATATTGTTGCATGTCCGCATAAAGTTCTAATGACTTTCCAATGGCAAAGATTACCAGCATAAAGACTGCCAAATGCTTGAATGCTAAAGTAGACGAAATTGCTCATATAAATTAGAATTCCACGTTTTGGAAACTCTCATATTGGATATATACCCACAAATCATTGCGCATACGGTTAGGCTATATTCACGCTTACGTGACCATTGTGTCAGATTTGATGGCAAGCATACGATTGCACGCAACAATATTCTAGACATTGAAACAATGGAAAGCAAGACCGGTCCCCATTATAAGTCCGTAGGGTCCGTCAGGCACCACTGGTATCTTGGCACGACTGACCCTACACAGCCTTGTGACTTCTGTTTTGAATAGAAGTAGCAACTCCTATGTGAACAGAGCCTTCGTTATCGGGAGGAGAAACTTGCTTGTACCATAAAGTCCTTGTACATTAAATAGAGACTTCCCTTCTCAAATGAAATTCATCTGGCTCCCACGTCTTTGCACAGATTTCTTTCAATATTCAGTGTATAGCAATTCTTATCTCTTGAACATACGATTTGATACTTAGTGAGATGCCGTCCGCCATAGAAGAATCATTTCCAGCTTTATTTCACACGTTCCTTATGTTTTTCTCAGGCTTCTCCTGACTAAATGACACATTCAGATAATATTTGGAAAATAGTACATAACAAATTCTGTCCTTGAAACAGTGTCTCCCTCCAGTCGATACAAAAGAATAATATTAGATACTAATGTGATTATTCCGCTGAGAAAGTAACCTTAGTTTATGACTTTTTATTACTTTTGTAGAACTCCAAACACTGCGAAACGTTTGCTATTTTTACATTGATTGAGCCATTTATTCAAGCGCTATCTTCAGGTATTTCAGTGTCTCTGAACTTGCTTGGTTCCAAATACATGTGCCAAGCAGTTGTTTGGGCACTAATCCTTGTGTACTGGCATGGCAGTCCAGCTTAACAAAGGTAATTTGCAGCATTCGGTCTTCTTATCACGCAGATCATCATAGATTGTCATGGCTTAGGGTTTGCTAATGTCATATTTTATGTATTTATTTTTTATTAGGAGGATGTAAACCCTGTTTTTTTTTAAATAATTTCTGTATTCCCTATTAAGTTCTTGTCCATGCGTAACGGAATTGCTGCAGAAAATTTCGGCAGCAATTCCGCAGAAACTGGCAGGATTTTCCGCATGTCCTGTGTTTTGTTTTACTGCAGAAAATGGTGCGGATTTTGCGGCATTTTTCTCAATGTTGGGAGATGGTGACATCTCTGAAAAACGCAGCATTTCCGTGCACTGTCCGCGGCAGGAATTGACATGCTGGGGTATGAAAAATATGCACCGCAGGTCAATTTCTGGCTGGAAATTTGATGCAGCGTGTAGATGAGATTTGTTAATTCTCACCCACTTTGCTGCTACTGTATTCTGGTGCGTATTTTCTGTCCGCAATTCCAGATAGAACATACGCAGCAATTGCGCTACGTGTGTACAAGCCCTAAAACATATTGGGTTACAAGAGGAGGATGGTCTGCCTGGTCTCTCCCTTCTGTTAGCTGTAGTAAAAGGGACTGGAGATCTAATGTAAACCATGATTCGCATTGACGTCCACTCATTTAATAGGTGACTTGTTTTTTTTTTCTTTCTTAGTATAACGTTTGGTTATCCAGTTGCAAAAATCTAATCAAAGATTAAAACTGTGACTCCAGAACACTAAAATAAAGGAGCTTTCTAGACTTCTACGTGGCCTTATTTAGGAGAATTGGGACCTTTGCTACCCTATATCATGGTCCTGAATTCAGCACTATATAAAAAAAAAGCGGCACTGGAACGTTTTCTTCCATTTAAAGAGCATGTCACCCCAATTGTTTTTTAATTTGTTTTTTTAAGTTCATAGAAGAATAAAACTTATTTTTTCCGCTAATTCAAGCAGTAACAGCAGGAAGACTTGTATGTCCCTAATCCGTAACCTGATAGCTACCGAGCGGTGTCAGCTGTTTGGTAGCGTAAAATCTACTGACAGACTTTTTTTTTTTTTTTTTATTCATGCATTTTTATTTTTTTTATGTATTTCTTTTGGCAGTGTCTATAAATTCATTAAAAAAAAATGTGAACCCAGGCAAGGCCTTTACTTTAGCCATTTGACTTATTTTCCTCTGTGTTCAGGGCTTATATTTGGTGTGAACTTTGCATACGTCTGCCATTGACTCCCATTGTAAAAAAAAAAGAAAGTATACAGTGGTGTATGTATATGTACAGTGTGTATGTAGAATATATATTTATATAAAAAATTTGAGTTGTATTTAACTTCATTTTTTAAAACTATAAGAAAAGAGTGTATACCGGCCAAATGTCTGCCAAAAGATCACGCTTTTGCCATAGGTTTGGATAAGAAGTCTATCGCCGCATTGACATATAGGTCAGAAGTGCTTCAGTTTTATAGGCCAAACTCACATCCCAGTCATGAACAGAGCCTTTTGTCAGATTTAACACGGATTCCGATGCCAATATATGCATAAAATCCGAATACAATCCGTATCCGATGTATGTAAATAGTGTTTCTGCAACCCGGTTTACATGCTGGACTTATGCCAGCGGTGTGGTAATACGAAAGGATGCTTTTCACAGGTTATTTGTTTTCGCACAGACAAGACAGCCGATTTCCTACACGCAGATTAGCCCCATTAAATTAATCTAATCCTCAGCACATCAAACTGCACATCCGTGGCAGAAATCCGTAAGAAGCCTTGGATTTCTACCGTGGATCCTGCAGTAAATAAATACTTGTTGGATTTGCCGGATGGATCATAGCCTAAGGCCTAATTCACACGACTCTGGTGATTTTGCAGTCCACAAAACCACGGATCCGTTGTCTTTATTTGCTGTCCATTTGTCTGAAAAAAAAATCTTCCGTAGTGCATGTGTGTGTGTCATCTGTATTCACGGATCTGCAAAAAAAAAAAAAGGAAGGCTGGAATTGATGACACTACTTTGTCCCAACCCACTGGTCACATGATCTGCAAATATGGATGCCAAAATTACATGTCCTGAGTTTTTGCGGCCTGGACTAGCTGCCCTCACATGGATCAGTAAACCTCACGGGTCATGTGCATTGGGCCATATAAATGAATGGGTCCGTGTGCTATTCGCAAAATTGTGGATAGCGCATGGACAAAAAAAACAGTCGTACTTTCACATGTGCATTAGGCCTTAGTAATGTCAAGCAGCATTCTACATAATTTCACTGATAAACCAGCTGATTACATTTCCGACCCCAAGACAAGCACATTGAATACTGGCCTACCCACATAAAACTGAGCTATGTATGGTTCATGTATATGGTGGATCTAGTTCAGATCCTCTGCGCTGTGACGACATCGGTGATGTCAGTTCTTGGGTATCTGCTCAGAAGCTTCAATATGTTCTGATGGTATGCTCTATAGGTGAGAACTTCTTTAAGAAATCTCACACCGGCATATACCTTCTCTGCATGGTTTGTATTCGAGGATTACTCCAGCCTACATCCTGTTTCTTTTTGTCCAGTAAATCACCTGGCCAATAGCCGTATACATGACAATTGTTTTCAAATGTTTGTTTTACCATCGGACGTAAATGTATCCACTTTGGCTATTCGATGTCTATGCAGCCGATTTTCTCTAGGAAGGGGAGGGGAAGGTCATTACTATCTGACGGGACGGATAAATTCTTATTGAAGCGATCTGTTTAGGTTTTGCTTCTAATCAGTCCGACACAAAAATACATCACATCCTTGTGCATGAACGTGGGAGGTTTGAGAATATTTTCCATTAAATGTGTGTTCTCTTGGAGTTTGTTGGACGGTTTCCTGCAATTAGATGTCATTAAACGGATGATATTTTAGCACAGTATGACCCCTTGTCTTATATAGAGAATGGACAGGATTTCTGAAAGTTTCCATTATGCTGGAGCCAAACGTTTGGACTTGAATTTTGAAAAGCTGTTCTAAGAAGCCCCTATCTGAAGAGGACTCCTATCACTGTGCATCCAAATCTTCCTTGTTCCTCAAATGAATATCTCAATTACACCGCTCTCCCCATTTTTTTAAATCGTGCGGTAGGCGGCGTAAAAATGTAGAAGTCACAAAACGTATTCTACGTTAGAAAACTGGAGTGGTGTGCTTGATACTTCTCCACCTGAGTGGTTTTGTTGCACATTCTCTCAATTAGAAGTGTGCAGGGATAGTTTGGAGCTTCACAGGAAGTCAAAAAGTTCAAAATAACAGGACAATATTCCTTCCAGATGTGACTGAATAAAAGGGGAAAACTTTTTTTTTTTTTTTTTTTAAATGTATTTTTATGGGGAAAGTTACTTCTAAATATGTTTTCAATTCAGTTCTTTGCCTTTTCTGTAAAATATATTAGGTGTCCTATTTTTTAAGAGACTACAACACTAGTGATGTTATTATTGTTATTCGCATTATATTCTGATAAATGATGGTTTAATAAGTCCTTAATCGAATTCTCCAAGGATCTCACATGGTGCTATCATAACATAATGATTCATTCCTGTAGGATAGGCTGGAGTTCATCATGTACTTGTCTGGGTATGGAATGTGAGATGCTATATGTAACTGAATGCCGTCTCTAAAATGCAACGGATCATATAGTACAGCGAATTAAAAAATGTAAATGATGTAGGCTTAGGACTTCTATGGTGTGTAACATGTATAAAGGGTTAAACACCGTTCCATCAAATATTCAGTACATGGCTGGTCCCTTTTCTTTGTTTAAGTGAACTTTTGGTTACTATAAGAAGAAAACACCAGAATATCTGTTATAAGGTGTATGAGAAAAGCACTGTTTGGTGAAAATCACGCGTCACACTTGTTTTTTTTTTTTCTTAGCTGCTCAAAGATATACGATGCATCAATTTCTGCAGACACTACAGCCCTTCCCGGATCTTTCACACAATGATGTCTCCGTTTAGTATTTAATTGGCTCTGAAGTGTAACAATCGGAAGCAACCCACTCATGGTTGTCAGGATCGTGTTTTTCATGCCAAATTGGGCTGTTTTTGCAGCCTGGTGGGTTTTGCGGGTTTTCGTTTTTTTGCGGGTTTATAGTATAGGTGGCAGGATCACCAGCAGAGAGTTTCTACTCTGATAGTGATGCTTTCTCCTGCTCAGATAGGCTTCCCCGCGGGACAAGAAGGTAAATGCGTGGGTGGGCTTACACTATATAAGGGGCACTGTGACTGTTTGAATATCTGAGACCACTCTAGCTGTCATTGTATTTAGGGACACGGGTTGTCATATCTTCGGAAACATTGACTGTTAGTGACAGCCACGTTATCCCAAATACACGATCTGCAAAACGCAAAGAATCAACTCTTTTATTGTATTCTATTGACAATTTTTGGTGAGGCGCAACTGGCTGCATATTTTATTCCTTTGTGCTTATTTTAATGTTCTACTAGGTTCCGAAAACAAATGAAAGTTAAATTGAGCAATATTTTAAGATTTGGAATGGTCTTGTCAGTTTTTCACGTCAGAGGTTGTACGCGCTCGTCTGAATATAGCCTTAGATAATCTAGATATGTAAATGAACAATGCAAGTCTAGGTACATACACAAGGTTTTGCCTCTCATTGTATACTGATTGACAGCGATGAGCTCCTCCCGGGGAATTCTCCTGAAGCCTATATTTAACGTGACCATAGAGTGTTGGCATAGGTTTTGCCACTAAATACATTTGCCCAACTGTATTAAAAATCGTTAGACTTTTTTTTTTTTTTTTTTTAATAGCAGGCATGCAACTGTTGTGGTGTGAACCTAGCCGAACATTTACTTGAGGCTTTTTTTTAATAGACCTGTTATTAGATTCTAAAAGATCTGGGTGAAGAGAAAAATGGGAGTGGAATGAAGCTGGAGACATGTTAACACTAATCATAGGGTTGGTGGTTGTATTGCTGCTGCCAGGAGCAGATCATATGACTTCTTTCCTTATTTTTTTCTTATTTATGAGTGGATGAAAATTTTACAACACTTTTACTGGCTGTAAGTAATTTTAGTGATATTTGGCAACTTTTATGCTGTCTGTTGAGCAACAACAAACCGGCACTGTTTGAAACTTTGAAAAAAATAAAATTAAATGTAAAAAGCAGGAAAAATATTTTTTTTAAAACAAATGACGTTTCTGTAAAAATGTCCAGATGTGTGAATTGTAATCCGGTTCATTTTGTATTTTTAACACCACAATTAAGCCTTCTTAAGCCAGTTAAACGGTCAGCCCTGTTTGCAGAAAAACAACTTTGATTTAGTCAGAATATGTTTTTTGTATTCCAGTCTATTGAGTGTATATATTTACACACTGGAGTCTATGTATCTATGTATTTACTCCAGTTTTCTGATGCACCATATTTTTTTTTAAGCTCCTGCGCCATTTTTTCCATCACATGCAAATGTGTTGGGAGAAGTGGATGGTGTTCCAGAGTTGCTCCGAGCACAACTCCTTTATAAAAGTTTTCTAGCACTTTCTTAAATAGGAAAGTGCTGGAAAACAATACCGGGTCTGACATGGCATTAAAGGAGTTTTTTCCTGGGACTGTAATATTGATGGCCATCAATGTGTGATCGACGTGGGTCAGACTCCTGGGACTCCGCCGATCTGCTGAATAAAAAAAACTGTGGAGCTTCAGCGAGCGCCGCATTCCCCTTAATGGTTTACTCACACAGTACTGTACTGTAGCTGTGCCTGTTACTGCATCTTACATCAGCTCAGTCCCATTCAAGTAAATAGGACTGAACTGCAGTACCAGGCATAGCCACAACCAAATGTACGGTGCTGTGCCTACATAAACCGTAAAGGGGAGCACCATGGTACCGTCATTCGGCTAGTCGCCAGAGGTGCCTGGAGTTGGACAGGCCATCGATATTACAGCCCCAAAAAAAACCTTTAAGTCTATGGCAGATTCATTAACAGGATGTGCGTGAGGAAGAAATGTCTTTAATACTTCTTATTTTTCTTTTTTAATAAGAAAAGCGTAATAAAAATATATAGAGGCTAGTGAGGGGTGCACTTTGCATTTTGAGTGCCTGTTGCATAATATTTTTCTTTTTTTTTTCTTTACTCACAGCATGCAATGTCTGGGGTGTTCTTGTGGCATTTTTCTCCACTAATGTTTGTGGGGTTAAAAATGCAAGAGGGGAAATCTAGAGTATTTGATTATCAGGCATTTAGGCATCATTTACACGAGCGTAATATACGCGCATGCTTTTCACGCATGTCGTACGCACCTATATTAGTCTATGGGGCAGTGCAGACGGTGCGTGAATTTTGCGCAGCGCGACGTCCTTTCTTTGTGCGCTGTTCGCGCATCACGCACCCATTGAAGTCAATGGGTGCGTGAAAACCACGCATGCCACACGGAAGCACTTCCGTGCGAACTGCGTGAATCGCGCAACAGCTGTCAAACTCTGAATGTAAATAGAAAGGCACCACGTTCTTTTCTGTTTACAAACATCCAAACGGAGTGTCATAATGATGGTGATTTTCGCGCAGCCGCGCATCATACACTGATGACACACGCAGCTGTTAAGTGCCTTTTGCGCATGCAAAACGCCACTTTTTTTGCGTGCGCAAAACGCACACGCTCGTGTAAATCAGGCCTTACAGTGTTGGGTACCTTTTTGATACAGTTGTAGTGTTGTACCGATTTTTGATAAAGCTGCATCAAAAAGTGGCATAACTTAAAAAGCTAGCATCAAAACCGCACATTTGTATATATCATCCACTTCAATATCTCCCAGTTTGAATCCTCTTTTTAATGTCAGGGCTAGAATGACGTACCAGTTTTAAGAGCTATTAGTTACCTGCAATTCATGTTACATAATTACATACATTTTCTATATCTATAATCATTTGTCAGATTAGCAAGGAATTAATGAACAAATCTCCACTACATTTAGCCTCGGGCTTCTCGCCTGCAGCATTTTCCAAGCTTTCAGCCCTGTATACTTGTGAAAACCAAAAGTACTGGACTGTGTTGACTGCTCTAGACAGTTATGAATGTGACCTGGCAGGCAGCAGGGTTTCCTGCTGACGTGGCTTCCCACAACAGGAGCAGAACAGAGCAGCTTCAGTGTACTGTAAGGAGACGGTTAAAAAAATGTATCACCCTAGCTTTGAGAGAAGGAAGAAAAATGGAATAAAGCTGAAGCTGAGACAAAATGTTTATATACTCAAAAACAAAGAAATCCCCGTTCTCAGCAAAAGAGTTTAGCTTTTGACTTGATTCTACATCTGCAGTACTAATTTTTGTTTTTGCTCGCACTAAGGATGCCAAATCATTGTTTCATTAATCATTGTGTGCCAGGAAACACATATTTGGCATCCTTAATGAAAATATAAATTTATCTTCACCAAATTTTTAGTAAGGTCTCATGCACACGGAGACGTGTGCACGGAGACTGTAAGGAAGCGCACACGGGTCTCTGAAGCCATATGCATTCTGTGCCGCTGAGTGGTGCCTCTCTATGGTAGTCGGGGCCGGTTTTACACCGTGTGGCCCTGGGCAGAGTTAAAAGGGATGCCCAAATGCTGAACTATTGTATCAATAATTCAGTCCATTCAGAAGGCAGTGTGAAGAGAACTGCATCACTGATTTTCTTCTGCGTCCAAGAGTGTTGCAAGCCCCAAAGCATATGCACCCCTCTCAAAAAAATTATCTCTATACATATAAAGTTATTAAATCATACGACTATACCTGATTAAATATTACCTGCAAAGTGTTACTGAACACAACTCACTATTATAACACCAATTTTACCAATAATAACACAATATAAGGTCCAAATAATACCGCCACACCATATCCACATAGTGACTGAATAATACCCCCATACAGTTATTGAATAATAATGCCACAACATAACCACATAGTGACTGAATAATACCCCCATACGGTTACTGAATTAGATCTCCACACCTTAACCACATAGTGACGGAATAATACCGCCATACTGATACTGAATAATACTGCCACACCATAATCACATAGTGACTAATACCCCCATACTGTTAATGAATAATACCGCCACACCATGACCACATAGGGACTGAATAATACCCCATACTGTAACTGAATAAAAACCACTATACAATGCCCAATATTACCACCATATAGTGACCGTACAGCGTTAGATGCCAGCTATACACAGGAGCACTGCAGACCATATAAGTGATTACAGTACACTAATATCCAGTGACTCACAGGTGATGTTTTCTCTGATTAGTCGTTCACTTTGTTTTGTTTTTTCTCCATCTGGCCCAGACCATTGTGACGACTTATTCCAGCCAGGTCTGGTCTCTGCAGAATTTGACCCACAGATTTTTCTAACACCCCTCCCCACGTATATCCCATTTCCTAAACAAACTCTCAATCCACAGTACGCCAGATGGTAATAATGATCCCTTAAAGCTCTACACAATAAAAGTTCCCCCTCAGTAACCATTCCCCCTCTGTGCACCCACACGGTAATAATGCCTCCTGTAGATAGTGCCACACACAGCCCCACAAACTAATAAAAAAAATTGTACTCCCTTACCCCGTTCCCGCAATGGGCGGAGCTGCTCCACAGCCCCAAAACGGGACCTTTGTGTAGGACGGCATCATCCAGTGACGTCAAGCTGGGCTGCGCAGAAATTCTGTCCCAGTGTCTTATAAGCTATAGGCCTAATGTGGCCTGTAGCCTAGTGAATGGCAAAACCAGTGAGCTGCTCCGTCATAGTATTCAATTGTATCGATGTACTGAGGACTTAGATACAATTGAATGTGGCAGTTGTGGGCCGTAGCAGCCGCTATGGCTGCTATAGTGGTAGTTCCATCGCTGGGCAGGGGGCTCTTGGAGGATGAGGGCCCTGGGCAATTGCCCAGTTTGACCCCACCAACACCGGCCCTCACAGTAGTGTTATACTGCGATATTCTCCTCTAGTAGCAATGCTTTTAGGGGACTTTGTAACGTAGCGATTCAGTTAATGTGATGGATGGAATCTGACGGAATACCTCTATGAAATCGTAGGAGGTACAATTGAGCCTGTAAGTCTATGGGTGATCCGTACAACTCAGAGGCTAAAATACGCTCTTGTGTATGCAGCCTAAGTCCTGGTACTTCAGTGTAGGTAAATGATCGACCTCTGTCAGTCAAGTACAGGGTTTAAAGTGGATACTCCAAACAGTTGTTTTTTTATGGTCTACAAGGTAGCTGATCTTGAAAGAAATGACTATTTTGTGTGCATGGCAGTATATATCAAACTTAAATTTTTTAGCTTTTTTTCCTGTTGGACACGGAGTTTCAGAGAAGCATAGGTTATAGTCGTTTTGGTGCCCTATCCTCTTAGTCTATAGCCTTTGTCTGCTGACCGCGCAATACTAACAGTATATATTGAAAAAAAAAAAATCTTAATTGTGTGCATCTAGAGACCACGTACAGAATACGGTCCTATATAGTAAAACGGCAAAACTTTGCTGCTTCCTCAAATAAGTTTCCGTCCTATACCTCGGCAATGGTAACATCTCTCTAAATGTTTCACTTTCTAATGCTTGAAATTAATATAATATCACTACAGTTGCCCTTTCACAATTGCATTTATGCCTTGCATAGTCGAGTTGAACGTCATAATATCTACATAGCCACTACAGCACTAGTAAATATTCATAAAGGTCTCCGATTCCAGCTCATTATAAAGTTTACATGAAACCTATCGTAAAACTTATAGTCAGTTTGAATCACTGAATTTTCAGTATCTGCTGTAGATGTCAATCAGTTCAGCTAACTTTATTTATGTCGATGTGGTCTTTGGTATGTTTGGGTCTTTTAGTTTAGTTTGGTCTTCTTAATGTTTGTTTGTTTGACCTGTGACATGTAGGTCAAAGCTTCTTTGCTCTACAGCCCTATTAGCTATATTGTGAGAACTGTTTACATCCTTGTGGCTTGCCACTGACTGGTAGCCTCTTGTGTAGCTGCCTCCTGCGGAAAGCTGAACTGTCTGTGGTGACATCACTAATGACCTTTTATCTATGAGTCACTATGGAACTGTCGCATGGACTCGCTCCATAATGACACACACTATATAAAACTCAGTTGTGTCGAGCACGCATTCAGATTTGATATGTTGGTCATTTTTTGAGAAGCAGAATGGTAATGTTAGGTGTATAAATATGTAAGGAAGGCTCCTTCTGCATTCCCTTTGGTCACAAGATACATGACTGAGACGACTTAAGTGGGTGAAATGGGGATGAAAACTGCAAGTTAATAAAATGAGCGGAAGCACTGATATAAGAACCGGAAATAAAAACTGTGTACGTAATAAAAATTACAGATGTAAATAATATTAAACAGCGAGTACAGAATGGTATTGAATGTCAGTCCCATGAAAGAATACAGTTTCATCATTGGCAATGCAAGACAGACGAATGAGATGACACGGAGTAGTGATCGGGAGGGGTGGGGTGAAGCTGGGCAGAGTTCTGGTGGTATTCTGTAGTGAGGACAGAGAAACTGCATTTGATCATATTTGGAAATGATGAGGGAGTGGTTGAGCTTTTAGGTAGTACAAGCAGAACTCTGGGTGCATTGGCACTGGGAAAAGAGGAAAAAGATGTTTTGTTGCAGTGCAAGAGAATATTAAAAGGATAACTTCCTTACACTGAGACTCGCTTCTTGATATTTAAAGTTTAGTCAGAAGTTCCTGAGCAACAGAATACAGATGTCTTGTTTTCAGTAGTGCAAATCACCAGGAAGCAGGTTACAGTCTATCGCTAAGGAGCATCTGACACATCTTGGCCAAAAGGAAAGTTTTCCTTTTTGTTAAGAGTGGCAAAAAATGTCATTAAAGAGAACCTGTCATTGTGTCATTAAAACTGCATGACCTGAATCCCGCTGTTCGCCTAGACAGTTTTTTTTCCTTGTTCCTGTGCCACCCCCTGCCCCATTCCTTAAAGAGGCTCTGTCACCACATTATAAGGAGCCTATCTTGTACATAATGTGATCGGTGCCGTAATGTAGATTATAGCAGTGGGTTTTATTCCGAAAAACGATCTATTTTCACCAAGTTATGACCTATTTTAGCTTTATTCTAATGACTTACTTAATGGACAACTGGGCATGTTTTTACTTTTGACCAAGTCCAGCCAGGATGCGATGTCTATTCACAATCCCGACACTTCGGTAACGTTTGTGTGTGACTTACTCACACAGCACATCGAGATCATGCTGTACTGTAATTTACAGCGAGATCTCGCGAGATTACGCTTGCTCTGCTGTAAGTCACACACAAACGTTACCGAAGTGTCGGGATTGTGAATAGGCATCCCATCCTGGTTGGACGCGATGTCTATTTACTGTCAAGACACTTCAGTAACGTTAATGTGGGTGTATATGATGCACATAGTGAATAACGCAGGATCACTATGTGCAGAGTAAATGAATGGAGAGAAGTCTATGGTGCTGATTGGTCAGTGTCATACACTTGTCTTTACAATGCCCACTTGGTCAAAAGTAAAAACACGCCCAGTTGTCTATTAAGAAAGTAATTCGCATAAAGCTAAAATAGGTCATAACTTGGTGAAAATAGATAGTTTTTCTTAATAAAAAGCACTGCTGTAATCTACACTATGGTGCCGATCACATTATGTACAAGATAGGGCACTTAAAATGTGGTGACAGAGCCTCTTTAACATAAGGCCCCCGTTGTTTTGGTGCCCGAAAAGCTAATTTTGTGTAGTTTGCCAACAGGGTGTGAACTAAGCTTATTCTCCTGAGTTAGACTCTGCTTCACAGCCTCTGATGCTGTGGCACAAGATTCAGGTCTGATATGAACCTTTTGATTTGATGACCTAGAGGCAGGTCCTCTTCAAACACAACTGAAAACCAAAAACCTATGTGAGGTTAATAAGAACAATATTTTGCTGCTGACTTTTTTTTTTTTCACATACACGCACCTATACATATGCTGGTGTGCCATGCAGTGTGGGGCACTGAAGTCTGCATCCTGGTGCCAACATTCAAAAGTCCATGATGCTCTGTCGGCATCCTAAGGCCAAACATGAAGTCCTCACTCTCTCTAACTATGTGCCCATACATGGAGATGAACACATTCTGGGACCTACACAGTAGATACCAGCCCCAGCTGCAGACCCACCGGAAATGCCAATGCCAGGTATTGAGAGTTTATAAACACGCACACCCTAATGTATAAACTGTGAAAAGAATGTCCTTGCTGAGAACAATAATCTGGTCACTATACAACAAAATAAACTACAGTATATAGTATTTAGCACACTTTTTAACATGTAATATTATTGTTAACTTGCAGGAGGTAGAATTTTTCTGCCCTGGGCTCCTTATAGGTCTCTCCATCACAAAGTGGCTTTTATCACTAGAATCCCACTTAGACTAATTTGTGTTTCCTTATTCAATGCTATTTGACCCTGCCAGGAATGTAAGACTGAATGAGTGTGAAATAGAGATGGGGATTCTCTTAAAGGCATTCCTTTCATCCCGTAAGCCTGAACCTTAAAAGACCTTTCTAAAGAACTTATTCATTTTCAGCATTGGTAAGGTCATTTCAAAGAGATTGTAAGTGACGAGAATTTTAGTTTTAGCTCTAATTGTAAATGACGAATATTACGGAGCATATGGTCCGATTTTTGTGGAATTTAAGGTGATGTGACTTTTCTTTCACTTACTCAATAGGACACACTTATCCATGTTGTATCGTTGGAAGATGGTAGTAAAATTAGTTGTGCTAGTTAATTATTTTAAACATTGTTTCTTTATAAAGTTATGAATGACATTACTTTGATTTCCATTCATCCCCTGTATGACTTACTCACACAGCAAAGCATGATCTCATGAGATCACGCTGTGCTGTGTGAGTAAGTCCCACAGAAACTTTACCGAAGTGTCGGGAGTGTGAATAGACATCGCATCCTGGCTGGAGGCAATGTGTATTCACTCTCAAGGCACTTCAGTAAAGTTAATGTGGGTGTATGTGACAGCACAGCATGATCTCGCAAGATCATGCTGTGCTTAGTACTTCGATGGAGAGAAGTGTATGATGCTGATTGATCAGCGTCATACACTCTCCCCTTTACAACGCCCACTTGGTCAAAAGTTAAACGCCCCGTTGGGCATTAAGAAACGAATTAGCATAAATCTAAAATTGTTCATAACTTTCTAAAAAATGATCGTTTTTCAAAATAAAAACCACTGTTATCTGCATTACAGCGCCAATCAGATTATGTAAAAGATAGGGCACATATAATCTGGTGACATAGCCTCTTTAAATGCTCATCAAGGTTAGATGGGAGGGGAGGGCAATGAGAGCTTGGTAGTGCATAAGATACACATCACAATTTCATAAAGGGGGGTTTTACACAGACGATTATTGGGCAGACGAGCTTTCGTATAATGCTCGTTGCCGATAAATGCCCTGTGTAAAAAGGGCATTGATCGGCAGATGAAAGAGCAAACGCTCGATCATTTGCTGGTCGTATCATTTTAAAAAAGTTAAATATTATAGTTGTCTGCAGCACATCTCCCGGTGGTGATGTATGGGGACGAGTGATCGAAGTAACAAACGCTCGTCCCCATCCATAGCTCGTTGTGACTGGAGCAAACGAGCACCTATCAATGATGTCTCGTTGATCAGCGCTCGCTGCATCGGCCAGTGTAAAAGGGCCTTAACGGAGTTATCTGAGATAAGAAAATCAGTCTGCTTTCTCTTAAGAAACGGCGCCACTTTTGTCCATGGGCTGTGTCTTGTATTGCAGCTGTAGTGTTTATGACGAAAAATGTCATCACTATATGGTATTTTCCAAAATATAAAAGGTTACTTTATTGCTCCGAATCCCGAGTACAAAACATCATTCCGTTTCAAAATCTTAAAACATAGCTTACGTGTTGCAAACAGCACTTGAAACACGTAAACTATGTTTTTATATTTTGACACAAAATTATGTTTTGTACTCCAGATTCGGGGCAATAAAGTAACCTTTTATATTTTGGAAAAGACCATGGAGAGCCGACTCTTTTTTTTCGTAATGATTGGCTTTTTCATACCTACAGGATTCGTGCACCTGTGGAATCCAATACAGGTCTCGATCTGGAACCTCGGGAGCAGTGTCAGCTGAATGCTGTTTCTTTGCTTTTTGTCATTTGATACAAATAGATGCAATGCCAGTCATTAGCCCATGGATAAGAGTTGGGCTGTTTCTGGGGGGAAAAAAAATCAGACTTTTTTTTTTTCTTTCTTTCTAAACTCAGAGGACCCCTTTAGCTGTACCTCCAATAGTCATTTTGGAAGAATCTAAAATTGTTGCCAAGTTTGGTGGTGGTAAAGAAATATTTATGCATGTAGGTAAGCAATAGAAAACTATATTGAACAGCTTTTTCTAAAGGGGGGGGGGGGATGCATCATTGCAATTATTTGTATGTAAAGTGCAAGTTACACTTTAGATTAGCGACATTACGAACATTGTATTCGGCTCTTGATGTAAACCAATATGGTTGCATGCTATAGAACCTTCTAACTCCCTCTGATCTTCCCTTAACTGGCAAACTGACTTGAATAGCGCTGTATTCGTGATTGCGGAGCTAGCTTTACTGCCTCTGATACTGACTGATCAACGCAATGCAGCTTGAGGGTAGTTCACGCGCTTTTGGCCAACTACAGCAAATTAGCATAGCCAATTAGGAGCCAATGTAACAGTGGGCCATATCTTTGGAAGGGGGTGTCTAGCACTGGAATCGGGGAGACCGCACTATTCAGATTAGTAAACCAGTTCCACTTATATGACCTAGTTAGAGGTCCTCTTTAAGATCGGTTTACACAGGCAGATTTCTGCCCAGAACAAGCGCCAATTGACTATATAACAAGTTCAATTGGCGTTTGTTAACAGGCACTTTCACACGGGCTGATGCTATACTGTATAGGGATGAACGATCGTTAACACAATTGTTCAGTTCCCATCAATTTGCATCATTGTCGGCAGCACATCCCCTGTTTACACAAGGAGATCTGCTGCCGACATGATGATTTTATAGCCTGCATAAAAGTTGTGATCAGTCAACAAACGAGCGTTGGTTCGTTTGTCGGCTGATTGCTGCCCTGTTTAGGCGGGGCAATAATCTGCTGACTGAGCATTCTTAGGAACGCTCGTTCCCGATTTATTGGCTTGTGTAACTGGGCCTTTACAGTCCAGGATTGTTTTAACTACACAGTGTGTGCACAGCTGACTACATGAATCCATATTAGTGATGCAAAATATCTCTCCTTCAGAAGGAAGAAAACGGTCTCTAGTGTCACCTAGTCAAAAAAATATATATTTTATCATTTAGGTCTGGTTCACACTGAGTGTTTTTGCAGGCAGAAAAAATCTGCTTCAAAATTCCTTCAGCGAAAAACTCTTTTTCTGCCTCCAATTGAATTCAACGGGAGGTCAGAGGCAGAACTCCGGCAAAAAAGGACATGCTTCTTTTTTTAAAAGCTGCCGGTGAGAAAACGCCTTTGCTTCCCATTGAAATCAATGGGAGGCTATTTCGACCCTTTTTTTGGTGCGGATTCAGACTCGGTTTCCGTGTCAAAATCAGGCCTAAAATCTCTGTGTGAACTGGGCCTTAGAGAGCCTTGAAACCTGACTTGGGTTTATAGAGTTCTTTCTCCTCATCAGTACAGAGCAGCAGTAGGGGGGGGGGGGGGGTGCACTACACCAGCTTGGCGGGCTGACACAATGACTTGTAGCTCTTATTTTACAGGTGTACCTGTAATAATGACGGCGGCAAAGACCAGGAGAAAAGAGTTGCGCGTCATTAGTGGCTTGTTAGCGCTGAACAGGATAAAAAACGGTACTGCATTGTGTGCTTGCCAAGCTCCCAACACAGCGCCGTCCAGTGTTCAGAGCCGAGAAAGCAAAGAACAGAGCAGAACGGCGCTTCATTCTATCAACGATCTGATTTCCAACTGAAGCGCTTCTCTGCCGACATAAGGAAGTGGCGCTCTCCCCCTACGTTCAGCGCCGTAGCATACAACTGCCCTGGACACATGGGGAAAGAGTAAAGTCTTAGTGTGCCAGGGATCGATGCCCCGTGTGCCAGCTGTGGCACGGGTGCCATAGGTTGCCGTCCCCTGTCTGAGAGTGATGCACTTATTTGAATATTACTGAAGATGAGTGAGTCTGCGGATCTGTTCCGTACACCAGGTGATAGAATGCAATAGTGGCGTTGATTTGCCTAGGATCCTCTTCAGTTCCCCAAGTAATCTTCAAACATGAAATCAACTTGCACCGAAAGCTTGCAAGCACTGTGTACTTTTTTTGTTTAGATAATAAAGTTATCACTCCTATAATACTTGTCTTTCATTTATTATTCAATTCAAAAAGTGAAACTCATATATTATATAGATTCGTTACACACACAGTGATCTATTTCCAGCATTTTTTTCTTTTAATGTTGAAGATTATGGCTAACAGTTAATGAAAACCCCAAATTTAGTCTCTCGGAAAATTAGAATATTATAGAAGCCCAATTTAAAAAATTATTTTTAATACACTTTTTCCGATCCCTTGGTTGAACTTGATGGACATGTCTTTTTTCGACCGTACTATGTAAGGCCCCATGCACACGACAGCAAAAAACCTCGGTTTTTGCGGACCGCAACTGCGGTCCGCAAAAACGGAGCCATTCACTTTCATTGAACACTGACACCTTTCCGTAACACTACGGAAGGGTGTCAGTGCCGTGGAAATGTTACGGGAATTATGGAACATGTCCGTTCTTTCGCATTTTGCGGGCCGTGCTCCCATACTTTGTATGGGAGCACGGCCCGAAAATGCGGCTGTCAGTCAGCGGCCAGCCGTGCCCGCAATCTCGGGCCGTGATTGCGGGCACTGTCGTGTGCATGGGGCCTAACTGTAACGTTTCAGTAGGCCTACATTGCATGTACAATGTATACACTCAATACTTGGTTGGGGCTCCTTTTGCATGAATTACTGCATCAATGCGGCGTGGCATGGGGGCGATCAGCCTGTGGCACTGCTGAGGTGTTATGGAAGCCCAGGTTGCTTTGATAGCGGCCTTCAGCTAGTCTGCATTGTTGGGTCTGGTGTCTCATTTTTCTCTCCACAATACACCATAGATTCCTTATGGCGTTTAGGTCAGAGGCGTTTGCTGGCCAATCAAGCACAGTGATTCTGTGGTTATTAAACCAGGTATTGGTACTTTTGGCAGTGTGGGCAGATGCCAAGTCCTGCTGGAAAATGAAATCTGCATCTCCATAAAGCTTGTCAGCAGAGGGAAGCATGAAGTGCTCTAAAATTTCCTGGTAGACGGCTGCGTTGACTCTGGACTTGATATAACACAGTGGACCAACACCAGCAGCTGACATGGCTCCCCAAACCATCACTGACTGTGGAAACTTCACACTGGAAAGCAAACAACTTGGATTGATGCCTCTCCACTCTTCCTCCAGACTCCGGGACCTTGATTTACAAATTAAATGCAAAATTTACTTTCATCTGAAAACAGGACTTTGGACCACTGAGTAACAGACCAGTCCTTTTTAGCCCAGGTAAGACGCTTCTGACGTTGTCTCTGGGTCATGAGTGGCTTGACACAAGGAATGCGACAGGTGTAGCCCATGTCCTGGATACGTCTGTGTGTGGTGGCTCTTGAAGCGCTGACTCCAGCCGCAGTCCACTCCTTGTGAATCGCACCTAGGTTCTTGAATGGCCTTTACCATCCTTTCAAGGCTGCGGTTATCCCTGTTGCTTGTGCACCTTTTGTAACCACACGTTTCCTTCCTCTCAACTTTCCATTAATGTGCTTGGATACAGCACTCTATGAACAGCCAGCATCTTTAGCAATGTCCTTTTGTCCCTTGCCCTCCTTGTGGAAGGTGTCAATGATGGTCTTCTGGACAACTGTCAAGTCAGCAGTCTTCCCCATGATTGTGTAGCCTACTGAACAAGACTGTTGGACCATTTAAAGGCTAAGGCCCCCTGCACACGACCATGCCCGTAATCACGGGTCGTGATTGCGGGCATGGCCAGCCACGGACAGCCGTCCACATTTTCGACCCGTGCTCCTATAAAAAGCAAAAGATAGGACATGTCCTATCCTTTGCAGTACACGTCTACGGCCCAGACACCTTCACGTAAATAAACGGGACAATAGAAGTCAATTGATCCGTAATTGGCCGATTTTTACGGTCGTGTGCATGGGGCCTTAGGAAACCTTTGCAGGTGTTTTGTGTTGATCAGCTGATTAGAGTGTGACACCATGAGTCTACAATCTTGAACTTTTACCCACTATTCTAATTTTCTGAGAGACTAAATTTTGGGTTTTCATTAACTGTTAGCCATAATCTTCAACATTAAAAGCAAAAATGCTGGAAATAGATAACTTTTACATTTTCTTTATTGAATTACTGAAATAAGTTAACTTTTTGATATTATTCATTGAGAAGGACCTGTAAGCTTAAAGAGGCTCTGTCACCAGATTTTGCAACCCCTATCTGCTATTGCAGCAGATCGGCGCTGCAATGTAGATTACAGTAACGTTTTTATTTTTAAAAAACGAGCATTTTTGGCCAAGTTATGACCATTTTTGTAGTTATGCAAATGAGGCTTGCAAAAGTCCAAGTGGGTGTGTTTAAAAGTACAAGTCCAAGTGGGTGTGTATTATGTGCGTACATCGGGGCGTTTTTAATACTTTCACTAGCACGGCGCTCTGATGAGAAGTAACATCCTCTTCTCTTCAGAACGCCCAGCTTGTGACAGTGCAGATCTGTGACGTCACTCACAGGTCCTGCATCGTGTCGGACACATCGGCACCAGAGGCTACAGTTGATTCTGCTTCAGCATCAGCGTTTGCAGGTAAGATCGACTTACCTGCAAACGCTGATGCTGCTGCAGAATCATCTGTAGCCTCTGCTGCCGATGTGGCCGTCACGATGCAGGACCTGTGAGTGACGTCACAGATCTGCACTGCCAGAAGCTGGGCGTTCTGAAGAGAAGAGGATGTTACTTCTCTTCAGAGCGCCCAGCTAGTGAAAGTATTAAAAACGCCCCGATGTACGCACATAATACACGCCCACTTGGACTTTTAAACACACCCACTTGGACTTTTGCAAGCCTCATTTGCATAACTACAAAAATGGTCATAACTTGGCCAAAAATGCTCGTTTTTTAAAAATAAAAACGTTACTGTAATCTACATTGCAGCACCTATCTGCTGCAATAACAGATAGAGGTTGCAAAATCTGGTGACAGAGCCTCTTTAAGAAGTAAATGTCTTCCTTGTATCTCTGAATGTTTTTTCACAATGTGATCTGATCTGCTTTCTTTGTCACATTTTTATAAAATTAGCATTTTAGCAGGAAAGGATTCTCTGTTTTCTGTTTTTTTATACTGGAATGTCCTGTTTACTTTTCCCATCCAAAATATTTCAATTTTCCAAGTGCATCACTTCTTTTATTTTTTTTTATTGTGGTTTAGTTTATTTAGTTTTTTGAGTACATTTTAATGTTGGTAGCTATAATTCTTTGTTTACGTGCAGAAGAAGTATCTGAGCTGCATTGCATTATGTGGAATAAAAAAAAATGTGCTTTGTTTCTGCTTTCTATAAACATGAAGATCTCAATGTTAAAGGAACACTCCAGACAAAGCTGAAACACTGTTATGTCTAGGACAGGGACTGAGAGCAGTGCATGACACACAGATTCAAAGTGAGAATCCTTGTGTCATGCTCCGCCCTGTCAAACCCTGTGGCGTTTATGGAGTCTGGCAAAAGAGCTGGCATTATTTTTCTACTGGGGCCTCACCAGCCAGAACGTGGTAATGTTTGGACCTCTCCATTGTTCAATATCCATTCCAAAATTAAAATTGTATCTTCGTTTTAAATCTTTCTTTTGTGTTTTGAACGCAATATAATATTTAAAATGAGAATAATTGGAGCCAATTATGGTGCTAAACCAATGATTGTACCAGAGGGAAGCTTATTTATAAACCTATTTTTCCTTAAGGGTATGTTCACACACTAGACTAAACTTCTGAAAATACGGAGCTGTTTTCAAGGGAAAACCGCTCCAGATTTTCAGACGTTTTTTAAGCCACTCGCGATTTTCGTGGCGTTTTTCACTGTGTTTTTTTTACTGTCGTTTTTGGAGTTTTTTTCAATAGTCTATGAAAAACAGCTCCAAAAACGTCCCAAGAAGTGTCCTGCACTTCTTCTTCGCGGCCGTTTTTTTACGCGACTGTTTTTCAAAACGGCCCGTCGGAACAGAACGCTGTTTTTCATTGCAATCAATGGGCAGATGTTTGGAGGCATTCTGCTTCCAGTTTTTCGGGCATTTACGGCAGAAAATTGGACTTGTGAACATACCCTAAAGAGTAACTGTAATTTCAGCGAACTTTTGATATGTCATAGTTCTGATTGGTAGGGGTCTGGGTACAATGCTAGTTTATCTGAAGACGGGCCCACATATAAAGTCTGAGTGCATCTTCACCCTGATGACATGCTTATTGACTTTCTATGTGAGCCTGTCTTCAGACGTTCTAGCATTGCCAATCTTTGTCGTAGAGGGAAAGTGCTTGGGTGAGCGCTTTTGTCCGTTTAGTTTCAATGATCCGTGGGGGTCTCGGCACCTTCACCTCCACCGATCAAAACTTCTGACATGTCACTATGACATGTTGAAAATTTTCCTGGAACCATATTTTCTCTTTTTAATGGAGGTACCAGCACTGCAGCTATAATATACAACCCTTGAAAAAAAACAACTGTAATTTGGGGTTAGTTTGAATACCAGATGATTACTCAATCACCAAGGAACTCTTTATTGACAGCATAATCAGATCAGCAAAAGGAAATGTATTATAAACTATGCTATGGGTGACCTGTGACAACCTGGGATAATATTAAACAAAAATTAGTCTACCAAATCTGATAATTTGGCATTTTTAAATTGTGAACATTAAAAATATTTTCAGTGCTTTTGTGTATGACACAGCCCTTCTGCACTCTTATAGGTTGACAATTTTATATTAAAATGGCAGCTGTGTGAGGCTCTGTTCACATTGATTTTTTTTCTACCCTTCTGCCTTTGCCTTTTTATTTTTAACGGCAAGATTATCAGTCTACACCTCTATATAGTTACATCGGTTGAAAAAAAGACACACCCATCAAGTTCAACCTTTCTAAATAAATTACCCATCATTCATTGCTTGAATAGTTATAACCCTCAATGCCATTTGTCAGTAAATAAGCATATAGCCTTTTTTTAATATTCTGTAGTATCTGCCAACACTACCTCTTGGGGGGTAGGGCATTCCATAGCTTGACCACTCTAACTGTAAAGAATCCTCTTTACATGCACTTCTTTTGACGAACCGTCATTTTACGCGCCGTATTTTGACAGCGACGCGTAAAATAAAGGCTCGTGGGAACAGAACATCATAATTCCCATTGAAAGCAATGCGCAGATGTTTGTAGGCGTATTAGGGGCGTTTTTTCAGGCATAATTGGAGGCGTAAAATGCCCGATTTACATCTGAAACCACTGCATGCGAACATACCCTCACGGGATTTATAGAGAGGTAATATTACATTTGAATCACAGGTTTTTATACACCCTAAAATCCTATTTGCTTTTTCAACTGTTGCCAGACATTGAGTGCTGCTGCTTAGATTATTTGTTACCAGAATACCCAGGTCCTTCTCTTGTTACGTTATCCCCAGTTTTATTCCATTTAATGTATGTGAATTAATGCTATTATTGTGTCCTAAGTGCATTACTTTACATTTATCAACATTAACTGGTTCCCGACCGCTGGCTGTGTTTTTACGGGCAGCAGTCGGGGGCCTTAAAACCCGCGCCATAGACTTTTTACGGCTCGAGTTTTAACTTGCTGCCTGAGCGATCGGGCAGCTGAATATCGTGTCTCCGGCTGTCAGTGACTGCCGGGGACCCTGAGGAGAAGATAAAAGCAGCTTTCGCTGCTTCTATCTTCTCCGATCTCTTTTACATAGCGCTCAATGAACGCGATGTATAGGAATAGAGGCAGCGCCCGCGCCGCTGTCTCTATTCCTCCCGGTGTTCGTGTGACTGGTCACATGATTGCCGGGTGCCTTTAGTGACAGACTGCTGCTGGTTCTTACTAGACCCAGCACAGCCCTATTGGTGACAATCGTCACTATGAGAGGGCTGATTTCCCCTGTAACTGGGGCTGCTGTGCATCTCCAGTTACAGGGGAAAAGCATGGTGTAAAAGAAGGAAAATATAAATATATATATATATATATATATATATATATATAGTTCCCCAAAGGTCTTTTTTGACCTTTGAGGGACAGACCATAGTAATAAAAAAATAAAAGTCAAGTGCAAAAAAAAATGAATCCTAAATACACCTAAAATACCCACCGCAAAAAAAACGCCCCCCCCCAATCATTGTTTTAACGCTAGCGCTGACCCAATTACCCTAATATAGACATGTAATATATTAAAATTTACGGTAGACAATGACTATCACAAATAAAAGTTGTATTTTAGGGTAAAACTATGTTATTACCAAAAAAAAAAAAGCTGAAATGTAAAAAAGCTTATTTTTTTACTATTATTTTCAAACTTTAAGAATAAAAATTCTAAAATAGCACTAAGGATGTGTATAAAAATGATCAAAAAAGAAACCTGAGTTGTCTACGGAAAAAACATTGCAAAAATCACGTCGTTAGCCCAAAAAAGAAAAAAAGTTAAAGCCATTTAACTAACATGGGCTAATCAGTGTCTGGCCCTGAAGGCTCAAAATAGTCTGGTGCTGAACTGGTTAAATTTCATCTGCCATGTTTTTGCCCATGCTGCCAGCTTATCTAGGTCTTTCTGTAATATTTTGTAGTCAAGTAGAGTTATAAGTATCCTAAAAAGTTTTGTATAGTCAGCAAAAACTGACCTTGCTATCAATCCCATCCACAAGGTCATTAATAAAGAGATTAATAAGAATTGGGCCTAACACCGATCCTTGTGGTACCTTGCTGCTGACTTCAGCTCATTTTGAGTAAGTTCCATTTATAACAACTCTTTGTCTGTCCCTTAACCAATTCTTTACCCACTTGCCTATGGTCCCCCAGTCCCTGTTTCTGTAGTTTCAGAACAAGACTGTTGTGTGGAACAGTATCAAATGCTTTTGCAAAATCCAAATAAATCACATCAGTCGCATGACCAACATTCAGATTTGCACTTGCCACCTCAGAAACCGAGGATGTTGGTTAGGTACGACCTGTTTTTCATGAATCCATGCTGGTTATCGGTTATTACACTTTTCTCTGCTATGAAATGCAAAAGTATATCTCTTAGAATGCCCTCAAATATTTTGCATACTGCAGATGTCAAACTTACTGGACGATAGTTACTCGGTTTCACCTTTTTACCCTTTTTAAATGTTGGTACGACACCAGTTGTCCTCCAATCCTGTGGCACTGATCCTGAGTCTAAGAAGATGAGATACAATGGTCTGTCCATTACTGAGCTCAATTCCCTTAACACCCGTGGATGAATGCCGCCTGGGCCAAGGAATTTATCAATATTTAATTTGCTTAGACGTAGCTGTACTTCCTCCTGTGTTAAGCCGGTAATATTAGGTGGGGAACCTTTATCACGGTCCCCTTAATATCTGGCACTGGGAGCTCATCAGTAAATACTGAGCAAAAGTACATTTTTAATATCTCAGCCCTCTCCTTGTCCTCTACGATTTTATTCCTCTTTAAGAGGGCCAATATTATCAGATTTGTTCTTTTTAGCATTAATATATTTTATAAAAAAATTTGGGGTTTATTTTAATGTCTTTAGCGATGAGTTTTTTCTGTAAACTTTGTTAACTTACTTTTCATTTTTACATTTTCTATTGAGATCTTTGTAAGTCTGCAATGCTTTTGTTGAGCCCTCAACCTCCAATGTTTTGAATGCTTTTTGTGTTTGTCTTACTATATTCAGTAATTCTCTATTCATCAATATTGGTCTCCTTTTATTCCTAGACATTTTGTTACCAGTGGGTATAAACTTACTACACGATTTATGTAATAGATCTTTAAAAACTTCCAATTTATCTTCAGTATCCCTATTAACCATTACATGATCAGAGTCAACAAGACTAAGTGTTTCTCTCAGTCGATTTTGAATTTTGCTTTCCTAAAATTCCAGGTTTTTGTTGCTCCCCTGCGTTCTGTCTTATTTACTATTTATATTAAAACTTACCATATTGTGGTCACTATTGCCCAAGTGCTCCCGGACCTCCACATCTGATATTGTGTCTGGTCTATTAGAGAAGACCAGATCCATAACGTTATCTAGCGGCCTCTATGTCTCAATGTCAGGATAGTTACAATCCCCCATAATAAGGACCCCATTATTATTTCCTGCCTTTTTCTATTTGTTGCAGCATTTCATCCTCCGCCTGTTCCACTATGTTCTTGACATAAAATGGCACTTCCCAAACAGAAACCTGAATAAGCCCATGATAAGGCAACAAGATTCCTTGGGACCCATTTAAAAAAGGATTTGTTAGACCGGTTAGGTTCTGTTAAGAGCGAAAGCCATAACGCTAATGTGAACGGAGCCTAATATACTGTAAAATAGTCAGTCTTTTTATATTACTTTTTTTTTTTTTATAATCACAAAAAATAATCAAAAAAAATAAAATAATGCCAAGTGCTGACTGTTACAAGAAGATATCTAGGAGTTATATATACTGTACATAGAGAGATATAATGCCCTGTTTATTAGCCAATTCGGGTTGTTCATAGTAGCAGGTACTGATATACAAGGAAGCTATGTCCTTTAGTTGTGTTAGTGAGCACAGGGCTGCATTGGCTGGTGCAAAGAGGAATGTAGACAGTTGTGCCACACTCAGCATTTCTGAAGGGGTTTACCTTCCACAAATATCATTAGGCTTTGCCATACATTTTTGGTGCTTAAGGGTTTGACTGCTGGGACCCCTTTTAATCCTGAGGATAGAGGTCCCTTTGTTTCCTCCCTTCCAAAGGAATGGTGACCGCCCATGCATGGGCACCGCCAATTATACTCTGCGGGAGATATGGAAACGGCTAATTGAGAGCATTTGTTTTGTTGTGCCATGCGATTTGTGCACTGCAAACCCATTACTGGAGTTCTGTAATAAGGGAATGAAGGAACATTTTGTCATATGCACATCCATCTGACTTTATGATTTAGGGTGTTTTCCCCATTTTACCTATAGGATCAATTTACAAAAATGTTAATTCATTGCATTATTTTATTTTGTACGGCTCCTGAGTAACCTGTAATCTCCCAGCATTGCTTTTGTGGAAGTTCAGTCTTTACACCAAACACTGTACAATAATCGAAAGTAGGAGAACTATTCCCAGTGCAGTGATAGGGATCTGTCTAATGAAAAGCTTGACAATTTCCAATAGCAATCGTCCGCATTATGAATATATGTATTAAGTATTGTGTATATCACATGAAAACAATTTACAATATGGATGTCTGTCTTGTCCGCTCTGTTCAAGGCTGTAAAGGGACTTGTGTGCTAGTCCAAATTTGTGGTTTAAAAGATCTGGAATATCCATTCTCCTCTATGGATACACAGTAGTCGGCTGTTAAAATCATTACCTAGTAGCATTGTTAATATTACCATTGGGGCTAGACCTAAACTGTTTTTAAGATGAACTGTTCTTGGAGTATAGTAAGGAATGTCTTTGAAGTGATGCATAAGCAAACTTTGGGGCCAGGGGATCCTGTTCACACTATTACTCTGATCTGGCCCAGTTAACTTGATCTTGACATTGGCTGTCAAATAAGACTTAACAGTACAGTAGATTTAGTGTGTTCGTGTCCGCCAACCTGAATGAATTTACTTCTACATTCTTTAATTGTTTTCTCCCAGTGTCTACGCTTTAAAAATAAAATACACATGATTATTGCCATACAAAAAAGTACCTGTGTATTATTTTTCATTGAAACCTATGAACAACAAAACGAAAAAATTGTCCTGAAGAACATTCTGGTTCAACATTTACATTGACCTACTGTACAACTATACTGTAATAATGTGTAGCGATCACAAATTACATTTTAATGATTTGAAAGATTCTGTGACCAGTCAGATCCATTGATCTAAACGGATTATTTTTTTCACCATAGGTGCATAAATCCCCAATATTTGTAGCATTGGCTGATATAACAGTGTAAAAAAACATGTGAACAATACCTTTTGTGTGTGGATTCTTAGACAGTGTAATTTTTGCAGCAGAGAAACCTGCTGCAAAAATGTACACCATGTATTCCTGTGGATGGAGAAAAAAAAGTGCAACGCATACATGGTTTAAATATCCTCGCTGAAACTTTTCTTGTGGATTTTGGATGCGCAAGTTCATCATAGGCTTAAATGCTATGAGAAATCCGCAACACATCAGCAGATACGTCATAATATCTGTCGCAGTATTTCTGCTGTAGAATTTGCTGTGGATTTTGTGGGATGTGTTTACGCCACATGTGAATCCATCCTAATTGTGCAAAAACAGATAATCTAATCTGAGAACTCATGATTGGGTTTTATTAAATTCAAACTAATATACAAAATACCATAATCAGACCATTTTTGTTTTTTTTCTTTAAATGCAATTAAAATGAATGTGTGTGTCACTTTGGAAAAGTTTAGACAACAGAATTAAAATCCCACTCGTCAGCTCCTATCATTATGGCAAGGCATAGAATAATGTGCCATATATGTCTGAAGGTTTTTTTTTTTGTTTTTTTTTAAAAAAAAGCCATACATTGTCCCAAGAATCTAAATTTACACAACACTTGATGTCTAGTGGGCATACCTCATTCAGTTTTTGCAAAAATTACCAAAATCTGCAACTGGATATACCATGTGGAACCATGTCTACAGTCCTGGCCAAAAGTTTTGGGACGGACACAAATTTGGGTTTTCATGAAGTTTGTTACTTCAGTTTTTATAGTGTCAATGTGTATTAACTCTAGATTGTTATGAAGAGTGAGCATATGATCACCAAAACTCAATTTCCACTGCATTTCAGCAGAAAAATTACCTGAAATGATTTCAGTGATCTTGTCGTTCGCTCAGGAGAAAGTGTTAATGAGGACAAGGCAGCTGATATCACTCTGTCATGCTAATTTGAATTATAAGCGTTTTAAAGGGGGATGGTGCTTGAAATCACTGTCCTCTTCTGTTAACCATGGTTACCTCCAAAAAAACACATGGTCATTTTCTTTGCACCAAAGGGGCTTTACAGGCAAGGACATTGCTGCTTCTAAGATTGCCCCTAAATCAACCATATATTGGATCATTGCAAACTTAAATTGTAGAGGTCGCCCAAGAAATTTCAGCAAGTGCCAGGACCATCTTCTAAAGAGGATTCAGCTACGGGATCAGTTTAACATCGGTGCAGAACTTGCTCAGGAATGGCAGCAGGCAGGTGTCCGTGCATCTGCACGCACAGTGAGGGGAAGGCATTTGGAGGCTGGCCTGGTGTCAAGAAGGGCAGCAAAGAAGCCACTTCTCTCCAAGAAAAACTTCGACAGACTGACATTCTGCAGGAAGTATAGGATAGAGTGGACTGGGGTAAATTTATTTTTGCTGATCAATCACCCTTCAGGCTGTTTGGAACATCAGGAAAGAATGACTTCAGAGAAGAAAAGGTGAGCGCTACCATGAGTCCTGTGTCATGCCGAAAGTAAAGCATCCTGAGACCATTCATTTGTGGGGTTGCTTTTCATCCAAGGGAGTGGCCTCGCTCACAATTTCGCCTAAGAACACTTCCATGAATAAACAATGGTGTCTAAACATCCTCCAAGAGTAACTTCTCCCAACGATCCAGGAGCACTTTGGTGATGAACAATGCTTTTTTCAGCATGATGGAGCACCATGTCACAAGGCAAGTGATACCTAAAGTGCTCGGTGAACAAGAAATTGAAATTTTGGGTCTATGGCAATGAAACTGCCCAGTTCTCAATCCCATTGAGAACCTGTGGTCAATCCTCAAAAAGCAGGTGGACAAACAAAAACACAGAAATTATGATAAACTCCAAGCACTGGTTAGGCAGGAATGGGCTGCCATCAGTCAGGGTTTGGCCAAGAAGCTGATATCCAGCATGCCAGGGCGAATTGCAGAAGTCTTGAAAAAGAAGGGTCAACACTGTAAATATTGTGTTTGCATAAACTTGATGTATTTATCAATAGACATTTCTAAACTTCTGAAATGCTTATAATTGTACTTCCGTATACCATAGAAACCTCTGACTAAAAGATCTAACAACAGTAGCAAGCTTTGTTGGAACCAAAAGGTCCCTGTCTCAAAACTTTTGGTCAGGACTGTACTCTGAAATCAAATGGGCTGATGAGTTGTACGTCGTCTCTGTTGTACAATATGTTATCCAAAGTGTTATGCAAGAGTTACAAACTTATGGTATATCTCGTTTCAAATCTTTCCCTTTGACAACCTCTTTTCTTTTCCTTATGGTCTGTACTAAACTCTTCATAGTCTGTACCATGTTGCCAACTGTTACTTTTCCAACCCTGGTACAGAAATTTAGAGGGATTTTATTATAAAGCAATATAAGGAAAACTTTTCATTTGCAAGTATTGAAAACCAGAAGAAAATGCTTCATCATGGCTACAAATGGCATGTTTTGGTTTTTTTTGGCTTTTTTTTATTACATTTTTAACCTTCCCTATTAAGCAAATGTAATGAAAAAGAAATATTTTCAGGTATCTTCTGTAAGTTAAAACCCTACTCTACACAAAGGTGATCTGTGGAGGGTTTTCTGGGAAACAATGCTGGTTAATCCCTCCAGAAGTTGTGCACAATGGCCCTTTTGTATGAAACTAGTGTAACTTGAACATTGTCAAATTAAGCTTTTACTTCAAAGTTTATATATTGGGAAAAAATGTTTACTTCTTCCGTGAAGAATGATGATGGTTAACTGATCACAATAAGAGCTGGATTCACTACGTAGACAAAAATAATTACTTTAGTTGGCTCTAAATCTTAAAATCAATATTGGACTTGTAACATGTTAAGGGGCCTAGCTACAAGGGGTGAAAAGTAATAAGAATTAGAGAAAACATTCTAATTCTAATTGTGGTAGAGAATTCAGGCAAGCTATTTGACATTTGAAACCGTTGGTGTTGAGCGGTGCCTCATTGTAATTTATATTTCATCATATTGGCTAAGGATTTTCTCTGGGGCTTGTTTACTGTAGAGAGCATTGAAAACCGACTCTATAGACAAAACCTATGCGATCTGCAAAACAAGCGGAAGAGGAGGATTTCCCTCGAAGTATTAGGGAATCTCCCACTTGGTCATTATTACTATGTATCACACGGGTTACTTCCAGCTTGAAGCTCATTTATAGAGACCTTATACAATAAACACTCCAGAAATTATTTTAATGACAATTTTTGGAGAAAATTGCAAAGCAACCTAACCGTAAGGATCCTCAAGCGTCCTTCTGCTTTATCTCTATTGATTTGTTTGGCCATGTGTTCTCCCAAACATCAGTGTGGTGCAGAGAATGGGTAAACGTCATTGTTTACAGAGAACTTCCTTCAACTATAAACTAGTACAGTCAAACTTTTACATGAAGGTCTTGATATTTTCTGTATTTGACCGAGGAATGAGCCACAAATGCATATGGAAGGCGCAGAGTTTACTGCAGCAATATAATTATTAAAATATGTATATTCAGTCAACAAGTAAGGTTACCATCTAAACGGGACAACAAACCTACAATCACCGGAAATACTACAGCCACAAAGTACAGCATCGTTTTCAAGAAAGTTGCTGATCTCCATATGTAGCTTTGCTGTATATAGGGCCTCGTTCAAAGTTTAGGAGATCTTCTTTGTTTTGTTTTTTGTTTTTTTAATTATAAGGGCTTGTCCACTCGTAACGGAATTGCTGCAGAAACTAGCAGACATTCCGCTGTGGAAAAAATGCGTTTCCTGCGTTTTTATCAATGCTGGGAGATGGTGATATCTCCTCCTGAAAAACGCATCAATTCATTCCAATTTCCACAGCAGGAATTGTTGTGCTGCAGTACCAAAAATATGCACCGCAGGTGAATTTCTGCAGTGTGTGGATGACATTTGTTAAATCTCACCCACTTTGCTGCCACTCTATTCTGCTGCATATTGTTTGTCCGCAATTCCAGACAGAAAATAAACAGCAATTCCGCTACGTGTGGACAAGCCCTTACACAGAGTCCTCTTGTTATATGCTCCAGGGAATCTCCCTGGCGCATACGTCAAACGTATTCATAGGCCCCCATTCACCCGATGGTTGTCAATAGTCCTTTTGGGCTTTGTTGGACTGGCATAGTCATATCTTTCTTTCAACTGTATAGAATAGCGCATAAAAAAATGCATACTCTGCTGTATAAATTGTTTTGTTTTTTTAACCTGAGAGCATATGGGCAAAGGATGCCACCCACTGTATGCCTATACGGTTGCATCCGTCAGAGGTATATGTCAAGAAATACTTGTGTGAATAGACCTTTTTTCTTCCTCTATAGTAGAGCATTATAATAATGTGATTCAATAAAACTTTACGGACCCTCTGTATTTCACTATTTGTAGTCACCGTAGCTATTTACAACATAAAGTATACAGCAAAACTGAAGTTGTCTTGTAATTGGAAGGGGGCCATTTAGAAAGCTCAGCGGTAACAGAGAAGTGAGACAGGTCAGCGCTGAGACATCTAAATAAATGCTTGCAGTGTGTGCCAACATAAGACTAGAAGACATTTACTGAATACTTTTAACCTTTTGGTTTGTCTTTTTCCTACATGTAACACATTGTAATCTCAAAAATGTCACAACTGTCTGCTAACAAATACTCCAGTGAGGATCCCATGCCACGCCGCATTGATGCAGTAATTCAGGCAAAAGGAGCCCTGACCAAGTATTGAGTGCATATACTGTACATACCTTTCAGTAGGCCAACATTTCAGTATTAAAAATCATTTTTGAAATTGGGCTTATATAATATTCAAATTTTCTGAGAGACTAAATTTAGTTTTTTTCATTAACAGTTAGCCATAATCATCAACATTAAAAGCAAAAAATGCTGGAAATAGATCACACTCTGTGTGTAATGAATCTATAGAATATAGGAGTTTCACTTTTTGAATTGAATTACTGAAATGTGACTTTTTGGTGGTATTCCAATTCATTGAGCAGGATTAGTATATTGGATAGTTTTGTGGCCATTCTCTGACACGTACTTGAGTAACTGGAGGGGAACGGTGTCTATCACCTATTGCCAATGGTGGTTCCTGTGTTCTCTATATAGAGGTGTTACCATTCATTACAATCCTACCTGTGATGATATGACTTCCGAGGCGTGGTCTCTAGAGATCAGGAAGAGTCCGTCTATTATGAAGCCCAGCGGTCATTGTGAAAACTGCAACACATCAGCGGTTTCTTTTTAATATGATGTGACATTTTTAACGTGACATGTGAAATAAGAAAAAAAACAAAACACCACCAAATATTGAAAACAAATGTGTTTAACATAAAAACGTAAAACAATAGGTCATTTTCTGACTATAGTATTCTCTTTAAATGACCGGCTCCTTGTGGTATTTCAAATAGGAGTCTTTTTTTTAATTTTTATTTCCTTTACTGAAGAAAAAATCGTGTTGTATGTTAATCGATAAACGTAATTATAATTTCCTGTTCAGCTATATTATATGGTTATTAATGCTTGGTAAATGAGTTGATGACACTAGTTATTTAAGTTGTAGCTGAGACTACATTGGTGGGAGCCTGATCTGTTCCCTGGGATTCCTGCTTGGAAATCTAGTTGCGGCACTGGCAAGAGATGCAGGTGAATGCCATCCTTCAGACACAATGTCTGTCTGTGGTTTGGCCAGTAACCCTGAATTCCTGAGATTGTGCCGTCTTTGCTACTCTTCAACCTTGAAAGATTGGCATGTTAATACCCTGTCTGTCCTCAAGTTTCCTCTTGTGAGCATAGAATGATGTTTTCATATCAATTTGCTTGTCCTTTTTTCCAAGTATTCGACACACAGAAGAATACATTATGCCCTTGTATACTCTGTGCAGACTGTCCGAAGAAGAATGGCACAATTTTACTGGACGGTTTAATACAATGCAGGAAACATTGCTACAAAATGTTTATACAAATTGTCTGGAAGCAGAGATATTATATAATACAATGTCATTACAGAAGCATATCTTATATTGTAGAAACGGATTAGCAAAGAGTAGGAAAATAACACTGCCAATGGTACCCAGCAGGGTCCAGAAAAGGAGATGGCACCCCATAGCAGATATCAAAATGGAGTTCCACTTTTGGCGCTTTGTTACTACATGATTGGTAATGTTGTTCCTGCGAAGATTAGGGCCAGTACAGGTTTACATGGGGCAAATTCCCTTTAAATGATGCCTACATTCTGGTTTTAATTTGAGTAATCTGTAGGCCTAGTATCACAGTGGATTAGCACGAATGACTCCGACAAATAAGCACCACTGTTTTTAGAATGGACAGGCAGTCTGGATTTTAGGAATAACACAAACTTCTCCTCCCTCTTTAGTTACAGTATGTAAATATTCCATGCTACTTCATTTGTCATAGCTTCTCTCTCCATCTAGGCTTCAAAATTTGGAAGTTTATGATACTGTGATTTTAGACCTATGCATTTTGTGCTTGCATACATTACCTCACACATCCTGAGTTAAACATGTATATTGGAGCTGTCATTTTATTTACTCACTAGTTCTAATATATTTGTATACTGAGTTGTTGATGTTAACAGTGTACATGATGTGCAGTGGTTTCTTGTACGTAAAATATGGTCACACAACCTCTGAGGCCCCAGATTTCATGAGGTAAACTGTGTCTTTCTCCCAGCTGGAATGGCTTGCACAAAATATATGGGCTGATTGGCGAAAGACGACAAATGTTAAATAGTTTGCTGAAATATACCGTATTCATTTTCTGGTACTTCAAAAGTCTGCGAATAGAGTGGTCATTCAGTCGTGCTCTAAAAGCGACATGGAAAATTTCTTAAAATGTTACTTATGATATTCCAGAAATGGTGTATGGTTTTAAGTACTGTTAGTCAATATTTATCCTAATAGATCAAACAGATGCAAAGATATTACCTCCAAATCGCATATAGATGAGCAAGGACTGAAAATAGTTGGAGCCACATAGTGGCACACAGAGTGCCTACAGGTTCTTTTTAAGTATGGACTCCATGTGCCAGGGCTCTGCTGTATACATACGGCTTCACTCGGACTGTATATGCGTGTTTCCAAATCTTGTGAAAATTGTCTAACCTGCCTGACGTGTTGTGTGTGGAACCCTAATCTGCAGTTAAGCAACAAGTTATTAGAAAAAGGCATATATAGCGTATTGGCTGTGGTATATTAAGTGAACGCAATGACCTTGTGACGAACTTTCACAAAAAGCAAAAAAATAACAAAGAATTCAAATTCTGGCCTGACCTTGGTTTTGCTGAAAGGAACTTTCCAATTGGAAATAAAGTGTGTTGCCCGTGTGGAGCTGCCTTCCCGTTCTGTGTGTATATATTTAGGCTCATGCAATTTCCTAAGTCTATACGAACCAGAAGCACTGGAGGGCTTTTTTAAATAAAATGCAGTGCCGTTCTGTGGCCACTGATATCGTAATTGACTTCTACTTCCATAGCGTTCTGTCTAACAGACAGTTTACTATAGATAATGGGAAACCTCTCTACACATTCCCTGCTGTCCTATGCTTTTTTTTTCTTATTCAAAAATTTTTATTGAGTTTTAGAACACAAAATTACAAAACATATGGGAGAGAAGGCCTCCACCCATAACTAAAAGAACAAACAAGGTCAGTGGACCAAAGCAAAAACATACAGAAAAAAAGGGAAAAATCAATAATGTGCATCACATCTTGACATGAAACAGAATTATCAGTGTACAACAGTAGCATGAATAATCATAAAGGCATAATCATCAAAAGGTACAATGAGATCACTTAACTCAAACAGAGAAGGAGAGGCACTCAGCCCTAGTCAGGGGGAAAGAAAGTACAGAAAAAGGCCCCACGAGAGGGAAGGATAGGGGGGAGGGGAGAGGACAGGAGGGATCCTGGACTCCAGTTCCAGCGTATTATGAGTAAAAAATCAGCAGCGAGCAAGAGCCGTAGTATGTTTCACAGGGGCATAGGCCGACTCAGGCTACAACCGTGAGGTAGGAAGGCGAAGAAAGAAACACTATCCAAGGAGACCATGTAGACGTGTATTTTACCACAGCTGCCGGGGAGTGAGCCACCAAGTGTTCCATTCGCTGTATCAAGGCAACTTCCCGAAACCACTCATCTAATGTTGGGGGCATTGCCGTTTTCCACCTGCGCGGGATCACTGACTTTGCCGCCTGAAGCAGATGTCTAGTTAGGGAGCTTTTATAAATGTGTAATGGCATCGGGAACATGAATAAGAGAGCTGCCTCCGGAGAGTTGGGGACAGAGACTCCAGTAACCTCCAATATCAATTTAAGTACCGCATCCCAAAAACTCCTCAACAAGGGGCAACTCCACCAAACATGAGACATGGAACCTCCCACAGCACCACAGCGCCAACAATTATCAGGCACAGACGGATACCATTTATGAAGCGCAGCCGGGACCCGATACCATCTAGAGACAATTTTATAACTAGTTTCCTGGGCCCTAACGGCTATAGAGGCTTTTTGTGAGAGGGAGAAACACCGCTTCCATTGTGTATCAGTAAATGTAGTATGTAATTCTCTCTCCCAGGCCCCGCAGAAGGAGGGGAGTTGTTGGGAACGCAGCGAAAGGAGTAATTTATATATTGTGGATATGGTATGTGTAGGGGGCTGGGAGGAGACACATAGGCGCTCAAAGTCCGTCAACGACCTGTGAAGATGTGCGCGTCGGTTTACCACTCCATAAAAATGTTTTAACTGGGCATACTCATATATATGGCGAGTGAGGGGCACGGCATCGGGGCAGATGGAGGTTAGAGGGAGAAGAGAGGAAGCGGAGAGGACCTGGGCAAAATACATGGGGTTGGTGGACTGCCTGCCTAGGAAGGAGCGACCAGCCTTACCAGCAGGAAAGGCTGGATTATCTGTGATAGGAGTTAAAGGACCCAGGGGGTCTACAAGCGTACTTCCAGGCCCTAAGGACCTCAACGCCATGAGAGTATGGTAAACAACAAAGGAGGCTTGAGTCGGTCTATTCCCGGGCAGGATCCACGGCAGGGATGATAGGGTACTGGGACATAGTTGTTGAGCTAAACGAACCCATAGTTTTGATTCACGGTTATGAAAGAAATCTAAAACCCGTGCGTGATTTGATGCCAAATAGTAGAGCCGACAATCCGGCAGACCAACCCCACCCGTACCCCTGGAACGAGTCAGAAGAGCCCGGCTCAGACGTGGGCGACCAGTCGGCCAAATGAAGGAGCCGAAGCATCGCTGAAGCCGCAACCAATAGGAAGATGGGATAGAGATGGGGATCGTCTGCAGGAGATAAAGCAAGCGGGGGAGGAGGGACATCTTAATAATATTGATACGGCCAAACCAGGAAAACTCAGTCTTATGCCAGGAATTAAGGTCAGTACGAAACTTGGCCAGTAGGGGGATAAAATTATTTGTAAACAATTGTGTAAGGTCCCCACTTATACGGGCACCCAAATATGTAATACCTCTAGAGGGCCATGAAAAGGGGAAATTACTTTGGAGAAGCGACACTAATGGGCCCGGGAGAGAAACATTTAGCGCCTCAGACTTAGAGAAATTGATTTTGAAATTAGACCATGTTCCAAAACGAGACAGCTCGGACATCAGTGAAGGGAGAGAGACATGAGGGTCTGTGAGATAGACCAATAGGTCATCAGCGAATGCCGAGCACTTGTATTCCTTCCCTCCAATGTTAATACCCTTAATATCTGAGTTGTTCCGAATGGAGGCCATGAGATGTTCCATAACCAGGACATACAACAGGGGGGATAGGGGACAGCCCTGTCGTGTGCCATTGTAAATAGGGAAAGGTGCCGAAAGGGAGCCATTTATTTTTATTTGGGCCGAGGGTGTACGATACAATGCCATAATTTTTGCCAAGAAAGATGGTCCTATTCCCACATGTCGAAGGGTTTGGTAAAGGGCAGACCACGATATTCTGTCGAACGCCTTTTCAGCATCCAGGGACAGGATCATGAGCGGGATTCGGTTAGCCTGGGCGTGGTGAATGATATCAAAAGTTTTAAGGGTGTTGTCACGGGCCTCCCGACCAGGCACAAACCCCACCTGATCCGGGTGAATTAGATCTGGCAGGTATTTATTCAGTCTATTGGCGAGCAATTTGGCGTGAATTTTTAAGTCTACATTGAGCAGGGAGATGGGACGATAACTGGAGCAGAGTTGAGGGTCTTTACCCGGCTTAGGGATAACCGCGACATGAGCCAAGGTGGAGCTAGGGGGAAACAGGACCTCCGGGGAAATAGAGTTGAAAGCTGACAACAGAAGCGGTAGCAACCGGTCCGCCAACACCTTATAAAACTTGACAGTGTAACCATCCGGGCCAGGACTCTTTCCCCCAGGAAGATCAGATATAACCATGAGGAGCTCCGCGGGAGTGAAGTCCGTATCAAGTTCCTCAGCCATCTCCCCAGACAACGGTGTGAAGGGAGATGAGAAAGAGTCCCGTCCCGGCGGATGGGAGGGGGCGGGGGTGGGAGGGTTAAGGTTGTAAAGCTCAGAGAAAAAGCTATGGAAGCACTCCGCTATCTCTGGGGTCGTGTGAACAACTTGGCCAGAAGGGGCCTTAGTATTTGGGATGTGTGACTGGGCAATTCTGGTTTTTAAAGCTCTGGCCAACATACGTCCGCTCTTATTGCCAAACTCGTAGAATTTACTGCGACAGACTTGAAGAGCGCGCTGCTGGGCAGAGTCCAACAGCCGTCTGGCGTCCTGTCGGGCAATCTGTAACTCACGTAAAATCGGGAGAGACAGCGCACGTTTGTGAGCCAGTTCAAGAGCACTAATTTTTTGGAGAGCAATTTTAAGGGAGTGGGCCCTTTCCCTCTTAAGGCGCGCCCCGTGTTTTATGAGGACCCCCCTGAGAACACATTTAAGAGCTTCCCAACGAACCAAGGGGGATGTGTCGTCCTGGGCATGATCAATAGTGAAATTTTCCACCGTTTGAAGCAAATCAGCATGGCACACCCCATCCAGGAGCAGGGACTCATTCAGTCTCCAAGTCCAGGGGCCTTTAGTGATGAAGGGGAGATGTAAGGTACAATATACCGGGGCATGGTCAGACCACAGGATACTGCCAATGGACGTAGATGCCACCCAGGGGAGAGCATGTTGCTGAAGGAAAATGTAATCCAGGCGACTGTAGGTGCCATGCGGATGGGAGTAAAAACTATAGTCCTTATCCGTGGGGTGTTGAATGCGCCATGCATCACACAGTTGAAGCTGTAGGAGAGCACGCCTCACCCGCCTAATAGCACCGTATGCAACACTAGAGCGACCAGTAGAATTATCCACCGTCGGATCTAGAGTAAGGTTAAGGTCTCCGCACAGCACCACAGTCCCTCGGACCACTGGAAGGGCGGTTTCTATTAGTTGAAGAATGAAGGGCACCTGACCCTGGTTAGGGGCATAAGCGTTAATCACCGTAAATTCCCTCCCACCAATATTAAGCACTAAGATGAGGTATCTCGCATCGGGATCCGCAACAAGATTGACAACCTGATGGGGGAGAGACTTGTGGAGGGCTATGGCAACTCCACACGATCTGGAAAGGGGATTATTACTGAAATGCCACGTAGTGTAGTGTTTGTGCCTGATAGTAGGGGTATGTCCCTCCTTAAAGTGTGTTTCCTGGAAGCATGCGATGTGTACCTTACGTTTGTGTAGATGGTGTAAAATTTGCGCCCGCTTTTCAGGAACATTCAGCCCCTTCACGTTGAAGGAGGCAATATTAAGGTCAGCCATGGATGCATACTAAACGACTCGCTGAGGAATTCCGGCTAACGCACGAAGGATCGGAGTCCAGGATCGCCAGGAGGGAAGTAGAGGAGGGAAACAAGCTAGGAGTAAAGAACAGAGCATTAGAAAAAAACACAGACATAAAATCAAACAGAAAAGGCAGTAGAAAAACAACTGCCGCACAAGCTAATCGCACTATTGCGGAAGACCGAAAATTCGGTCCAAAACCTACAGGGGGAAGGTGACAACTACGCATAAGAGTTATCCGCACTCCCTAGCGTACAATAATATAGGTATTAACAGCTTTAACATCATTTGCACACTTTAAATAATAAGAGAGGAAGACATTGGAAGGCATCTGAAGGTAACGGTAAAAAAGCAACAAGCAATCTTGAAAACAGACAGCAGCAAGTAAATAAAAGGAGGAATTCCAAGAACGGCCGTCCGGGTCATCACGCCGAACGGGCGGTCTCCATGGGTGGAATAGGGTCATGTTCTTGTCGGCGTCTAGATCGTCTCCGGGGTCCACGCGGAGGGCGTCCCTCCACCACCGCTAGGGGCCCAGAGATTGGGCGTCTCCCCCGTGATCCCCCGCCAGCAGAGGATAACAACGAGGGCCACTCCGGTAATGCAACATGAGGAAGATTCAAGTCCCGCAAGAAACCAGGCAGGTCGGTCGGGGATCGCACAGTGTAGGTACGGCCCTCCTGTCGGACCATCAGGGCAAACGGGAAGCCCCACCTGTAGATGATGTCCCGGCTTCGGAGTACCTCCAGCAGGGGTTTGAGAGCAGCTCTTTGCGCCAGCGTATGTCGAGATAAATCCGGTAAAATACGTAACTGCGTGCCTTGATGGAGAATGATGGGTTGCCGTCTGATTTTTTGGAGGATAGAGTCCTTGATTGCGTAGAAATGTATTCGGCAAATGACATCCCTCGGCCGAGGATCGTCAATACTTACAGGGCGGAGAGCTCTATGTGCCCGGTCGATCTCTATATGGGTATTCGGCGGACGGCCTAGTAAAGTATTGAAGATGGTGGATAGAGTCGAAAACAGATCAGACGCAGGAACAGATTCGGGCAATCCTCGAACACGTAGGTTGTTCCTCCTATTACGGTTTTCAATATCATCAAGATGCTGCTGCAAGGTGAACAACTGAGCTGAGTGCTGCTGGATAGTGGATTGGATATCTGCAATAGTGGCACTTTCAGCAACCCGATCCTGCGTAAGAGTGTCCACCCTCGTAGAAAGTGAGGAAAGTTCCGCACGAAACTGTGTAAACTCCAGCTTGCATTCTTCCACGATCTGTCTGGCAAAGGAAGTCATATCAGCCCTAGTAGGCAACAATTGAACAAGCTGGCGGATATCTGAGAGAGTCGCCGGCCGATTTTCACACATAGATCCAGACAACGGGTCGGTAAAACTTAATCCACTACTGGCTGGCGTGTCCACTTCAGGAGACGGGAGTGGATGCAATTGAGGACCTTGGCCACTTGCAGGTAGTGCAGGCATAGTCCCGGGGTGCTGGGGAGATCCCATAAGCAGGGTCGAGGTTAATATCATTGGGGCATTGGGGTATCCGTGCCGTGCGGAGCTGGAGGGCCGAGAGGGAGAGGTTCCCACCAGCCCCGGATCCCTGGATGGAAGGGGGAGAGTTGGAGCTATCCGTCCCATGGGGTGTGAGGTGACCTGGATGATGGGAGGCTCAGGGCCTCGGTACTCACTGTGCCTCCTCGTTAACTCCTCCAACTGCAGAACTGCAGGCAGGGCAGATGCGGTGTCTCTCACTCCAGGGGCTGGTAGTAGGCCGCAGTCGGATCCCGGAAGAAGAGGGCCCGCAGGCCATGAAAGCAGAGACGATGGAGGATGGCAGCCATCTTGAGAGGCCACATGTTCTTGTGACCGGGGAACGGCATCCGCCGCTACAGTGGTCTCCGAAGTCTCCCAGCAAGACCGGGGATCCAATGCCTCTGGGTCCTGTGCTGGCACGCTCTCTATCGGAGCAGCTGAAGGGAGGGCCGTGCTCTCCAGAGCAGGCCTGCATCCGCCAGCCTCGTGGTCCCGGCGGCCATCTTGGGAAGCTGGAGGCGTTGTCGCACGGGCCGCACGATCCATCGCAGCCCGGGAAGGAGACAGAGGATCGGTGAACTCCAGGGTCTGCACCTCAGAGGGTGAGTGGATATGTCCTGCCGTCATCTCCGGGCCCTGGTCCGTTGGAGATGGAGAGGTCGGGCGGCCATTTTGACCTCCAGCCTCGGCCCGCGCCGCAGCCCGCAGCTGCATCTGGGGCTGTCGCCCAAAATAATCCCCGATATCGCGCTGGGGCGATGAGGGACATGTAGGGGCTGCTGCCCTTGCTTTTTTAGAATTTTTCCCCATATCTGGGAGTGGATGTAAGCCAATTTAGTAGCGCTAGTTGAGGAGCTGGAGAGAGCACGTCTTCACTCTCCCATAGCTGGCCACGCCCCCCCTGTCCTATGCTTTTAATAGCATTCATTTTCTCGTATCCAGCGGTTTATGTTTATGAACCTGGTAATGGTATACAGAATTTTATATTTTCTCTCTAAAGCAGTCCTTTATTTCCTAGAAAGCTCTTGACCTAAGATGATGTAGTATAGCTTGTCACTGCGCTAAGCTGCATGGATGGTCTTTAAGTAAAACCATATGCTTATGAGGTCATCAGGAAGACCACTGACGCATAGACCTGAATAATAGATTGATCTAAAGTTCGTTTTTATATGTTCCAAACTAAGATAAATGGATGCTTATTGTAATACTTGGATGTAGTTAGTGTATGTGTTTTTTAGTGTGATTTCTTTTGTATGGTTATCTGTAATGTCCAATATAAAATATTTATAGTCTAATTTAATGCTTGCTTGTTGGCGTAAAGGAGTGCTTTCTGGATCAATTTTCAAGCTCCTTAGACAATGGTAATTGTGCCTCAATAGGGTTGTGATTTTATAATCTTAGAACCAAAGGGGTTAAATTTACTTCTTAAAGAGTCATTACATAAGTGTAAGCATTCCATCCATATGTCATGACCTAAGAAAAAAATAGCATGAAAATAAAAAAATGTTTTTTTTTTTTTTTTTTGTTTTTTTTTAAATCTGCCTTTAGACCTTTTTAGATAAAAGATTTGAACCTCTCCCATTCATGAAATCCTATCTGTTTAAAGCCTTGCTGTACAGAAAGTGGAACTTTAATAAATTTGTACTAATAGGATTATCAACCATTTATATGTGAAATAGGCGCTGAATTAGGGGATTGACCTGCTTTTATCCCAAATTTAAATTAGAGTTTTGTCAGATGAGATTGTGGCGGAGTCTTTGCAGAATATGCCCATTCGTCTATCTGTCTTTCTTATGTACTATGTGTTCTCCAGGACCTGAATTTTAAGTTCATATTCTATGTTACAAATTTTATCCAAAGGTGAACGGACAGTTTAACTTGTCCCTTCTATGTTGACACTAACCATGAATAATTATGGACAATGCAAATCTGGAAAAACTCTGCTAAAGCAAGACGGGGCAAGAATGTTCCTGGCACTAATAAACTGAAAGAGAATCTGGCACTAGGACAGGACCCTGTATATTGAGGCATTTTTCAGTTTTTTTCTTTTTGCCTTAAACAGTAGACATTTTATAGAGCCCAAAAAGAGTTACCTAATGCAGTCAGTCGGGAGGCCACAACATACATGCTAATGAGTATATGTGGCAACCCACTTAACTAGAGTACATCTGTAATTGACTTAAAGCGACTTTTACTTTGTGACTTTCCCTTTTAGCTTGAGGCCTAAAAAGGGACATTGTCAAGGATATATATATATATATATATATATATATATATATATATATATGTTGTGGCTGGGGCTAATAACACACACGCACACACACCATTCAGCCAGAACGAAGCACCTAACTAATATTGCTTAGTTTTCCCCTTGGTCTTTCAACACTGCTCTGACCCATCGAGACATGGACACCACAAGACCTCCTGTGGTATCCAGAGCCAGGACATTAGCAGCAGATCCTTGAAGTCCTGTAAGGTGGGACCTTCATGGAGCAGACTTGGGAATTTGTAGTGTTCACCTTGAACTCTAGAAATGGTTTGAGAAACATGACAAACAATTTTTGCAGTGTCATAAGCAATATCCTGCTAAAAGGACACTGCCATTAGGGAATACCGTTTCAATGAAGTGGTGTACTTGTTCTGCAACAATAGTTAAGTAGGTGGAATGCGTGAAAGTAACCGTTAAACTTTGCCACGAACATCACACTACACCTGTTGGCTTGCCTTTTACCCATACTGCATCTTGGTGCCATATCTTCAGTTAAGCAACGAAAACGCACCCGGCCATCCCCATGGGGTGTGTGTGTATATGGAGATATATATAGAACGTGATTCATCAGACCAGGCCACATTCTTCTTTTATTGCTCCATGGTCCAGTTGTGATGCTCACTTTCCCTTTGCAGGCACTTTAGGCAGTGGACAGAGGTCAGTGTTCTCTGGTCACCTTTCTGTTATCACCAGCATTAACTTCAGCAATTTTTGCTACACTAGCTATTCTGTGGACTCTAACCAGACAGCTAGCTTTCTCACCCCACACGCATTAATGAGCCCTGGGGTGCCCATGAACCGGTCGTCAGTTCACTGGTTGTTCTAACTTCGACCACTTCTAGTAGGTACTAATCACTGCATACCGGGAACACCCCACAAGACTTGCTGTTTTGGAGATTCTCTAACCCAGTCGTTTATCTATACCAATTTGGTCCTTGTCCAAGTCGCTCAGATCCTTACGCTGGAAACTTTTCCTACTTCCATCACATCAACTTCAAGAACGGACTCTTCTCTTACTGCCTCCTGTATCCCACCCCTTGACAGGCGCCATTGTAACAAGATAATTAATATTATTCCCTTCCCCTGTCAGTGGTTTTAATGTTCCTGCTCAATAGTGTTTATCGCTCATTAAAAATCTATTTAAAAAATGTTAAATTACATGTGCTCTAAAGGATAGTTTTGTCTTCCTACACTAAAGGCATTCTCTGGTTAGTTCTGCATAATAATAATAATAAGGGAAATTCCTATAGTACTGTATATACGGACACACTTTATAGAACTCTTTCCTCCTGTACAAATAATACACATTTGATTCCCCCCTAAGAATATTTACCATGGATAGATTTGTGTTGCTGCCACATAATGCAAATGTGCCACGTTAAAGTTGTATCATAGCCTTATAATGTTAAAATGTTTTAAGATTCACATTTAGCTGAAAATGATTCCTGTCTGGTGAGAGGCGGAAGAATGCACAATAACGTCGGAGACAAGGAGATTTGTGTCTGAATCCTTCCATGATGTGTGAATGCACACAGGCTGTCGCTTCTTTCTGTGCACTATTAAGAATCCTGATGTTTGCTGAGTGGATGGCTGGACATACTGTCCAAACAGAGCTGTGTTTGCCAACTGGGAACATATTGCAATCTCTGTGAGGCACCCTACCATGCATTGAATGGCCCCTCTTGTGCTCGACACTTTGACTGGAGAAAGGGAAATACATTTTCTCATTCTGAAGCCTTCCCTGTTAGTTGTGTGTGAGAAGTTTTACTTGAGAAGGGACCTCAGTGAAAAGTAAAATAAGTAGGCAGCATCAACACGGTCGTCCTATTTAAGCTCTCTAAGCATGGAGGCCTGCAAACGGAGATCTGGTAAACTTACAGCTATAAGCTGCTTAAGTTAGTCATTGTCCTTGCCGGACTTGAAAAATCTGTACAATAAATCTTCAGCTAATTGTATGGACAAACCTACTTCTTTAGATTTAGTTGTGGCAAGGCTTTTCTTTTTTTTTTTTATCCTAAGCTTTATATAGTAAGAAAGAAAGAAAAGTCAAATTGTGCAATACAATGTTTAATTAAAAAAGGCACGTTACCGGTGTTCTCTGGGAAAATATAGAGATGCTAAATGAACACTTCCGAATGTAAACTGTTAAATTTATCTTCGAGCATTGCACTCGGAGACTCTGGCTGTGAGTATTATTTACATGGGTCTCATTCATAAAGAAACACTATGGAAAGGTTACACATCGCGTAGTTAAGTTAAAGGGACAAAAAAAATCTACAGTCGATCTTGTCTACGTTTTCTGTGCAGTCCAATGCAGGCAATGATTTACCGTAAGGACCCTTTTTTAAGGGGTTTTCCACCAAAGACTTTTATGACTAGATCTGCCATAAAAAGTCTGATCAGGGGGGCAGATCCAAGAATGGGGATTCTCTGTCCCAGGCAGAAAAAATGTCCTTTAAATGTAATGCAAGATACGAAAACTGTCAAATGAGTCCACTGGGAAGAGATGGTCGCGCATGCACTGTCACACGGAGTGACTTTAATGCATTTAAAGGACTTTTTGGTGACTTTGCATATACGGCTCTTTCTCCACTGGGAACTTAGACCCGGCAGCCCTGTTTTTTTTAATCGGTAGGGTCCTAACTAATTTTATGGGATATCCAATCCGTCAACATGCCATTAGCATCTCTGGTGGGAAACCCTTTTTAGGGAATGGAAATACTGACACTAGTGTTCTTCAAATGGATTACTAACCGGATGTCCAGACATCTTTCTACCCTCATAATCACTACTTTATCTCACATCTCGAGAGGGCTACATGATGACTTTTGTCGTGCGATTCCTATTTGTGTGTCATAATCGCACATGTAACTTTCATGTCACTTGTTCACGCTTCTTACTTTATCCCCAATTTTTTTTATAGTAAAGTCGTGCAACAGAAAAGTTGCAAGCATCTCCCATTGGAATGAAAGTGATATGCCGAGCTGCGACAACTTTGGTGCAATCATAGATTGTAGAAGCATGAATGCTTTTCTGTTGAAGTTTTAGGTGCACGACTATGTAGACCTAGCCCAAGGGTTTCTTTACATGCTACAGTAATATACCTGAATTCTGACATGATTGTTGGCACCACGATGCTGTAAAATCGTGAAGAAGGCATGCGAGTATTTACATGATCTGATTGCGATAGACTACATCATAATTACATGTACTTAGTGAAAACAAAAAATAAGACCCATACGGCGCTCCCCTAGGGTGATAACGTTTTGAACATGGGTATAGTAGTTAAATGGTAAAACATGAAGGCTCACCTGATTGGGTTGTGCTGGCTGGTCGGCACAACTCAACTTTTTCGCATATCGGGTCTCAAGGGACCTCTGTACACCGTGGTATGCTGGCCTCCGGAGCGGACTCTGGGTGTCCGTTCCCTGGAGATGAATGTAAGATGGAGTAAAAAAAAATAAAATGCTCCTGTGTGGGGCGCTCCCGTTGATGTATGCACGATTTACGATAATTTAGAGTGTTTCTTTTTTCTTTTCTTATTTATTCCAAATAAACTTTAAAACCTAACGAACACTAGTAAAAAGGAAATGCTATGCGTTTCAGCCTAGGACCTAGGTCTTCATAAGCCTGATAAAGACCTAGGTCCTAGGTTGAAATGCGTAGCATTTTTTACTAGTGTTCGTTTTAACGTTTATTTGGAATAAATAAGAAAAAAGAAACCTACTCTCCATTATCTTAAATCGAGCATACATCACCAATGGGAGATGCCCCACACAGGAGCTTTTTATCTTTCCTTACTCCATTTTACGTAATTACATGTAGGTATGGGGAAATATAAATATAGGTGGCTTTTAATGTGTAACATTTATTGTTTCTTGTAAAGACCATCGAGCGATTGTATTAAGACTCTGCAACTTCCGAATTTACGATCAAAACTTTTAGAATGGCAGAAGATTTCCACTGAAATATTTACACACTGCGACTTTTAAAAGCAACGATTGTAATTTGTGGAATAGTACGCATTATCCCCATGTGTAAAGCCAACCGAACGATCATCCATATTTGTGGCTCGTTTCATATGCTTTACCATGTACATTTTACTTCTGATTCAGTGATTCACTTGTGTGTGTATGAAAATCCTCTAAAATAGAAAGTGTTTTTTGGTAGCTACATTGATAACTGCCTTGTAAATGTGTTAATCCTGGTGTGTTAAACACATAAAAAGTAGTTCAGTGTGCAGCTTCTTAGCATAAAACTTCAAAGCTGTAGTAAAACATTTCTGAACATCTCTTTTAACCAAGAGCTATATTGGTTAAAACCGGCAACGCTTTTGAAGAAGATGCTTGTATTGAGATAGCTGTGTTGTGGCAGGAAGGGATTACAGTATTTGCATAACCATAAATCTAGAGGAATGCATGGTCACCGCAACCACATTCAGGCTTACAATCTGCATTTCTTGTACCAGTCCCTTCAGGGGACAGTCATTTGTCCAAGGTCACAGGGAGCAGATAGCGGAATTTGAAACCAAGAATTTTCGTAAATCTCTTTGTGTCATTATTAGCTTATTGGGCCTGAGAAAGATGAACTCGGAAGCGTAGTTTTTAAGTATGTTGAGAAAATGAAGGGTATATTTGCATGTTTTATTTGTGGCATAGCAGATACTATGTTGACCTTGATAAAGGGGAAGATGGGGTTTGCTTTTGAACTATTAAGTTTGTAGTGTAAATGGTGTTAAAATTTGTGCCTGAGGGGTGCAGTGTTTAGATGCATAGCGTTGCAAAAGTATTCATCTCCTTTGGTGTTTTTCCTGTTTTGTTGCATTGCGACTTTGAATTAAAATGGTTTTCCAATTTAATGTAATGGACCTGACATAATAGTCCAAGTTGTTTGTGGAATAATAAAAAAAATCTCGTTTTTAACAAATTAAAAGGCTAAAAACGGAAAAGTTGTGAATGCATATGTATTCTCACCCACTTTGCTATGAAACCCCTAAATAAGCTCTGGTCAAACCACTTACCTTCAGAAAACACATAATAGGTGGTACAAGGGCTCCCCTGTGTGTAATCCATGTCACATGATGTCCATATAAATATACTTGTTCTGAAAGGCCCCTGAGTCTGCAAACCCCCCCCCCCCCCCAAAAAAAAATATGTTATTTTAAGACAGTAATGCAACAAAACAGGAAAAACACCAAGGAAGTGAGTACTCTTGCAAGGTGCTGTATGTGTTCATGTCGATAAATAGTAGATAAAAGGGTTGCAGTTAGAAGATATTTATGGCATATCCTCAGAATAGGCCATAAATATCCGGTCGGTGGGGGTCCGTCTCTGCACACCTGCCGATCAGCTTCTTTTTTTAATGGACAGCGGCGCTTGAACTGTGATTCTCCAACACATTTGAAGCGGGTCACCGTTTTACAGCCTTCAAGTGAATGGGGGAAGGCTGTAATATTATGAACCACCACTACAAGTGTGTCGGCGATTCACAGTATGGAGTAGGTTTGGAATGAAGGCGAAGCAACCCTGCGAGAGTTGGACCCCCAATCATCAGATATTGACTGGAAAACACCTTTAATTCTTCTTTATAGCTGAGAATATGGGTGCAGGCATATAGATATGATCACAGATATTTTGCTTACATGGGGCTGAAAGCTTGCTATAATTTTTTTATTTCCGACAGAAACCCTGTCTTCTACTGCACTCTTCCTTTTCTTTTCACATTTGCCGTTCAGCCTGTGCCCTCTCATTGTGTATTCTAGAGACTTTTTTTTTTTCTGTGCATTGTAGTACCTTATGAGATGATGAGGCCTCACTTAAGAATACATTGAGCCAGCCACTACGTATATGTGACTGTCATTGACCTAGTCACTACATAATGTTCTGTCTGCATCTTTTCTGCAACTTGGCCTGTTCGGCAAACTTGACTCCATGGCAGATAAAGGAAATAAGTTTCCAGTTTGTTTTTATAATAACCTTTTATCTGTATATAAAATATTTTAGTTTTTTTGTCCTGCTGTTATAATGCCCCCATAGCTGCCCTCCACATAGTATAGTGCCCCAAAACTGCCCACATGCTATATAATGCCCCATAGCTGCCCACATGCTGTATAATGCCCACATAGCTGCCCCAACACAGCCCCAATAGTGCCTAATAAAAATAATATACATGCTCCTCTAACTCTGTTCCAACAGTGAGTGGAGGAGATCCCTCTGCTCCTCCGGTCTGTGCGGCTTGACGCAGACAGTCGTGATGGCGTTACTGTCTCCCGTCCCACCATACATAGTGAATGGTAGAGCAGGGACCTTAAAGCCTCCTGCTCTACCATTTGCATTCAACTGCATCTGCGTCCTGAAAATGCAAATACAGTTTGAAACGGGGGAAAAAAAATTAAAAAAACTAAATGTGCAAGAATGACTTTCGCTTAATTGCTATGAATTTCGGTTTCATTTTGTTTAGATTAATTGCCCAGCCATGATTTAAAAGTAAAGCGCGGAATCCCGTATCTATAGACTTTGCTATTTGGTCTGTATCTCATGTAAAAGACCCTCTGGATAGTGTATATAGCTTGAAGATGATCTGTTTTGCACATTTCGTTTTAAGGGTTGACTCGTGAAGATAACTCCCTTTTTTTTTTAACGAAAGTCGGCATGGCGCGTGTCCCAATAATAAGCTGTAATTGCTGGGGAACATTTTAAGCATGCCCCATTTGTATTTGGTCCTTTCCCGAAGAAAGGCTTTAATAAAACCACTTTTTTTTCCCTAGAATGGGGTTAAGTAAACCGATCTGCAGACGCAGATGAAATTGCACCTAACAAGAACACTCACACTTTCCTTGTTGGCCACTGCTATAGTTTTACCCCTGTAAAATCTTCACTATATAAAGTAGGAATCTACGAATGGTATTTGTGCAGCGTCTGGAGTTGGAGGCTCACAACTCTTGTGAAATGTCATGCTGTATTCTATGATTTAGGATGTGCCGTATGTGGGTGTTCCTATACATCAACATAGTTCTTAACTCGGCATTTTCTGTATGTTTCTATAACACTTTTAAGAAATGTGATGAGGGAAAATCTATTACACCAGTCTGGTTTTCCGTGGAACTATACAGTATATATCTTAGTTTAATTTATAGCAAATAAAAGTAAATTTGATTTAATTATAGTATTGTATTTGTTTACATTGTCAAATTATTTTAGCAACAAAAAAATTGCTTCCATATGTCCTGAAGTAAACAAGGATATAAGATGCTAGTTTTGAACTGTTGCACTACGATAGAAGTGAATAAGAACCAAAGCAGTCGCAGAACTGTCATGCAATGTTTTCAATCATTTCGATTTAAGGGCAAGGCTAGGTTCACACGGTAAAATTTTTTTAATTTTTTTTTTTGTCGCAACCACACTATGTGAACCCAGCCCAACTCAATGTGAGAAAAGTTTCATGACTGCGTCTCGTGATAGTCGCATCACATGATTTAGGTCACAACTGCATCTTGGATTGCTCATGCCTGTTATTATCTAGAGCTAGCCTAAGAAATGAAGCAAAAATAATCATGAAAACGAGCGCCAGAAAGAGTGAATTTGTTTTTATCTTCTCTTCTAGGTCCTGCAGAAGTTCCGATGATGTCTCCTAATGGTTCCATACCACCAATACATGTACCTCCAGGTTACATTTCACAGGTAAGTTTACAGCGTGCCTAAAGTCACTCTCTCTCAACAAATTCCTTTTAACAGTACACAACTGTGTGAGCTCCTACAGAGCCGCCACAATCGATTCTCACATTTTTGAAGGTTATTTTAGATTTGTTTAAGTCGTCTTCAGATCCTGCTGTTTCATTGTTACAAAACAAAACTCACGATCACGCCTCTTAGGCAGCTGTAAATGTATATTGGGTGCAGTGCAGCTAGAAATGTGTATAACCGGAATGTTTCGGAGCTTTGCCTCCCCTCTGCATAATTTCTCTAAATGTTAATTTTGTCTTTACATGCTTACTGAGTGGGCGGGCTCCTTCTGTAAAGGCTGTGTTGTGTGCTCTGAGCCAATCAGCTGCCTCACCCTGCCGTACCCCCTCCCCTCTCCGTTTCATGCAGTTATACAAACAGACTGAGGAAGGAAGACTAACACCATCCACCTCCTCCCCCTTCCATCTTGCAGCTGTAATGTTGCATGGACACTGGGCTAGAGATCCTTCTGCAGCATCCCCTCCTCCCTGTCTAGTGTGAAGTATTTCCATCTAGACAGATATTTTGGTGAATTAAAAGGTTTCTCAATATCTAGAGAGATTACGGACAGGGAAAGAGGAACTGCAAGCTACAGTACTGGAAAGTTAGAAATGTGCCAATAAAAGATATATTACAATGTTTCATATATTCACATTTTCTACTGATTTATGCAAAATAAGTTTTAACAATAGACACTCTTTAACCCCTTAATGACCAGCCTATTTTGGACCTTAATGACCAAGCTATTTTTTACGTTTTTCAATCGTCGCATTCCAAGAGCTATAACCTTCTTATTTTTGCATCGACATAGCTGTATAAGGTCTTGTTTTTTGCGGGACAAGTTGTATTTTTTAATAGCACCATTTTTAGGTACATATTATTTATTGATTAACTTTTATTAACTTTTTTTTGGGGGGGGAATAGAAAAAAATCTGAAATTTCGCCACTCTTTTTTGCGTCCTAAATCTACGCCATTTACCGTGTGGTATAAATAACACAATAACTTTATTCAGCGGGTTGTTACGATTGCAACGATACCAAATTTGTATAGTTTTTGTATGTTTTACTACTTTTACACAGTAAAAACGCTTTCTTTTCAAAATTATTTGTTTTTGTGTCTCCATATTTGAAGAGCCGTAACGTTTTTATTTTTTCGCCGATGCGGTTGTATAAGGGCTTTTTTTTTGCGGGACGACTTGTAGTTTTTATTGGTACCATTTTGGAGTAGATGCGACTTTTTGATCACTTTTTATTACATTTTTTTAAAGTCAGTATTCACAGAAAACAGCAATTTTTCCATAGTTTTTTATTATTTTTTTTACGGCGTTCACCGTGCGGGTTAAATAATGTAATAGATTTATAGTCGGGGTCATTACGGACGCGGCGATACCAAATATGTGTAACTTTTTAACTTTATTTTGGTTTTTTAATAGTAAAGCATTTTGTAAGGGGAAAAGCTGGGTTTTTCATTTTTTTAAAAAAAAATGTTTTAATTAACTTTATTAAACTTTTTTTTCACTTTTTTACTAGTCCCATTAGGGGACTATAATATGCGATTCTGCGATCGCATTTATAATACACTGCAATACTTTTGTATTGCAGTGTATTACTGCCTGTCCGTTTAACACGGACAGGCATCTGCTAGGTCATGCCTGCGGCATGATCTAGCAGGCATTCACTCCAGGCAGCCTGGGGGCCTTTATTAGACCCCCGGCTGCCATTAGAGACACAGACACTCGGCGATCGTGTCGGTGGGAGAGAGAGGGAGCTCCCTCCCTCTCTCCAAAACCACTCAGATGCGGTGCTCGCTATTGAGCACCGCATCTGAGGGGTTAAGCGTGTGAGATCGATACTAATATCGATCGCACACGGCAGAGCAGGGACGCTCCCAGCACTCAGCTGCCTCTAGCAGCTGAGAGCAGGGAGATCTGACAGTTCCCTGCTCTGTTTACTTATTCCGATGCCGCGACGTAAAAAGTCTATGGCATCGGAATAAGGCCCGTTAGTGACCGACGTAGAAACACGATGGGTCGGTCACTAACGGATTAAACAATAAAGAATATTACCCCAATTCCATTTGTTTTAAGTCCGTGACTAACACAGTTCAATATTTCAGAGGACATCAATGAGAAGTCATTTTGCGTTGATTGAGAAACGATGCCCTTATTTCGCTCTCCTGTAAATTAAACCTAGGTCTGGATTGCAATTATATGTTGTCATAGTTACAAATATTAACATGAATAGGCCTTTTTAACGTAGAAAGTTCCGCACAATCATCTCTGTTCTTCAGTGGAAATAATACAAATGGTGTATAAATAAATCCTTGTCCTTTTATAAAACATGACTTTTTTTTACATAAAAAATGCCATTTCTCTGTGCTTCATCGAGACTAATGCAGGTATTTGTAATACTTAAAATATATATATTGATATGTTTAAGAAAAGAGTAATATATGACTACCTACATTATGGCATATTCATAGGATATGTCATAAATGTAAAACCCTCACCAATCCATTCAAATTATTATGGTGGACCAACCTGATGTCCCCTGTATAAAGTCGAGTGGGGCCGATAGAAGCCCAAGGGGCACAGTGTTCGGTCGAGTGCTTTAGAACTTTTAGGTTTTTTTTCAGTGATCATACGTTCATGACCTATATTGAGTTACAATGAAGCCGGTCCAGACTTTTCTTTTAAACTATCCAGGCTGTGTCTGACGTGGCAGAATTATGTAATTATTTTTCTCGTTATGTGATTTATTATGTTTATTACATGTTGTTAACACTCTAAACAATTGTTTATAGTTAGAGCCAAGTCATAACCATTCCAAGCGGATTTACACCTCATGAAGAATTCTAACAGTGATTACAATAATATCTATATATAACAAAACTGGAATAGTGGCCATAGTGCACGTATCAACCAATTAGAGTTCTTGAAACATTCCAATGCAGTTCATTAAAAAAAAATCTGAATGTTGATTGGTTGCCACGTAACCTGCCCTGATGGTCTATAATCTATTTTATTTTCCAGGTTATAGAAGACAGCACAGGAGTTCGACGTGTAGTGGTTACGCCGCAGTCTCCAGATTGTTACCCTCCCAGTTATCCATCCACCATCTCTCCAACTCACCATTTACCTCCGTATCTTGCACATCATCCACATTTCTTACATAACTCACACAACCCATTTTACCCTCCCATCAATGGGCATGGGGAAATACCACCCCAGTTCTTCCAACATCATCTCCCACCCACAATATATGGAGAGCAAGGTATAGTATTCTAACCCTTTTTTACTCTAAGTTAAACACTGTCTCCCCTCCTTTGTGTAGATAACTTTTGCATTTATAAAATAGTGAACATTATGGAGTATTCAAATGTAACATTTTTGAGTAATATTATTGAAAATAAAAGTGAGTACATATGTACAATAATTAGCTCCATCACTCAGATGAATAAAACCACAAACCACAATCCTTTGTTGGTCCAGATTGAAATTCGTAATGCAAAAGGACATGTGTAAACAAATGGTATATACATAATCCTATATGGTTTGTTTACCTAATTGAGTGCTAGACAACACTTTGGGTCATCTTTTCATCTGATTTTTTTTTTTTTAATTTGGCAACGCAACGAATTTGACTTGATAATATTATTTGTTTTTATGTATTTAATGTAGTTGTCTTCTTTAGGTTCCAGTTCTGTACATATGTTTTTAGCTTTTTTTCTTATCCCTTTAGTAGCCTTTAAAAAAAATAAAAATACTAAATTCCTTAAAGGGGTATTCCTGTCTCAGACATTTATGACCTATCCACAGGATTTGCCCATTTAGCCTTTTAGTTTTGCTTTGCCTTGTATTATTGCTTGTTCACTTAACTTTAGTGAATAGGTTTATATGACTTGCATGATCCCAAGGACTGTTTTATTTATATAAGTAACTGCATTCATTTCACTGTGTAGACGAGTGACTCAGCACATATAGCATTGATATATTATAGACACACTGTTCAGATTGTGTTATACAACTAGCAGTCGTGATGCACAATGAAAGGGAAATGATTATCCCCTAAGTCCAGCCATGGTGTTGTAGAACTTCTTTTCTAATGCTTCATAAGTAATAGCATCTAATGTAGGATAATTTATCTCATACCGGTGTTTCTCTGTGTTTAGAAATCATACCACTGTTTGGGATGTCCAGTTACATCACTCGAGAAGACCAGTATTGCAAGCCTCAACACAAAAAGCTCAAACAGATCGACAGACAAAACCGGTTGAACAGCCCTCCATCCACTTTATACAAAAGCCATTTAGGAAACTGTACGACTATGTATAATGGCAGTGGCAAAGCTCACAATGGAGCCAGCTGTGGAGGAGTGGGCAGTGTAGCAGGACCTAAGAAGACTGAACGCAGGGCGCGCAGCAGTCCAAAGTCAAATGAGCAAGACATACAAGGTATTTGTGTATTTCCTGTGGCATCTAAACAGATTGTGTATGGTTCATGTGTCTTGGAGGAGGCATGTGATTTTCAGGTAATGGGGTCATATATTTATTCATACTTAATAACAATATGTAATCAATAACCTTGTCACTGAACAGGAGGGATTGTCAATGGCCCTTATAACAGGCTGAGTTTGACATTGAGTCACTTTGCAAATAATTTTTTAATTACATGATGTTTTATTGGCTGTTCTGACAGAAAAGTAAATTAAAAATTCTGCTGGATTCCTGATACCAGAGAGCAGTGCATTGTGGGAGCTCAGATGATGCGGCACAGTTAAAACTCTGCTGTTTTTTTCATGCGTCTGACAGAAAACTCTCCGGAATTTTGAACTTTTTGAAGTATTGAGAGCAACTAATGAATATGAATGGGGAAAACAACAAATTAACTTGAATTTTTACACAAAAATAGTAAAGCAAAGAATTAACAGTCAAATGTAAACTTACAACTCGCTAACTCCCCTATTATCTCAAACAATAATTCATATTTGCCGCATCTGTTTCTATCCGGATAACTGAGGCTAGGAAGAAATCCTAAAGATAATGTACACGTTTTCAGGGTTTTGTTTTTTAACAGGAATGAAGTAAAGATTTTGTTATCGTGTTGTTTTTCTCTTTAGCGACTATTGCAAATGTCTTACACCTTGATGTAAAATATTTTATACTGTTTAGGAAATTTCCCTATGGTATACTAAATAACGAAGTATTTTTCCTCCTAATGCTTACCCAATTTAAAACCTTCTCTATAGATTTATTTAGCAGTTGTGTTTTGTATATCAGATTGTACACAGGATTTTGGGTTGCATAGTTGTGATCATTGTGATCTTTTAGTTCAAGACCTCATACATATAAAACGTATGTTCCTTGCAGTGTTGACAAATATCAACTTCTGCTGTAAGATAACAGACTTAACTGACATCTTATAAGTTTGCCCCCTAGAGTGTGTGTGCTATGGTCAGGCAAAATGTAGTAGACATTCCAGTAGGGTAAGTGGTAAGGTTGCTATTACCAGAATAGCCGTACTGACAGATGTTTCCATCCTTAACTTTGCTTGACTTCAATTTCTAATGAAACCAATTCAATACAATATCGTGACATGTTAGTAAAACACTTAACAGACTGAAATATATATCATAACCACTGGATGGCCACACGTAGCATAGACTTCGTGTAACAAAGTATCGCAAAATGATGATTGTTTTTTCAAATCTGGTCTTCTCGCGCATCTCACACATCTTAGGATATGTTGAAATATAGGGAAAGATGAGGAAGGACACATTTGTAAGTGTCTGCATTATGGCCGCAGCACCCGGACCTCCTGCAGTTCATCTGTAATGAGGGTGCTATTGTGATCCAAGTACCAGTCAGTAGAATTGTGGGGGTTTTAGCAGCCATAATGCGGACATTAAAATTCATCCGTATTACAGCCGTGTAAAAGTGGCCTAAGGTGCAGTTTATGTACACTACTGCATAGTATTACAGAGGTATATAATTGTAATAGTTCCATGGTGTGGCAAAGTGTAAGCATTTGGGATTTAAAACACAACCTACTCCAGATGGCCAAACCCACAGATTTTGGCAGGACCGACCAACCATCTAATGTGTTTTTCCCGACTGTCACCCGACAGCAAATGTCAGAGGAAAGAAGAATTGGGCGGTTAAATTTCAACTTGCCCTATCCTTTTGTTATTAATGGAGATTAATCCCCTCTCCCAATTGAGAATACATACTCGCTAGGCCGAGCCCAGTGCGCATGTGTATTGGCAAGCGGAAGGAGCAGCGGTCAGCCGAACGAGCATTTGGCCGACAGCTATCTTCTGTGTATGGACAGCCTAAGGACTATATTATTTAATCTGAAAGAACCTCATGGTTTCCCTGTTGCCCAGCCCTGTGTTAGTTGCAGTGCTGCATAAAATAGCCAGCTGGAAGGAGGGGATTCCAGGAATAGATATATAGTTAGGCTCTGTTTTCATCTGCATTGTGGCTTCGATTCATAAAAGAAGCCACACCGCTCTGCCGGATCCATTGCACAATAGATGTGGTGCCAGACAAGCATAATTGACTTCTAATGGGTTACGCCGTGCTGTCCGACGTTTTGATGGGAAAAATATGTGAACATAGTCTTAAAGTCTTATTGTTCCATCCGATCTTTTAGAACCGGTGTGGAGAGATGTGATTGCACCCGTTCGACGCCCAGTGAGTATCCTGCACATCTCCTATTCATGTTAGGAAAGGACCCATGTGCGATACTTACTGGGCGTTATACAGTTGCCATGGCTACTTGACCACCCACTGTTCAATGTTAAAATCAAGCGGGAAACTAACCTTGAAGCAACGCTTTAATCTGAAAGATTTACATGGCTCTCTGCCTGTTCGACCCCTTCCCCAGCTATCAATATGCTTGTTGCAGCTATGTAAAAAATAATTTGTGGAGTTCTGGCCAGCAGGGAAGGGAAGCTCAGTGGATCCTTCAGTGACTTACCAGGCAGGTCGCAATTTTACTTTGGTAGCATTGTGGGCCCAAAAAATGCTTCTCTCTATATCGGCTATAATTGCTAACATCTTACTTTAATTTAAGTACCTGCAGTCAGGGCCGGGACAAGGTATTTTGGTGCCCTAAGCAGATTAGGCAAATTGCACCGCCCCCACGCACAGTGCCCCAATAAAAATAATACACACGTACACTCACACACTTTGTGCGCCATGCAAATAAAGCAGAACACAAACCTGCTGTGCCCCATGCAAATAAAACCCTATATGCACAAGCTGTGCCCCCTGTAGATAGTGCCACACACAGTGCCCCCTGTAGACACGGCCACACGGTGTGTGTAACTAGCTACAAGTGGCACTGAGCCCCCTGTAGACATGGCCTCACAGTGCTGCTTGTAGATAGTTTCACACAGTGCCCCCTGTAACACCAGACCCCTAATGAGACCAGACTAAAAAAGAAAAAAAAAAATGTTAACTTAAAATTTTTTTTTACTCGCCCTCTAAAACGCCCTGCCGCTCCAGCACAAATGTTCCAGTGCTCCACGTCATGCGGTGATGACGTCACGTACATCAGTCACGTAATCCCTGCAGCCAATCAGGCAGGCTTCGATTAGCTGCAGCAGTCACATAAATGATGTACATGACTTCATCGCTGCAGGACCGGCGGGGACCACGTCAATGCTGGAGCTGCAGTGGGATTAATAGGTGAGTAATCCTTCTTTTTTTTGTTTTAGAATATTGACTGAAGTTACTTAACATTTTTCATCGGCAATTATCATTACTTCTGAAAAACACTTCGTGATGTTGATATTGGCTGGGCCGGTGGTCTACCGGCCAGGTGGCAACCTTAATTACATACTATGATGATCTGGCAGCCCCATATATGTTAGATTGTCTGTAATCTGCAGTCTTTTAATAAATATCGAATGTCTTTGACAATCTCGGGAGTCCGGTAGCTTTGTATGTAACCAGTCATTTTCTCCTACTTGGTTTCCTACACTCCATTTATTTGCACACACACTTTGTTATCTGTCAGACAAATGCTGTATTGCGGAGTGGGTGGGGTACTTGTACTTGCTTTCAAATAAATTTAATTGCCTTTCAAAAGCAGATTCCATGTGAACATTCTTCAGTTTTGAGCTCTACTTTTCCCGAATATTCTCTTTTATTCATCTTCATCTGGCAAGTGCTACATATCTCAGTATGTACATGTTGTTGCTTGTGAATAATGATTTTTATTCTTCACCTTGTGAAAGGAATATTGCATGTTGAGCCGGTATATAAATGTACGTACAAAAAAAACCTATGGAATTATTTATAACTTGATAAATGGTGATATAAATAAACATTCTGTCAACCGTTGAAAGGAAAGTCACAGTATTTCTTAGCATTTTTGCCTTGCGCTGGGGCCTATGCTTCAAATATTACCAAGGACAAGTATGTTTTCAACATGATTATATGGATTTCCTCTGGGTATACCAGTTTCCTCCCAAACTACATACAGATTAATTTTCTTCCTATGAAATTGCCTCCTGTGTATGTAAATTGTAAGCCTTATGTCAGTTGCACAGGACCGATGTGCCACTCGGCCCGTTTTTACCGGCATCCGAGTGCACCCCATAGTCTTCACAGACTCATTCACTTTAGCGGGTGAATCGGGTCCGTAAAAATCTACCCGATTCTCTAATCCATGGAAAGATAGGACGTTGTCCTATCTTTCCACGGATCACTGACTGGACTCGGCTGGCGCACACTATCGTGTGCATGAAGCGTTAATGCTCACAGGGACTGATGTGAATAATGACAATTTCTGTACAGCGCTGGGGAATATTTTGGTGCTATATAAGCAACGGGTTATAAACCAAATAAATATATAATTTCCCTACAACAAATGGATATACTGTGAAAGTATTTTCTCTTTCCACACTGCATGGTTTTTAAAATTGTTAAATTAGAGAAAGGGAACTTAATAAACTCACAGTTTACAATGCAGTAATGTCTCTTCTTATGTGTAGAAGAAAGCTATTTAGCAGCCATATCACCCATCTGAAAAAGTAACTGCCCCTTCGACTGCTTTCGTTACTTTCAGCAGTAATTGCAACTAAACCGTTTCTATAGTTTTAATTTCTGCCTTTCACTTCCCCACGACATAGAGGCAGAAAGTAAATAAGACCACCTCAAATGGGAGCAAAGGCAGAAATTATAGATTGTATTGAGAAGCATAGGCCGATTTTTTTTAATTTTATAGCCAAGAGGTGGAACAGCCAAAGATGAGAAAAATGACATCACTTCCAGTGTTCTAGAAATAAGCCTCGGAGGCTACGTCCACATGTACCGGAATTGCTTTTGCTGCTTTGCATCGACTAAAATCTGTAATATTCTCATTCCCAATCTTTTATTGCTCTACTGGTAATGCTGGCTTTGACCCCCGCTGGTCCCTGTATCCTGGTCTCCAGCGGTGACATGTCGACACATGTGAATGCTGCAGCTGTCCAGTTTCTACATGAAACGTCATTGCTGGAGGCCAGGATACAGAAAGACCGGTAAGGCACCAGGCTAGCGTTACTCGGGGATCAGAGGGTGAGTTTTTTATTTTATTTTATTTCAATCTGCTTAATTATTTTACAATTGTCCACACCTGCAGATTTTACTTAGGATCTGCCGCTAATCCACAGCAAAATCCACAACAATTGGGTTTTGTTGCAGATTTTGACTTCTCCATTGAACTCAAATCTTTAATCCGCTGCAGATTTTCCGCATTCAAATCTGGATGGAAAATCTCTATCAATTCTGTCACATGTGAACTAGCCCTTATTCATAAGAGAAAACATTCAGTGGAAAGTATGGAAGATTCATCAAGATGTGATCAAAGTATCCCCCCACTTATTAAATGTAAATGAGTGATAATGAATCATTTATTTTTAGTTTCACAGGTTTTATCATTTTTACTCTACATAATTACCAGTAGACGCAGTTCCTGTGGCAGGCAATGTTCAGTGTGTTCTGTGGACTGGCTCACACATGGACGCAGAATGCCAGAACACAAATTATTTCGGAAAATTATAATTTTGTCTTTGCTGGGGTGTATGTGACTGTACAGGAAGGGAATGGACTCTCTGACCTGGTATTCATGCTCTGGAAAATATGTGCATGGAAGTCTGCATTTCTTTTTCCTGTGTAACAGTGAAATAATTTGACAAAAATATAGGACGATGCTTGTCGTGCACACCGGAAAGAAAAATGACCTTTTGGAAAATGAGTTGATTGCAAGTCTTTCAGTCTCATAAAGGCTTTGTTTGTGACTATGTACTTGGTGAAAATGTCTTGAAATAGAAATGATGGCTCCTGCATATACTTTACAGAGTACTCCATATTCATAAGCTCTTAGTGGTGCCGTATTCCTACATTACCTACAAGCAAAATGGTAATATTCCCCTCATAGGCATGCTCAAATTCCACATATGAGGATGGCTGAAAACATAATGTCCTGTTATACCCACGTCAGAGATTTACTGCATATGCCCTTACGTTTATTGGGTGTCCCAGAGGTGGGACCCCCGCTTATAAAACATTAATGGCATATCCTGTGGTTATTCCATAAATGTCTGAGATTAAAGATACTTTTTTAAGGAATAGTCTTCAAATCTCACTAGCGATAAACTAGAGCTAGGTGTTGCAATATGTCCATACGTGGCTGGAGCCATTGTGAAACATTCACATTTTATTAATTCTCTAGTGTATTGGTGTGGAACCGGATAATTTAGAAAGAAATTTTAGCTGTCACCTTTGGCATAAACCGCCAGCCATGCATTATTTTATTTTATTTTTTATTACCTGGCTCTCCCTATCTTTAGCACTCGTCTTCAAAGATTAAGCTGTAACCTTGTTCCACCTATCTGTTATCTTGATAAAACACATATTGCCAGTGGCGGATTAAGTGTATCCTGGGCTATTGACACAACTTGGGCCCCCTCCTTCCCCCTCATACGCAATTCAACCCCCCCAACCCGCTGACACTGTACCCGTCAGTGCCACTGACCTGACATATACAGGTTTTTGCACTAGATACAGCTTCTCTGTATTCAGGATATAAAGCAGCTGTATCTTAAAAAGTAAAAATAATTTTTAATAAGTATTTAGAAAGTTGCACCAAACACACTGATACACTGTTTTATTAAAGAAAAAATAAATTATAACGCCTCTCTTTGAGCACTGAGACCCCCTACCAATCGCTTAAGTGAAGCGGCAGAAGCGCACGATTGAATGCTGCGCCGCTTCTGATCGGCATTCCTCGGAGTGGCGTACGTCCGTACACCGTTTGCTCGGCATTCCGAGAAAAGCAGATCAGAAACTAAGCGGCACAGCGGTTATCTGAGCGCTTTTGCCGCTTTGTTTTAGTGATCCATGGGGGTCTCTGTGCTCGGACCCCCACTGATCAAAACTTTTGACATTTCACTATGACATGTCAGAGGTTTTTTAGAAATTTAGTTACACTATAAAGGGGTTTTCCCGTGAGGGAAATTTGACATATCCTGTGGATCCTGTCAGATAGGTGCAGTTCCCAGAGGTGGGACTCTCATCTATCTCTGGAACCGGGCCCCCAACACTCTGTTCTACCTCTTTCTGCGTTTGCTGCTTCTCGGCCACTTCCTGACCATGGACTTTCAGTAATTCATAGTAGTGAATGGCAGTTACGGAAGCAGTGTAGCATGCGAGCTACGCGGTTTACGTAACTACCATTCAGTTCTATGGGACTTACGGAAACAGTGTACCAGAACCAAGCTCCGTACATAAATACAGCCCCAGAACCAAGCTAAGTACATATATACAGTACCAGCACAAATACATCTCAATTTAGTGCAACCCCTGCTGTATAGGTTTGTATGGATAAAACCACAGCTCCCAGCATGGCCCGAACAATGGTAAGGATATGCTGGGAGTTGCGTTTTCCCCCAAAAAAATATCATACCACCCATCATCTCGCTGCAGATCCCACAGTGAGTACAGTACTGATTAGAGGCAGAATAAACATTTACATTAAGTGACTTACCGGTGACTTCATTTCAGATTCTAGTTCTTCTTTTTCTCATTTCTTCTCCATCTGCTCCAGACCTCTACGACTTCTCCCGGCCACGACCCATTTCTGCAGTTTTCCACTCAGATGTCTTGGGCTTCTCACTTTTCAAACATTTCTGCATCTATAAACAAAGATAGTTATCATGGTGCCGCACAATACGTCCCTATATACAATAGTACCATACAATAGTATATATAAAAACGCCATACACTGTGTCCCTGATTATAATCGCACCATACACTGTGTGCCACACACACACAGTGCCCCCTGTAGATAGTGCCCCCTGTAGATAGTGCCCCCATAGAGCCCCCTGTCGATTTCCCCACATAGCCCCCCCTGTTGATAGGGCTCTACATCTAGCCCCCTGAAGATAGCGCTCTACATGTTGCGCACCCTGTATAAAGTGCATTACATATAGTCCCCCTGTAGATTGTGTCCCACATAAAGCCTCCTTTGCAGATTGTGTCCCACATATAGCCCGCCCCTCCTGTAGATAATGCCGCCCATGCTTTTTAGTTGAAAACAACAAAATGTACATACTCACCATGATCCCGTTCCCACACCGTCCTGTGTGAATGCAGGCCTGCTCTCTTCTGAGCAGGTCTGCTGGCATCGTGCCGCTTGCGTCGTTGAAAGGCGCTGACTGGCAGGGTAGAATGACATGCCCCGTCAATAAGCGCCCTTCAACAATGGAAGCGGTGCGATGACGTCATCGCACCGCTACCATCATTGATTGGCTGGCAGAGTGACTTCCCCCGCCAATCAGCACCTTTCAACAAGTTGAAAGGTGCTGATTGGCAGGACAACTCGTTCTGCCCTGCCAATCAGCGTCGTTGTAAGGCGCTGAATGGTCGGGCACGGAACATACCCGGCGAGTCAGCGCTTATGTAGATACACGCAGGTACAATTCGTGCAGGAGGGGGTGGCGGCGGCGGCTAGTTTCAGTTTCGCAGCCGCCCCCTCAGAGAGGCAGCAGGGCGGACGTTGCGGCCCTATTCCCTCTCAGTCCGCCCCTCTTCCCCATTAGCGGTGCTAGCGCGCTGCAATTTTATTTATTTTTTAAATGATGTGCGGTTTGGGCGCCCATATGATAATCCGCCACTACATATTACGTCTGTTACTTTTATAGACTGGCTGGTCACTGATACTGTGAGTCATTTAACGCTGGGAAAAAAGAGACATTTGGAAAATCAGAAGGCAATCTTAGAAATTAGTTTATTCAAAGAAGACTAAACTGAGAAAATGTTCCCTCCCTGACACCTGCAGCGTATGGAGTGGGCTCCGCACGAGAGCCCGCTCCATACATCAACCCCCGTACCATGACGTGCAATTTAGTCAGTGCGCAAAGGGGTTGCACAGCGGATGGTTCAAAGTGAATATTGCAATTTTCCACTGATATGCCATTTTAGTGCATAATATGTTGTGCCCAGTTTGTGCCACTGAAGACAAAATACCTCATATAAAGTTAAGCGGGTTCTCCCGGGTATGGCGATGCCATATATGTGGGCGCAAACTGCTGTTTGAGTACGCTGCAGGGGTCAGAAAGGAGGGAGCGCCACTTTGCTTATGGAGCGCAGATATTTATTGGTAGTAGTTCTGTTTAGCGTTTTGCTGGTATTTCAGTTCTGTAACAACTCAATATTTATTGCCCAGATTCTGAAGTTTTTTTTAGAAATATCCCACATGTGGGCCTAGTGTGCTAATGTACTGAAGCACACACCTCAGAAGCAAAGGAGCACCTAGTGGCTTTTGGGGCCTTCTTTTTATTAGATTATATTCGATTATATTTTAGGCACCATGTCAGGTTTGAAGAGGTCTTGTGATGCCAAAACAAATGAAATACCCCGTTTTGAAAACTACACCCTACCAGGTATTCATCTAGGAGTGTAATGAACATTTTGATCGAACAGGTGTGAGATGTCATAGATTTTATTAGAATGTGGGCGTGAAAATGAAAAATTAGAAGTTTTTTCCAATAAGATGTTTTAGCTCAAAAAACGCCCAAAACAACAACGATATTCACAAGGAGTAAAGAAGAAAAAGAACACCAACATGAGGAAAGCAACTTCTCCAGAGTAAGGAAATACCTCATATGTGGTCAAAAACTGCTGTTTGGACACAGGGCATGGCTTAGGAGGGAAGGCGCACCACTTGGCATTTGGAGCGCAGATTTTGCTGGATTGGTTTCTTAGCACCATGTCACGTTTGCAAAGCCATTGAGGTGCCAGTACAGTGGAAACTCTCCAAAAGGGACTCCATTTAGGAAACTACACCCCTTGAGGAATTTATCTAGGGGTGTAGTGAGCTTTTTAACTCCACAGGCGTTTCATAGTTTTTATTGGAATTGGGCAGTGTCTTCATTAAGACGTAGCTTTGGCTCAACATTTTTCATTTTCTCAACAAATAAAGGAAAAAAATCCCCTTAACATTTGTAAAGCAACTTCTCTGGAGTACGTAAATACCACATATGTGGTCATAAACTGCTGTTTGGGCACACGGCATGGCTCAGAAGGGAAGGAGCGCCATTTGGCTTTTGGAGAACAGATTTTTCTGGATTGGTTTCTTGGAACCATGTCTCTATTGCAAAGTCCCTGAGGGACCAAAACAGTGAAAACTACCCGAAACTGACTCCATTTGGGATACTACACCCCTTGAGGAATTAAGCCCTTCCCTCTTTAGCCACTTTTGACCTTCCTGACCGAGCCTCATTTTTCAAATCTGACATGTTTCACTTTATGTGGTAATAACTCCGGAATGCTTTTACCTATCCAAGCGATTCTGAGATTGTTTTCTCGTGACACATTGGACTTTATGTTACTGGCAAAATTTGCTCGATATGTTCAGTATTTAATTGTGAAAAACACCAAAATTTAGCGAAAAATTGCAAAAATTTGCATTTTTCTCAACTTAAATGTATCTGCTTGTAAGACAGACAGTTATAACACACAAAATTGTTGCTAATTAACATCCCCCATATGTCTACATTAGATTGGCATCATTTTTTGAACATCCTTTTATTTTTCTAGGACGGTACAAGGCTTTGAACTTTAGCAGCAATTTCTGACATTTTCAAGAAAATTTCAAAAGGCTATTTTTACAGGGGCCAGTTCAGTTGTGAAGTGGCTTTGAGGTCCTTTATATATTAAAAACCCCCAAAAAGTCACCCCATTTTAAAAACTTCACCCCTCAAAGTATTCAAAACAGCATATAGAAAATTTCTTAACCCTTTAGACTTTTCACAGGAATTAAAGCAAAGTAGAGGTGAAATTTACAAATTTCATATTTTTTTGCAGAAATTAATATTTAATCCAATTTTCTTTATAACACAAAGTTTTACCAGAGAAATGCAACTCAATATTTATTGCCCAGGTTCTGCAGTTTTAGGAAATATCCCACATGTGGCCCTAGCGTGTTACTGGACTGAAGCACCGGCCTCAGAAGCAAAGGAGCACGTAGTGGATTTTGGGGCCTTATTTTTATTAGAATATATTTTAGGCACCATGTCAGGTTTGAAGGGCTCTTGCGGTGCCAAAACAGTGGAAATCCCCCAAAAGTGACCCCATTTGGGAAACTACACGCCTCAAGGAAATGATCTAGAGGTGTAGTGAGCATTTTGACCGCACGTGAAAATGAATATCTACATTTTTTCAAAGAAAATGTAGGTTTAGCATTTTTTTTTCTCATTTCCACAAAGGACTAAAGGAGAAAAAGCACCACTAAATTTGTAAAGCAATTTCTCCCGAGTAAAACAATACCCCACATGTGGTAATAAACGGCTGTGTGGACACACGGCAGGGCTTAGAAGGGATGGAGCACCATTTGGTTTTTGGAGTTCACATTTAGCAGGAATGGTTTGCGGAGGCCATATCACATTTACAAAGCCCCTGAGGGGACAAAACAGTGGAAACCCCCCACAAGTGACCCCATTTTGGAAACTACACCCATTGAGGAAATTATCTGGGGGTATAGTTTTGACCCCACAGGTTTTTTGCAGAAATTATTGGAATTAGGCCCGGAAAATAAAAATCTAAATTTTTTTCAAAGAAAATGTAGGTTTAGCAAATTTTTCCTCATTTCCACAAGGACTGAAGGAAAAAAAGCACCGCAAAATTTGTAAAGAAATTTCTCCTGAGTAAAACAATACCCCACATGTGGTCATAAACGGCTGTTTCGACACATGGCGGGGCTTAGAAGTGAAAGAGCGCTATTTGGCTTTTGGAGATCACATTTAGCAGGAATGGTTTGCGGAGGCCATGTCACATTTGCAAAGCCCCTGAGGGGACAAAACAATGAAAATTCCCAAAGAGTGATTCCATTTAGGAAACTACAACCCTTGAGGAATTCATCTAGGGGTGTAGTAAGCATTTAGACCCCATAGATAGGCAGAGTACATCAGGGGCATAGTCAGGTGGTATAATAATGGGGTAAAAAAACAATAAAATGATCCATAGATGTGTGTTACGCTGTGAAGCAATCCTTTCTGCACAGGCCGGTGTCGCACTGATATATGGCGTCCTTTCTTATCCCCCTTTTGGTCCACACTCCGCACCTTTGCAGTTTGGGGAATTTTGCTGGGAAAGTGTTGTCCTGGTATAATACGGGCACCCTCGCTTCCAGCGGACATGTTTGGGCCCTCCCTTTCCTGGTTCCCTAATTTTAGGTCCTTGATAAATCGCCTCTTCAAACAACTGCATATTTTTTATTTCCTGACTTATTGGAGCCATAACTAATTTAATTTTTTCATAGACTTAGTGGTATGAGGGCTTTTTATTTGCGGGACGAGCTGTAGTTATTATTGGTACCATTTTGGGGTACATGTGACTTTTTGATCACCTTTTACCCTATTTTTTGGGAGGCCAGGTAAACAAAAAACCGCAATTCTGGCATAGTTTTATTTAGTTTTTTTTATACAGCGTTCACCACGCGTTATAAATTACATGTTAACTTTATTCTGCGGGTCAGTACGATTCCGGCGATACCTATTGTATAGGACTTTTTTATGTTTTGCAACTTTTTGCACAATAAAACGACTTTTGTAAACATTATGTATTTTTTCTGTCGCCAAGTTGTGAGAACCATAACTTTTTAATTTTTTTGTCGACGCAGCTGTGTGAGGGCTTGTTTTTTGCGAGACGGGCTATAGTTTTTATAGGTACCATTTTTGGAATACGTGCGACTTTTTGGTCATTTTTTATTCCAATATTTATAGGTCAAAGTGACCAGAAAACAAACTCTGGTATAGTTTTTTACGGGTTTTTTTATGCGGTTCACCGCGTGCAATAAATAATATAATATTTTGATACCTCAGGTCGTTACGGTCGCGGCGATACCAAATACGTATGGTTTATAATTTTTTTTCAATAATAAAAGGACTTGATAAAACGAAATCCCCCTTTTACTCTTATTTTATTACTTGCAACTTTTATTGTTTTCAAACTTATTCTTTTCACTTTCACTTCTTTTTTTATACACTTTTTTTTATACACTTTTTTTATACACTTTTTTTATACACTTTTTTTATACACTTTTTTTATACACTTTTTTTATACTTTTTTTACGCTTTTTCTCAAGTCCCACTAGGGGACTTGAAGGTCCAGCTGTCAGATTTATTTTTTTCTAATACATTGCACTACCTACGTAGGCAGACCGGGAGGCCAATATTAGGCCTCCGGTTGCCATTGCAGCCACCGGAACCCCGGCAATTTCATTGCTGGGGTTCCGATGAGCTGCAAACACCTTAAGTGCAGCACTCGCGTTTGAACGCTGCACTTAAGGGGTTAATGGCGGGGATCGAAGCGAATTTTGGTCCCCTCCGTTAGTCGGATGTCAGCTGTAAGATGCAGCTGAGATCCGACGATGATGGCACGGCTCAGCTTCTGAGCCGGTGCCAAACATTTGGCGTATGGGTACGGCAAAATGCGGGAAGTCAATGCTTTCCATGGCGTACCCATACGGCAAATGTCGGGAAGGGGTTAATCTAGGGGTGTTTTGAGCATTTTGACCCATTTGCAAAGCCCTATTGGGACTAAAACAGTGGAAAACCCCCAGAAGTGAACCTTAAGGTATTCACCTAGGGGTGTAGTGAGCATGTTAACTCCGCAGGTGTTTGCAACATCTAGTGCACACTAATTTCTGGAAGAGTGAAAATGGGATTTTTTCCATAGACATGCCAATATGTGGTGCCTAGCCTGTGCCACCATGAAAAGACAGCTCTCTAATTATTATGCTGTGTTTCCCAGTTTTATAAACACCCTACATGTGGCCCTAATCTTTTGCCTGGATGTTCGACAGGGCTCAGGAGTGAAAGAGTACCATGCGAAGTTGAGGCATAATTTGGCGATTTACAAAGTATTGGTTCACAATTGCAGAGGCTCTGATGTGAAATAATAAAAAGAAACCCCTGAGAAGTGACCCCATTTGGAAACTGCACTTATGGAAAAATTATAGAATCTCTTTAATTTCTGCCTTGATAATTGGGTTGTCAATCTGTTGGGTAAGCTCAAAAAAACTGATAAGTTTGCTACTCAGTAATTCATTTCCAGGTGGCACAGTGTGTTACCTGTACCACAGAGTCATGGAGCAGTAGTGAAGATCACACACCTGTGCACTTGTTACAGTAGATGCCTTTGTTCATTTATGATGGGGGTTTTTTTTTTGTTCATATGGTTTGGAATTTCATCACATGGGACAAAGCCTTTCTTTCTCCATGCGCAAGAGGGATTCTGTATTGTCAACTAGCAGCAATAAATTATTTCAATGACCCAGAGTCTTATTACACTAAAATAAAGAATTAACAGTTTCTTATAATACTGGGTACCACTTGTAATAAGTTGCTTAAAGGGAAACTAAATCAAATGTCTGTTATCTACATTTACTATGCAACATGAATAGTGTGCAGTTCTTTGTAATGAGGCTGAGGATAGTGTTTTTAAATTAAGTTGTAAGCCTAAAGTAGGAGGCTATTGCAGGTCAGCCACAGTAATGATGACACAGTAGACCCAGATGTTGCAAACAGCCATAATTTTACTGGCCTGAAAAAACGTAAACATGGCCAAAAGGGAATAACACCGTGCCTCTCCTCGTGTGAGAGAAGTCTTTCAGTAAAATGGCAGCAAATCTATGGATTGGCTGAGGCAAGTTGCTCCTCACCCACAGTTCTCCTACAGTACAGAACTGGTGCTCCTCCCTGATCAAGGGTACATTCTTTTCTAATAACGCGGCATATATTTTACTTGTAGTGGCCCTCTTTCTGGTTACAACTCACGGGAGGCAACCTCTCACCCCCCCCCCCCCCGTCTATTCTGCCTCACTGCAGATGTCAAATCTTGAGAACCTTCCAACTCTATCCGGCTGATTCAGCTACTTACCAGCAGGCTCCTTCTCTCACCCCGCCAACTAAGGACTCTTTCTCAGCATTTAGGATTGCTTCACCCACAGCACAGTATGTATTCTCAGCTGAAGATTATGGAACTGAATCCCGATAGTGGCTGTTCATGCCGATCACTAAAGAACCACCCCCTGCCTGAGGCATGCAATGTGTTCACGCTGTATCTGCCGGCACGATGTTATGGGATTGCATGCCCTATCTAAAATGGCATCCGCGGTCAATTCTCCTGGCACCAAACACAAAGTGGGTGAACCGCAATTTCCCTGCTGCCTTCAAATAAAGAGCACATATATACAAAGCTTTACATCATATATACAGTACCAGTCAACAGTTTGGTCACACCCTTTTCATTCCACGTTTTTTTTATTTTCCACATTGTAGCTTCATATTGAAGACCTGATAACTAATCAGGAACACATACAGAATTAACTAGTAACCAAAAAAAGTGTTAAACAAATCAGAATAGGTTTTATATCTTAGATTCTTCAAAGTAGCCCCCTTTTTCTTTGACCGCTTTGCACACTCTTGGCGTTCTCTCAACCAGCTTCGTAAGGTAGTCATCTGGAATGGTTCGCCAATAGTGCACTTGTTGGCTGCTTTTCCTTCACTCTGGTCCAACTCATCACAAGCCATCTGAATTAGGTTTAGGTTGGGTAATTGTGGAGGCCATGTCACCTGACACATCACTTCATCACTCTTGGTCAAATAGCCCTTACATAGCCTGGAGATGTGTTTGGGGTCATTGTCCGGTTGAAAAATAAATGATGGTCCCATAAAGCGCAAACCATATGGGAAGGCATGTTGCAGAAAGCTGGGGTAGCTATGCTGGTTTAGTGTTCCTTGAATTTTGAATAAATCACTAACAGTGTCACTGGCAAAGCACCCCCGCAGCATCACACCTCCTCCTCCATGCTTCACGGTATGAACCACACATGTAAAAACCATCCGCTCACCTTTTCTGCATCTCACAAAGATGTGGCGGTTTAAACCAAAAATCACGAATTTTGACTCATTAGATCAAAGTACTGATTTCCATATTTTTTATTTTTATTGAATACCATAACAATCAAACCATAATATAACAATACAGAAACAAGAAAATAAATTACATTTGTCAACAAAATCAGTACACAAATATCTACCCATACCACAACCCTTTTTCAGCACCCATGAAAGAATACCACAAAAGAAAAGAAAAAAAGGACAAAGGGCCCCGACGACAGAAACTTTAAAGACTAACTTTCCCATCTTTCTGAAAAAGAACCGGGTCCCGAAGCGTATCAGTAGCTGCAATGTTATTCATCATGTAGACCAGGAGGATACCAAAGGTGATTTGTGACCCTTCCAATTTTGAAGAATCCATTTTTTTTTCTAAAAGAATCCCTAATATAACCATATTCTTTTATTCTTTCCCACAGCCTGGCCGACTAGCCGTAGATCTGAGCCCAAAATACACAGTACAGGGTCTTCTGCTACCTCCACACCAAAGCAAAAAGAAAGATGTGCCAAAATATCCTGCCAAAAACGATAGTCTGTGGCACTTCCAAAGAAGATGCATTTAGAGTCACCTTTAATACCTATTGGCCTAAAATATACCATATAAAATATAAATAGCTGTGATGAACGTAGAGAGTGGTTATGGGTAATTTTTACATATAGATTTCAGAGCTGCATCCCAGTAGTCTTCTGACAAATCTAGACCGATTACTTTACATTTTCTATAACCCTCTACCACAGGGATATCCTCCTTTTGGCCTTGTATGTTTTAAAAAAATAGAAATAAATTTGAGAGCCAGTTTCATCATAGCATTTGGTGGTTTTCATAACTGCACTTGAGGATACCTTTTAAAGTTCTTAATTTTCTGGATTGACTGACCTTAATTTCTTAAAGTATCGATGGACTGTCTTGTTTGACTGTCATTTCTCTGTACTTGTGTGGTCCTTGCCATAATGTGGATTAGAACAGTAGTTGAATAGGGCTAAATACTGTATGGATGCGTGTACCAATCCTACCTCTGTACAACACACAAAGATTCAACTTTTTGGCATCAATTCTATGCGTCATGTCTTGAGGAAACACGGCACTGCTCATCACCTGCCCAATACCGTCCCTACAGTGAAGCATGGTGGTGGCAGCATCATGCTGTGGGGGTGTTTTTTAGCTGCTGGGACAGGGAGACTGGTCAGGGTTGAGGGGAAGATGAATGGAGCGAAGTACAGATATTCTTACTGAAAACCTGATCCAAAGTGCTCTAGACCTCAGACTGGGGCAAAGGTTCACCTTCCAGCAAGACAATAATTCTAAGCACACAGTCAAGACAACACAGGAGTGGCTTAGGGACAACTCTGTGAATTTCCTTGAGTGGCCCAGCCAGAGATCTGACTTGAACCCAATCGCACATCTCTGGAGAGACCTGGCAATGGCTTTCCACCGACGGTCCCCATCCAACCTGACAGAGCTTGAGAGGATCTGCAGAGAAGAATGGAAGAAAATCCCCAAATCCAAGAGTGCAAACCTTGTGACATCATACCCAAGAAGACTGGAGGCTGTTGTTGGTACCAAAGGTACTTCAACTAAGTACTGAGTAAAGAGTCTGAATACTTATGTCGATGCAATATTTTAGTTTTTCTTTTTCAATAAATAAGCAAAGATTACGAACATTCTGTTTCACTTTGTCATTATGGGGTATTGATTGCAGAATGATGGGGGAAAACGTAAATTTTTTTTCATTTTAGCACAAGGCCTCAACATAACGTGTGTGTGTGTGTGTGTGTATTATAATATATTGGGCTTTGAATGTCATTGGCCATTTGGAAACCTCAACTAATATTGTATCTACGTTGTACAAAATGCTGCATGCTCTGCTCTTGGAAAATAAACACTTCGCTCTTATGTTATATTGACTATTGTAAATCCTAAATACAGTTAGTTTTACAGGAAAGCAGAGCATCTATTATGTGCTGAGCTGGTCTTAAATAGAAACAATGTGGCACGGCAGGGCAGAGACTTGCTTTTGGATGTCAAACCTTCTCTCAATGTCACCATGAAACCTGTTGCTCATTTAAAGTTATACTCCAGCCAGAACGAAATTTTCCCATGTGAACCGTTATGGTATTCCATGTGTCAGTCTCTCACCTGTTGTTTTTATTGCTGCTTCTATCTCTATATATCAGACTGGGATGGTTGCTTATCAGCAGTGTGAACCAGGTTCGGTGACACTCTTTCTAGATCTGTGTCACCCATCACAGGCTTCAGCAGTTCTTTTACACAGGGGGGGACAGAAACTTCATCAGCTACCACTGATACTTAGACAGGTTCCTGTCACACAGGTATAATGTAGAAGAATATAGTGCAGCCTCCCTGTCTGTATACTTATGGTTTCTTTGCTTATTTAGGAGAATATAGAGAGAATTATAATCCCCCAGCATGCAGAAATAGAATGGTCTTTGGCTGGTCATGTGATGCTTTGCTGCAGCATCATGAAATTGATAGCAAAGCAGTGAGGAAGAGAAAGCTGGGGAAATCTAAGAATCAAGATGGAGGCTTTTTTAAAGCACAGACAAGGCAGCTGTTCAAAAAGGAAGTACAATATACATAAAAGAAGTGTAGAGTGTGGTATACAGTCAGGTGGGGAATGCAGACATGGAAAGTTGTACTACCACTGGGGATCTTCTTTAATAGTAATTTGCCGTGTAATAACATCACAAGAATAAGACCCGGTGCGGATTCCATTGGTGTTAGCAGTGCTATAAATTAGATGTCCTTTCTAGGAATTTTGTGTCGCACTAAGTGACAGTCTTTGACCAACTGAAAAGACCGGAGGTTTATGGGTGACTGGTGGGATCACTGGTGTTATTATGTATATAATGTACTGTACTTTTAGGAGTTCGGTTACTGCAGGATCATGAAGACTAATTTGAGTATGCTCTGTCCTCAGAACAGGTTAAAAATGGATTCTTGCAGACACATGACGGGGAAGTATTTGAAGGCATTGGGTTAGTTAACATCACTGAACTCTGGCAGACTTGTTTTGACTTGTTTAATCTTGCCACTTGAGCTGCCAAGGGAGGTGCCATGGGAGCCCCATACATAACTGGTGAATATTATCACTCTCTGACACCACAAGACTGACTGAAGGAAAAAACAAACAAACAAACAAGTAAATATTGTGGCCTAAATCACAACCCTCCACCTTCTTAGCAAAATTCACTTATGTCTCTAACTGTTAAATCATGTTTTTCAGAGTGGTATTTTGTGTGGTTAGTGTTGTATTTCTGTAGATTAAATAGTTGCCTCTAGTGTGTCTTTTTTTTTAACTTCTGTATGACAGGTTAATATAAGTATAGTTATAGTGTAAGAAATCAGCCTAAGGGCTCATTCAGACGAACCTGTTCTGCGTCCGCGTGCTTTGCTTTGAAATAACGGACAGCACACGGACCCATGAAATTCAATGGGGCTATTCAGACATGTGATTTTTCAAGTGTCAAGTGTCGTTGCGTGAAACTCGCTGCATGTCCTTTATTGGTCCATGTTTTTGGACCTGGTCACCCATTGAAGTCTATGGGTGTGTGAAAAACACGGACAGCACGCGGACGACATCAGTGTGCGGTCTGTGTCTCACGTATTAGTTGCTAAATAAATGCAGAGAAATAAAAAAAAGTGCTTGCAGAGGATAATCACGGACGTGAAAAACGGATGCCACACGCAAAGCACACTGATGCTATACACAACGCATACTGATGGCACACGGACATGAAATGCACGCAAATCGGAGACACTCGTGTGAATATAGCCTAAGAAGTCTTGATATTACAATTTCAGCTAACTTTTAAAAATTCATACTGTATGATGGGAATTCTCTGAAGTTTCATTAGGCTTGGAACAGCCAAGTGGGCAATAAAAAAATAAGGGGGGGGGGGGCTGCTAATCTGCACGTCCCATAATCTTTTCACCCACCAGTAAAAGCGGCTGAAAATGTAATTGTCTACTTACATTAATTGTTTTAATTTTCTTGATTTTCTTCATAAAAGCTGCAACATTGTCACAAAAAGGTAAAGTAGTAATGCGACAGCAATTGGGCGCATGAGATTGAATGCAACCAAAGAAACTCCTGCATGGAGATTTGCTTGCTCTGCCCATGTTTGCATGGTTTCCCGTTGCTCCAGTTTTCATTCCACATCCTATGAATGTGACCTTAGCTTGTGTGTATTTGTGTCTGAGATGGGGAAAAAGTAGATTGAGTGCCTCACTGGAGAAAGAGACAGAAAAATGCGTTCTGTGTGCAACGCTGTGAAATATGTGCTACGTAAATGACAGATACTAAATAAACATAGTACGGTGAGGGTTAAAGGGTCATTAATATATTCTGAAAATAATTAATATTACATAGTTCTGTAGAGTCCTAAGACAGCAGTTTTGGTTAAATGTGTGTGTATAAGTTGGGTGACCTATTTTTAGTTTATAAAATTTAGTTTATGTATATGAGATCCTAAAGAGGACTAGTCACTTCTCCTGACGTGTCTATTTTTAGTAAATACTTGTATTCAGAATGAAATAACAATTTTGGATAAACTTTTCTTAATCTCTGCACTGTGCCGTTCCTCTGTTATTCCTCCTAGAAATTTATGAACAAATTGACAACTGGGTGGTGTTAAAGGGGTGTGCCTTTACATGGGCTCGTTCTGTCAGCACTGATTGGAAATTTTAAGTCTCTGTAAGGACACCCCCCCCCCCTCCCCCCCCATACACACACACACACACACACACACACACACACACACACACACACACGTAGCAGACCGTTGCCAATTTATTCATAAGTTTCTAGGAGGAATAACACAGTAACCGCACAACATAGAGCTCTACGAAATACTGCTCCAGAATTGTTACTTCATGGAGAATACAATATATACTAAAATAAACATTTGAGCAAAGGAGACGGGTTCTGTTTAAAAGTGTAAATGTATTTTTTTTAATGTGAAGATCAAGCAATTTTAGAATACATTGCAATTCAGAACTGAGACGACCTTAATCTGGATGATATTCTGATAAAATTCCAGGTGAATCTCCATCCCTATCCTGTTCAGTAAAATCCGTATTCAGCTCCATAGATGCTGAATACGACTTCTTGCTATGGGGAACGGCGCCTGATCAGCGTGCGCGCTCCCAACCAAACCCTGATACACTGTGTTTCTATAACAGATCATGACTGTGCACTGTTCCTGTGTTTGCTGATTGGTCAAGTAGATGTGTGCTCCCAAGCGAGCTGCACTGCATTGTGGGGAAGTGAGGTACCTCAGCGACGGTGGAGTAAGTGCTGGCAGATGCCATTGAAATGCTTCAGCCATCTTCTACTGCATTTTTGGATATTTAGAGCGGTGCAGAGCGATGGGCAAAAAGTACAAAAAAAACATCGAGAAGCTTAGCTGGCTTGTATTCTGTTACATATATCCAGCACAGTCCCGTTTTTTTAAATCCAATTTATAGTACAATTTAGTGTGATACAGAAGATCTAGTCCCAGTGCCGGCGTTGAACTGGAGATATAAGGGCAGATTTATCCATTATAGACACTGTTTTTTTTTCCAAGTCCTAGAGACACTTTTTTTAAAACTCGACAGAATAATGGAAGGAGAGCACATTGTTCTGGGAAGGGAATTGATTCAGAACGGAGACTTTATTCCTAAAAGGGCATAAAGACCTACAAGTTTCCCAGCAGACAATAAAAACAGCCTTTATAAGAAAATAATGTGAATGTCATTAGTGTGAATAGCAATAGTGAAATAAAAACAGCTGTATATTATTCACTGATACATTTTTTTTTAGACGCTTTACAGCACATTTTTGTATCTCTGCAGAAACTAAGGGCTCATTCAGATGAGCGTGTATCACGTCTGTGTGACGACTGTTCAAACAACGGCTATCACACGGACCCATGTATTTCAATGGGGCCATTCACACGACCGTTGTTTCGACGGAGCGTGTGATGGGTCCGTGAAGAAATGAGACATGTCCTATTTTACTGTGTCACGCATCCTCCATAGACTCTAGTCTATGGGGGATCCGTGACAACGCGTCCCACACGGGTGCACCTCTGACGTGAAAAACGTTAGTTTTTCGCGTCCGAGGTTGCCGACTCCCGTCTGAAAATGGCCTAAGGGATCGGGATTCCCTGTTTCTGCTACTATATTAGGACATTACTCTATATAAAGAGACTGCCACTGTCATCAAGAATCAGCCGGTCACATACACTGTACCATTCGTCATTGTTACTAAGGACACCGCTTTAACAAGGCCGAATCAGTTATGGGATATCCCATTGTTCTGTATGGTTGCTACAAACGCTGTGTGTCTATTGGGTCAGACGCACCACATCATAATACACGTCCGATGCATGCCAACTGTTACTAAGCCCCTGCTTGTACGTAACAACTAGACTTCTTTTACTGAATACATTCTTTTTGTCATATCTGGGCTTCAATGATAGGAATAATTCTAGGTTGTTCATTAATCTACATACTTGTGGACATCACTGTAGATCAAAGAATCATATCTGGGCACTACATTGACCCATTGACGCTTTTTATGCTGTACCAAAGATTAGATCATCAATGTAACATTGACAGGAGCACTGCTAGAAAGTGAGTTACTGTATTGTCCCAATATAGACCCATACATATCTAGGCTACCTCTAAAGTGGCATAAAATGAAAAATTATTGTAAAGACTACATGGATAATAGTTATTAAACTTGGATATTGAGCAGCACAACCAGCAATAAGACGGAACAACGGTATCCCAACTTAATGGGGTGCGCACGCACGTCAATATCCCCAGTCCAAAAGAGATCACGAATTCATATATAAAGAAGAGACTACAGCACTCCAAATGGATAAAAACACATTTTTGATTTCTTTAATTCACCCAAACATGTCCATGTTTTGGTGAGTTAAAGAAAACTAATTTTTTTTCTATTTGGAGTGCTGCAGTCTCTTCTTTATATAATCTTTATATTGGACACCAGAAACAAAGAATTCATTCATGGCAATGCACAAAATAAATAAAGAAATGCAGGTGAAATAGAACAAATTCTATATACAACCCCTATAATCAACACAAAAATAAAAAAAAATTGTATTTCCTATAAAGTAGTCATTATATAATTTTTCTAAATGTCGTGATTACTGGAAATGAAATGCCTACACAGGCTTGGAAATGTGGCAAGTTTGATGTAATTGTTGCTAAATAATAACTCTCGTAAAACACTGTAATTAGTATAATGACTCCCAAAGGTAAACATATCACTTTTAATAAATGTAACTAAATGGACTAAAGGTAAAACCTTTATTCAAGCCCACTGGACTAAGTGATTTAAGACGATAAATCCATTTAGCTTCCTTTCTTCCCTCTCAGCAGCAGTTGATCGATATTTCCCTATGCAATGTACAATCCCCTAAAACTTGAAACTTAGAGGGCATCCACTATGATGGTAACACACATTGCGGGATATTGAATTATCCTGGTGGGTATTAATGGAGCTGATGTGTTGAAGTCTTCTCCTGAAGTGTCTAAGCATTTTCTCCACATACATAAGTGTGAAGGGGCACATGGCGACTTAGATGACTCGAAAAGTAGTGCAATTGACGAATTTGGTATCTTTTATTAACCATCGGGTTGATAAGTTCTATTTTAACGGTTTTAAAACAGACATTATAAGGCTATTACAACTGCTGTCAAATTTTTACACTAATGAAAACTTTTCTTTTAAAAGGTTGCCTCATGAAGACAACCTCTTTGCAAAAAAAACGGCAACGCGGCGTTCAGCTGATCGCACAAGTTCGGCCTCTCTCACCTCTGGCGGTCAGCCGTTATTGCCAGGTAAAGCTGCGGCCAGCCAAACATTTCCCCTGCTGTGGCCTCTGGAATGGAAAAGTAGCATTACATGCCGGACACAGAGCTTACAGAGAGGCTCTCTGTTCTGTCACACATAGGGGGGGGGGGGGGGTTGCATGCGGGCATCAAAGGCTTGTGGAGAAGGTTTGTCGGTCCTGTTAGCAAACCCCTTTATAACCTTTTTGAACCTTAGGCAGCGCCTACACTCCTATGATTTATAAAGCTGTCCACCAAATCTTTAAATTGCGCAGGCATTCCAACATATTATAAGAAACAAAGAAAGATACTTATTACTATATATGCATAAGGAGGTTATGTATTTAAATTTACAATCCCAAATATCAAAAGATAAATGTTTCAGGTTGGCACCAGTGCAAAGGTTATGAGCAGGCAGACTTTTAAAACCATTGACTTTAATTTGCAATGACAGATTCTCTTAAAGAGGCTCTGTCACCACATTATAAGTGCCCTAACTTGTACATGATGTGATCGGCGCTGTAATGTAGATTACAGCCGTTTTTTATTTAGAAAAATTATCATTTTTGACGGAGTTATGACCTATTTTAGCTTTATGCTAATGAGTTTCTTAATGGACAACTGGGCGTGTTTTACTTTTTGGCCAAGTGGGCATTGTACAGAGGAGTGTATGACGCTGACCAATCGGCGTCATACACTTCTCTCCATTCATTTACACAGCACATAGTGATATAGCTAGATCACTATGTGCAACCACATACAGACACACATTAACGTTACTGCAGTGTCCTGACAATTAATATACATTACCTCCAGCCAGGAAGTGATGTCTATTCAGAATCCTGACACTTCGCTAACGTTTCTGTGAGATTTACAGCAAGGCAAGTGTAATCTCGCGAGATTACGCTGTAAACTGTCATTTAAAACGAGATTACGCTTGATTTGCTGTAAATCTCACAGAAACGTTAGAGAAGTGTCAGGATTCTGAATAGACATCCCGTCCTGGCTAGAGGTAATGTATATTCACTAGAAAAAAATAGGGTTGGATCCAGCACGGACAGTTGTATTAAAATGGAAAACTGTTTCCAAGTTTAATGAGCCAATATTTGGCAGATTAAAAATCAGGAATAGAGAACACAGTTTAACATCCTGATAGTGGGAAAAAGTTTGTGATAGTGATAGATAAAGAGCCTACGCGTTTCAGACGCTCCAAGCGTCCTTAGTCATGGCTGAAATATTGGCTCATTAAACTTGGAAACAGTTTTCCATTTTAATACAACTGTCCGTGCTGGATCCAACCCTATTTTTTTCTAGTCTCGTCTTATGTGTGCCGACACAAGGATCCGTGCATGAACTTCTTCAGAACGACATCTGCATATCAAGGTGAGCTGGAGGTGCTTCTCTTATCTACCTGTGTTTACTAATGTATATTCACTGTCAGGACACTGTTTTTGTGTATGTGGCTGCACATAGCGATATAGCTATATCGCTATGTGCTGTGTAAATGAATGGAGAGAAGTGTATGATGCTGATTGGTCAGCGTCATACACTCCTCTGTACAACGCCCACTTGGTCAAAAAGTAAAACACGCCCAGTTGTCCATTAAGAAACTCAATAGCATAAAACTAAAATACGTCATAACTCCGTCAAAAATGATAGTTTTTCTAAATAAAAAAAACAGCTGTAATCTAGATTACAGCGCCGATCACATTATGAAATTCAATTGGTTTTTATTTTTCCAAAGAACAATACAAAAGTATACAACATCCTAATGATACAGTCTCACAGTATTGTATACAGAGCACAGAAAAAGCTTGTGCCTCGGATGCTGACATACTGACGTATTAACAGACAAACAGACATACAAAGAGTGATGGTGATAAATACAAGCAATTATACATATGAGATGTCAAAAAGGAACAGGATGATGAAGGATACGAAAACCATGTATAAGTTGGCACAGATACATTCACAGAGTGACAGAGTTCTTACGGAGCAGAAGTTGAACATGGGGTAACTCCGTCCAAGGGGCCCATTGAGACAAACACTTCTGCCTATAACCTTTAGATGTAGCAAAGTGCATTTTGTAATAGAAGTGAAGATAAACCCTGTTTAGCACCTCCGAGAGATTCAGAGCCTCAGCTGTTTTTCCATCTCTTGGCTATATGGAATCTGGAAGCAATAAGAATATGGCTTATTGGCCACCTATATTCTAAAGGGATCTCATCCATCTGCATATCCAATAAAGCCAATGCAGGGGAAGGTAAAAGTTCTGCTCCCATTAATTCTGAAATGTAGCAGATACGCTTCCAGAATGGGTAGACTGATTTATATGTCCACCATAGATGAAATAATGTGCCCCTTGCTCCACAATCCCTCCAACACAAAGGAGAAGCCCCGGCATGCATATGTTGTAGCCGCACAGGTGTGAGGTATCAACGAAACAGAATTTTCCTAACGGCTTCTATATGATCGACACGTTTGGATATCCTACGTGAGTGATGTAAAGCAGCCCTCCAGTCCTCCTCCGAGAACTCCCGACCCATATCCGTCTCCCACTGAGACATGTATTTCAATTTGAGAAATGAGCTGTGGGTGTTTTAAGGACAAGTAAGCTGAGGCCAAACCTTTCAGCGATGTAATATCCGCCGAGCACATTATGTACAGGATAGGCCACTTATAATGTGGTGACAGAGCCTCTTTAAATCTGTGCCTCTTGCCCACAATTTATTGAATTAAAGCTGTTTTCTCTACGACCCCTGTTCATATTGCATATTATAACAAGTGATATGAAATCCTATTTCCTAACCGCTAAGATTGCAGATCGAGTGGGTAGTGTTGCTCAAACTCCTATTGCAATATTATTTCCTTCAAATTCTTTACATTATTGGTTAAATTCCGAAATGCTATAAAATAAAATGTATCCAGGGTTAGTGACACACGCCGGCTGTGTGGTTTCTATGCCAGTATGTAATTGGGAATGAAGACAGTTCAGTAGAGGTTTGTATAGGTTTGTCAACTCTTATGACTTTGAATATTGTCTTGAGTAATGATGCAACGTTAAAGGCATTCAATAGACAGATGTGTTGAATCAGGCCATAGTAAATTTTGGAACAGGGCACAATAGCTTTAAGGACATATAGTTATGATTCATTTTATTTGGCAGGGATACAATACGAACACCACTACTTACGGCACAATTTGTTTATTCAAGTACAACAGACACGGTTTTAAAATCCAGTTGGTAGAGCAATACAACATGGCTACAGTTATTACAGTAAATGTATTTATGTTCATTGAAAATATATAACAAGGCCAACATTACACAATCCATTTATTACAAACTCTGTTTGGTTTAAAATGTGAACATAATACAGGGACTTGGGTACTCAGGGTGACTATAAAATCACAATAAGGCCCAGTTCACACTGAGTTTTTTTGCGCTGACTTTGACGCGGAAACCACACCCCATTCAATGGGAGGCAGAGTGGTTTCTTCCCGGGGGGGGGGGGGGGATAAATGCGGCATGTCCTTTCTTGCCACGGTTTCTGCCTCTGATCTCCCATTTGAAATCTGAAGGAATTCCATGGCAGATTTTTTCTGCCTGCAAAAAACTCCATGTGAACAGGGCCTAAAATGACACTCAAAACAGTAGGTCAAAAATGTAGAAACAATGGTACTAGTGCCATGTCAGCCAGTACCTTCTTAGGTCTCATGCACACAACCGTGCAGTGAACATTGCACGACCAGGCCACAGAGTCTCAACTGCATTTGTGGACTGGCTCAAAGTAATAAGTATAGGAGCACGTAAATGCGAAAAATAGGACATGTCCTTTTTTTTTTTGTGGTAATTTCTGCGGCCCAGACACACACCCGTACAGAAAGGTGTCCGTGGCTAATAGAAATTGATGGGTCAGTATTTTATCCGCAGTTACACATCCGTAATTGCAGATAAATGTTACGGTTGTGTGCATGAGGCCTTAACATTTGTTTTATGTTAATATGGCTATTAAAGAGGCTCTGTCACCAGATTTTGCAACCCCTATCTCCTATTGCAGCAGATCGGCGCTGCAATGGAGATAAGAGTAACGTTTTTTTTTTTTTTAAATGAGCATTTTTGGCCAAGTTATGACAATTTTTATATTTATGTAAATGAGGCTTTCTAAAGTACAACTGGGCGTGTTTACAGTAAAAGTACAACTGGGCGTGTATTGTGTTCGTTACATCGGGGCGTTTTTACTTCTTTTACTAGCTGGGCGTTGTGTATAGAAGTATCATCCACTTCTCTAAACAACGCCCAGCTTCTGGCAGTGCAGACACAGCGTGTTCTCGAGAGATCACGCTGTGACGTCACTCACTTCCTGCCCCAGGTTCTGCATCGTGTCGGACGAGCGAGGACACATCGGCACCAGAGGCTACAGTTGATTCTGCAGCAGCATCAGCGTTTGCAGGTAAGTAGCTACATCGACTTACCTGCAAACGCTGATGCTGCTGCAGAATCAACTGTAGCCTCTGGTGCCGATGTGTCCTCGCTCGTCTGACACGATGCAGAACCTGGGGCAGGAAGTGAGTGACGTCACAGCGTGATCTCTCGAGAACACGCTGTGTCTGCACTGCCAGAAGCTGGGCGTTGTGAAGAGAAGTAGATGATACTTCTATACACAACGCCCAGCTAGTAAAAGTAAAAACGCCCAGATGTAACGAACACAATACACGCCCAGTTGTACTTTTACTGTAAACACGCCCAGTTGTACTTTAGAAAGCCTCATTTACATAAATATAAAAATTGTCATAACTTGGCCAAAAATGCTCGTTTAAAAAAAAAAAAAAAACGTTACTCTTATCTCCATTGCAGCGCCGATCTGCTGCAATAGGAGATAGGGGTTGCAAAATCTGGTGACAGAGCCTCTTTAAGATCCTCTAATTACCAGGCAATTCCTTAAAGTGATTATCTGACATTTTGAAAAAGCCCAGTACAACCTGAACTCTGTGGTCCCCTGCTGGTATATGTTTACTAGCAATGACGTTACTGCATCAGCCAGCGATCTACTGCCACAGTCATATTTTGGGTAGGCCATGTCACCTCTGCAGGCCAGTAAACAGAATCACAGAACTGTTGGTTTGTGAGCCTCAGGGAATTGTAGTTAGAGGCTCTGTCACCAGATTTTGCAACCCCTATCTGCTATTGCAGCAGATAGGCGCTGCAATGTAGATTACAGTAACGTTTTTATTTTTTAAAAACGAGCATTTTTGGCCAAGTTATGACCATTTTTGTATTTATGCAAATGAGGCTTGCAAAAGTACATCTGGGCGTGTTGAAAAGTAAAAGTCCAAGTGGGCGTGTATTATGTGCGTACTAGGGGGCGTGTTTACTACTTTTACTAGCTGGGCGTTGTGTATAGAAGTATCATCCACTTCTCTTCAGAACGCCCAGCTTCTGGCAGTGCAGACACAGCCGTGTTCTCCAGAGATCACGCTGTGTCGTCACTCACAGGTCCTGCATCGTGTCAGACGAGCGAGGACACATCGGCACCAGAGGCTACAGATAACTCTGCAGCAGCATCGGCGTTTGCAGATAAGTCGATGTAGCTACTTACCTGCAAATGCTGATGCTGCTGCAGAATCAACTGTAGCCTCTGGTGCCGATGTGTCCTCGCTCGTCTGACACGATGCAGGACCTGTGAGTGACGACACAGCGTGATCTCTGGAGAACACGGCTGTGTCTGCACTGCCAGAAGCTGGGCGTTCTGAAGAGAAGTGGATGATACTTCTATACACAACGCCCAGCTAGTAAAAGTAGTAAACACGCCCCGATGTACGCACATAATACACGCCCAGTTGTACTTTTACTTTTCAACACGCCCAGTTGTACTTTTGCAAGCCTCATTTGCATAAATACGAAAATGGTCATAACTTGGCCAAAAATGCTCGTTTTTTAAAAATAAAAACGTTACTGTAATCTACATTGCAGCGCCGATCTGCTGCAATAGCAGATAGGGGTTGCAAAATCTGGTGACAGAGCCTCTTTAAGTATGTGCCTCTGTAGCTTATACTGGGCTTTTTTTTTCCCAAAAAGTTGGGAAACCTCCTTAACATATCATGGCCGGCAGGGTAGTCTTCTGGTCTGGCCGTCAAAAACACCCCCAACCGCGCCAAGTTCCTACCAGTCCTCGAGTTTTCTATGTATGGGCCATCGCCCGCTCCCCCCCTTGTCGCCCAGCGCACAGACTCCTTGTGCCGCCACTCTTCTGCGGCTTTTTTGTCACTTTCTAGTGTGTGTGTGTGTGTGTGTGTGTATGTGTGTGCGCACGTCGCCAAAATCTACCCAGCTTTCCCAGGTACATAAGGTATGCTACCCCATTGCTGTTTGACTGAGCAATTAGGTTACCATCTTTAGCTAGCTAGTAATACTATCCTGTGTTTTCTTTGGATTATCGGTTATTGACTATACCTGAACTTGACTTTGCTTGCCTGTCCTGAAGTTTTTGTCTGTTCACTGTGATGACATCTGCTGCCTGCCCTGCCATCTGGCATTGCCTAATGGTGATTGACCCTCTGCCCTGACTTATGCTTTAGTTTGGACCTTGCATCTGTCTTCTGTTAGTGTATCTCGTCTGTAGACATCGGCTGTTGCCGATGGAGGCTACTCTGGGGATTCTAACTACCTAAACAAACCTCACACCAAACAAATGGCGTATACTGGGGTCCCTTATTATAAGTAGGCAACCTAAAAGCGAACAAAAAAGGGACATAACCGTTAAAGAAATAGTATACTAAATAATATACAAGGGTATAAAAAATCTTTATTAAATATGATCAACAATAACATAATATGGAATAAAAAGGATACACCATACACAGAGATATATACAACAGGGTCAGATGGAACAGACCATGGACAAACAGAGTCAACCATCCAAGGATAACCAGACCACGCTCAAATAACCCACAGGAAAAAAGAGTAAACCGTGGGCATGAAGTAATCAAACCCACATATAATGCAGTGCTGCCTATCTAGTTTAACAATGTACAAAAATAGACTATGAAAGTCCTAAAGGCATGGAGGCTCAAATGGCCGGAAAGATAAGGCTAAAAATAGCTAGACACAATAGGAAGATCATGCAAATAGTCAAGGCCAACACATACCCTGGGACATGGTGAGGAGCGATGCAGGAGATCACAGACGGATGGATGGATGAACGCCTCCATCCGTCTGTGATCTCCTGCATCGCTCCTCACCATGTCCCAGGGTATGTGTTGGCCTTGAGTATTTGCATGATCTTCCTATTGTGTCTAGCTATTTTTAACCTTATCTTTCTGGCCATTTGAGCCTCCATGCCTTTAGGACTTTCATAGTCTATTTTTGTACATTGTTAAACTAGATAGGCAGCACTGCATTATATGTGGGTTTGATTACTTCATGCCCACGGTTTACTCTTTTTTCCTGTGGGTTATTTGAGCGTGGTCTGGTTATCCTTGGATGGTTGACTCTGTTTGTCCATGGTCTGTTCCATCTGACCCTGTTGTATATATCTCTGTGTATGGTGTATCCTTTTTATTCCATATTATGTTATTGTTGATCATATTTAATAAAGATTTTTTTATACTCTTGTATATTATTTAGTATACTATTTCTTTAAGGGTTATGTCCCTTTTTTGTTCGCTTTTAGGTTGTCTACTCTGGGGATTCTAGCAGCCAAGTTCATATCTCTGTACGGAGGTTAAAGTGTGATCACCTATCTATCCTTTAGACTCCGCTCCCTAGTTTAGCTCTACGCCAAATCCGTTGGCATCACTTTGGGTCCACAATACCCACTTTTTTGGCTCTGTAACAATCACCAATATCTACGGTCCACGTGACATAACTGAAATAGCGAGAAAAAATAGAAAAGAGAGTGAAGGAAAGGGGTAGACCTAGCGGAAATGTACAAGGGAGTAGGGGACATAATACAAAAAAATTTGAGGTAAGACGACTATATCGAAACCTATTCTGCAGAGCTGTATACAGCATTTATTCACTTACATTCATTTCAACCCAGGTGGGTCTCACATGCACGCACACTAGGATCATAGGTTTTATAGTGGGGTGCACAACCTTTTCGATTCAGTGGGCCACATTGGCAGATTGTACCACTATCAAGGGTCGCAATGCAATTTAAAGTGCCATTTCCATCTGAGACATATTGACAGTATATGCCATCAATGTATGATAGGTGGGGGTTCCACTTTTGGGACCTTCACTAATCCGGGAAATTGGGTGCTACCACGTTCAGCACTCCAGATAGAAAGCGTCAAAGTGGGCATGCATAAGCACGTAGCCATCTCTCCACATCCTCAGAGATGCCTGGGGCCACAGAGAATGAATTTGCCAATTGCATGCAGTGCCCCCCCCCCCCTGTTGACATTTCTGAATATTGGGGGAAAAACTACAGTTTGAGAACCAAATTCCACAATATAGTTCGAGAGTGCACTGCTATGTCACATTTATGTTATAAAGTTTAGAACGCTATTAATGGACATTTGAGGTACAATACAGTAAGTTTGGGTGCAGCTCCCAGTACAGTGCAGCTGCAAAACAAAGTTTTGCATGCTATTTTAGACTTTTAACTGGAAATTTACCACCTGTCAGTAAAAACTGTTTACACTGCTTTTCGTATGAGACAAATGTGTAAAAGTCCATTCTGACAGTGAGTGTGAAGCAAAGTTTTTGAAAGTTCTGGATTCTCAGGGTGCAGTGCTAGCAGCAGTTATTAAAGAGGATTAAGGAGCACAGCTGGCGGGCAGATGGAATGCTTGGTATTCAAAGCAGAAAGCAGTCTGAAACTAAGTTTGTAGGAAGACAGAACAGTTCTCGGCTATTTTAATGCAATATTTCATTAACTACTGATATCATCATTTCATCTCCGCTACTGAAATTCTCTGGGCTGAAGTAGTTTAATTTTATTTTGTAGAAATCACCTCTTTAGTCTTTTGTGTACGGTACCTTGGCCTTAACAGTCCATGGTATTTTTATTTATTTTTTAACCATTATAAATAGTTTCCAGATAATTTTGTTCTTGTTTACTTTGACATTTTTTTTTTAGCATTCTACTGTCAGTCCAGACAGACATAACACAGACGTATCTTTGACTCAGATCTACTTATGAGGGCCCCAATATTTAAATGAATGACATCACAGGATTGTTTTTATGCAGAGTGCAGTCAACAGAACAAATCATGAAAACCATAGTGTAAGATTATACATTGGACATGTGAGTCACCAATGGATATCTTTAAACTAAACAGACAAAAGTTCCTCCTGTATTTAAGGAGAGAGGTGATTGGAAATAAAACCCTCCCAGAGCTCAGAACCAATGTTGTAGTCAAAAAGATACAAATATCTTAACCCTTTCAGCACCAGACTAATTGTAATTTTTATGCTTTTGTTTCTTCCTCCCCGCCTTTTTTTATTTTTTGGTTGACCTAGCCATATGAGGGCTGCTATAGGAATACACCTGCTCACAAGTTCTCGCTGCGTGGGAGCCGGTGACAGGCAACAAACAAAGTGGAAAACCCCCAGATGCCGGTGGTCTCACATCTGACACCGGCATCTGAGGGGTTAAGTGCTTGCGATCAGAGATGTTTCTGATCGCAACCATTTCCGCTGGGTCCCTGCTGCGTAAGGCAGCAGAGACCCGGTGGCTATGGTGCCTGCTCTGCTTCTGAGCGGGCGCCATGTTTAAATACCCTTTCCGGACGATAATCTACAGATTAGCAACGTGACAGGGTTAAATAATCAGATGGATACATACCTAGGAATTTAATAAAGGTATGTATCCTAAATGGCTACGAATAACATCAGAAAGATCATTAAAAAAACACAAGAATATATTTTAAAAAATATTGAAGAGCGGGGGCAGTGTTTGGCCGCTAACTGGAGTGTCTGCCTAATCCCTGTTCTCTCAACCAATTTAGCACTAAATCGTCTCACAGCGTAGCTAATCTTAGCAATTGTACCTTTAATTTATCATCCTCTTGCCAGGCTTTCTTCCTGTCCCTGGATATGGCAGTTTGGGGACGGAATTATCTGGTGTTGGGGGACAACGAGAGACCAAGAGATTTCCACCGGGTGGTTGCACCTCTCACAATCAGTGACCATCTTCAAGACTCCTGGCTCATAACCCCTTCTTTTACACTCCAAGGGCCTCTTACGAAACCGGTTCTGTGACTTAACTGGACACATGTGGACCGCTGTCTGCTAGGGCCTACTAGGAACATCTAATCTGCGTTGTACAGCGTCCGGCAGTGGGCTTTTTGGAATCTCACCATCCAAACTCCTTTGCAGTGCTTTCCCTGGTGTGCGGAGTGTGTAGCGGCGTCTTGCCATACTATGCTTTCCTACAATCGTTTGTGCACAGTGTCTGTTAGGGCCTACTGAATCCTCACAGCCCATTGGAACATATTGCCTGCAAACTCCTGGCTCCACATCAGAGGGTGCTCGATCGGGTGCCATTCTATCTTCTGTATCTGTAGGTAGGCCACTGTTAAACTGCACCTTTTGAGCCATTTCCCAAAAAGGCCGGAGGCCTTTATGGATAGCCATCTGACAGACCTGTCTGGATAATTAAAGGAGTGTATTCTCTGTCTACTTTGAATCAACTGACTAGTCACTGGACTTTGCATTAGGCTGAAGACATCCAACATCTAATGAATAGGCGGATTGTTTCCTAGTGGCATATCTATATATCACTAGGCTCTAGTCCTACTTAGCGCTACTCTTCCCCTTCTGATACAGCTGAAGCAGGTAAAAGGCATTCGTCCACACCACAGAAGGCTTCCCCTTCTGGCAAGGGGTCCACATCTATAAATAAGTGCCCATTCAGTTCAAGTACTGGATCGTCCACTGTCTTGTATTTGGAGCATAGAACAGCTCTAGTCCTCATCTCCTATAACTTAAGATACTATGAAACCACCGCGGATTCTGCTACAGCACAACATTAGTCTTTGTGTATTTAATATGGCTCAAAAGCTGCAATCTAATATTGATTGTGACAATCGCCACTCTCAGGTCACGTCACAGGGGTGCATTACTCTACTGAGCTTATTAATTTACCACATAAATTCATGCCCACCTACTATAGATGACAGAATTATGCTAAATTAATCACACAGGTTTCCAGCACCCCAATATTTCATAACACCGTATGCTACCTCCACCTATACTCATCTAGGCAATAAGGGCCTACATTTCTATATTTCCTTAGCACCAGTTAGTCTCAATAACCCAGGTTATCTTAATGGAACATAAATTAACAGGTAACGTCCTTCACCTTCGGAAGATTAAGTTCTGCAAGACTACAAGGCAGAGACTATTAATATTTCAAATTTAATACACAATAGTGCAGTGCAATATAAAAAGTAGTTGTCAGATTAAAAGCTGAAAAAATATACATAGTTACAATACATTCAAACCGTTTATGAAAATAAAAGGGTTAAAATGAAACAGAACAAACGCTTACTGATGTACAGCAGTAGTATCCTGGCTGTGGGGACAGATGAAAATATGGGCAGTCACTCCAACCGAGATGTAGATGCCCAAAGACTGACACTGACCTTCACTTTTCCTAGCATTTTAAACCCAATTTTTCACTCCAGTTCACTGGCTGGTGATGTCACTGAGAGGAGGCTGTACATATGATAATGAAGCATACTCCTCCCCTTATCTAGTTACATTTCTATTGAAAAACCAAAAAATTATCATGTGTTGTTGCAGGAATCTTGTAGAAAAATATTACCTGCGTACATTTAGCAACCAGGGCATATCAAACACAACTGTAACAGGTCCATGTTATTAGCCAGTAGCCAATTTCCTCTGGGTGTGTGGCTGTGAATTTGAGATATATATATATATATATATATTACATATATACACACACTCATACACTATCTTCCCTGATCATAACTACCTATGTGGGCCACTCCAAATATCAATTATGATGTGGTTTGCCTTGATGAATCATATTTCCTTCGAACTTAGGCTATTGACACGTTTTCCCAGGTCCGTATGGCAGACGCACAACCGGTATCCGTTTGCTCAACTTAAACCTTGGTCAGGATGTGTGGGTAATTACCTCCAACCCTGGGTGAGAATGTTCTCTGATGCTAGATACAGACCCTAGTGACAAAACCCTTAGGCTACATTCAGACGAGCAAGCTAATCTGGAGTTTTTCACGTCCGAGGCGCGACGCGTTGTCAGGGATCCCCCAGAGACTAGAGTCCATGGTGGGATGCGTGACACGCAGGAAAATAGGACATGTTCTATTCTATCACGGACCCTTTACACGCTCTGTTTAAACAACGGTCATGTAAACGGCCCCTTTGAATTACTGAAGTCCACGTGACGGCCATTGTTTTAACGGCCGTCACACGGACGAGATAGACGCTCCTTTGAATGAGCCCTTAATCAATACTTCTGGCACCTTCGTGAGGATAGGGCAAATTAAACATTTACCTGAGAGTGGACATCCTTTGATGGTCAAAGATATGCATTCCTTAAGGAAAAACCGATGCTTTTTCTGTGTCCGGGGTTATGAACACACCAATTAATAACTTAATTGTGTTCATTTTACCTATAACACCACATTGATATTGATCCTGGGCTCCAGAACTGACCATGTTGAACACAAAATGGCTGAACTTTCAGCCATCCATAATAAACTTGTGGATGCAAATACCACACTAGCAGAAGAGATGAAATGGCTAAAAAATGGATGGCAAAGATCACTCTAGGCGTAAAAACATAAAGGTTCGGGTTACTCCTGTCTCTTCTTCAAAATGCTGCTACCATCTCTTTCTCCAATAGACCTTACACTTGATTGGGCCCAGCGCATCCTCCAACTTCAAACCGCTTCTGACAAAGTCCCCATGGATGTTTTTGCAAGAGTGCATTTATATTTGGTGTAAGTTATCACTATGATGTTGTTTTTTTTACTGTAGTTATTATTTTCAGTACCGTTGTTCCCTACTTCCCTCTCTCTCCTGACTGCCGACTCAAATATCTCACTTGTGAAGCCTCTCTGCATCACTATGGGTTTATTACTCTGATTGTGGGTTACTTCCCACGGAATTGATGCCTTCATGCTTTTTCACAGCTCCTACTTTTTGACTCATTAGGACCATTACGATATCCATACTGTAAATACTTATGCTCTAAACAGTCCCTATAAGCGTACCTACCCTCCTTAAATGTGACTTTCTTCTGGTACAAGAATCTCACCAAATTCCCCATATTGGCATTTCCACTACAATATATTTATACCGTGGTGTATAATATTTATATTGGCAACTGGGTGATAGCAAGTATTACCACTATTGGTAATTTATATCCGGATCAAAGGATTAGCAAATTTCAGGAATTATAAACAAAATTTGGACTTTCCAATACAGAATTTTACAAATATTTATGAATCTGCCATTCCCTAGTATGTCATTCAGTGGCAGACCCATTTATTTCTCGAAAAGCTCTGCAATTCTTTGCTGGTAAATCCATAGTTAAAAAAAGGTATTTTTCTGTTCTATGATGTGTTTACACACTATGTTGCCCTTCACTAAACCCTTGTTTGTGCTCCGATGGGAATTAGATCTTGGTAAGGAATACTCGTTACACCAACGGTTTAAAGCCGAACGCTGGGATAAATAATCTCTAAAGATACGCTACAAAAAAATAACCTTCCGAAGGTACCGAACTCCAATTTTTCATAGCGAAGATGTTCCCCACCTCCTCTGACCTCTACTAGAGGTTGTGGCCACTGGGTGTATATATATATGTGTGTATATATATATATATATATATATAATATAGTGGGAATGTGCCTATACCCGGTCATTCTCGACTGAGGTTTTCAAATTTCTGAAATAGTTACTAGCTTAATTATACCTCTTTACCCTGGGTTCGCCCTGTATTTATTAGGCCTAGAGCGGATTCCACTGTTTTATAGAATAATTTTTGGACATATCATTCTAGCCGCAAGACGTATGATGGCTAAATCTTGGAAACTGCATTATCCCATTGCCTATACCTGAATTGTGTTCTATTAACCCTTTCATGCCGACAATCTGTAGATTCACATCCTATCATCCTATCCGCATATACCCCGTGTAGCGAGGATGTGAATCTGCAGGCCACTGCTTCTGCCAACATAGCGCTAGGGAGATCGCTCTGACGCCAGCGGTGTCCGTGTCCCCAGCAACCTGTTCTCGGACAGCTGAACCAATTGGTTCGGCTGCAGAGAATATGATAATGGTTTCCTGACCGCCCACTGTAAATTCAGTAATAAAAATGTTTTAGAAAAGTGTAAAAACAAGTTATAAGTTACAAAAACCAAAAATGCTTTTTTTCCTATAATAAGTTTTTTTGTTATAGGAAAAATATGAAACCGTTAAAGTACACACATTTAGTATCTCCGCGTTCGTAACGACCCAAACTATAAAACTATAATATTATTGTTATTATTATTCTCGCACGGTGAACACAAAAAAAATGAAAAAACAATGCCAGCATCACGATTTTTTTGGTCATCACCCCTCCCAAAATATAGAATAAAAAGTCACATGTACCCCCAAAATAATACCAATACAATCTGCAACCGTCCCGCAAAAAACAAGTCCTTACACAGCTTTTTTGACTGAAAAATAAAAAAGTTATGGCTCTCAGAATATGATGACACAAAAAATAAATAATTTTATAGAAAAGTGATTTTATTGTGCAAACGCAACAAAACCTAAAAAAAACCTTTGTACATTTGGTATCGCCGCAATCATATCGACCCGCAGAATAAAGTAAAATGTCGTTTATAGCGCATGGTGAACACTGTAAAAAAAAAACTAAAAAAAAACATTGTCAAAATGTATGTATTTTTGTCACTTTGCTTGCCAAAAAAATCGAATAAAAAGTGATCAAAAAATCACATGTACCCTAAAATTGTACCAATGAAAACTACAGATTGTAATGTAACAAAACAAGCCCTCACACAGCTCCGGTGGAGAAAAAATAAAAAAGTTCTGGCGCTCAGAATATAGCGACAGAAATTGTGCAGAGTGTTCCAAAAGCGGATAAGATTGGGCACAATTTATCAGTGCGACATCGGCCACATATCTATGAATTATTATTTATTTACCATCTTATTATGCCCTGATGTACTCTGCCCAGCTTACATATGCCCCCACATCATAAACTGAAATACCAGTAAAATCCCAAACAGGACTATTACCAAGCAAAATCTGCGCTCCAAAATCCAAATGACGCTCCTTCCCTTCTGAGCCCTGCCGTGGGTCCAAACAGCAGTTTGTTACCACATATGGGGTATTGTCGTAATCTGGAGAAATAGCTTTACAAGTTTTGGGGTGCTTTTTATTCTTTATTCCTTATTTTCAGAAAAAAAGATTTTCGTTTTCACAAACTCCAATAAATATAGCAAAAGACCGGTGGGGGTCAAGATGCTAACTATACCCCTAGATAAGTTCCTTGAGTGTAGTTTCCAAAACCATGTCACTTTTGGAGAGTTTCCACTGTTTTGGCCCCACAAGACCTCTTCAAACCTGACATGGTGCCTAAAATATTTTCTAATAAAAAGAAGGCCCCAAAATCCACTAGGTGCTCCTTTGCTTCTGAGGTCTGTGCTTAAGTCCATTACCACACTAGAGCCACATGTGGGATATTTATAAAAACTGCAGAATCTGGGCATTTAAATATTGAGTTGCGTTTCTCTGGTAAAACCTTGTGTTACAGAAAAAAATTTATTACAAATGAATTTCGGCAAAAAAAATAATTTTGTAAATTTCACCTCTACATTGCTTTAATTCCTGTGAAACGCCTAAAGGGTTAAGAAACGTTCTGAATGCTGTTTTGAATACTTTGAGGGGTGCAGTATTCAAAAGGGGTGATTTATGGGGTCTATCTAGTACATAAGGCCCTCAAAGCCACTTCACAATTGAACTGGTCCTTGACAAAATAGCCTTTTGAAATTTTCTTGAAAATGTGAGAAATTGCTGCTAAAGTTCTAAGCCTTGTTACGTCCTAGAAAAATTAAATAATGTTCAAAAAACGATGCAAATATAAAGTAGACATATGGGGATGTTAATTAGCAACAATTTTGTGTGGTATTACTATCTGTTTTACAAGTAGATTACATTTAAAATTAGAAAAATCATAATTTTTGCACATTTTCTTTAGATTTTGGTGTTTTTCACAAATAAGCAATCAATTTATTGACCAAATTTTTCCACTAACCTAAAGTACAATATGTCACGAGAAAACGGTCTCTGAATCGCTTGGATAGGCAAAAGCATTCCAGCGTTATTACCACATAAAATGACACGTCAGATTTGAAAAAATAGGGCTGGTTCTCAAGGGCCAAAATGAGCTCGGTCCTGGATGGGTTGATTGTGTTTATTAGTTGGAGACGCCTGTGGCTAATATAAGAACTTCTCTTGGTTCCGCAAACAGGGGCAACTGTGTGATTCATATTTATACTATAAAGACTCTAATCTTCAACCCAATCCGAACTCCTCAAATACTGGTGCCTCCCCACTAGGGCTGGGCAATTATGACCTAAATCAAAATCACGATTAATTGAACATGGTTTCCTCGATTACGATTATTTAACTATTTAGACCACACACCCTTTTGCATGCCACGCCCCTATTTGTATTGAATTAATATTTATCCCTTGAGCCTTCTGTATACTACTGTATATAATATACCCCCATAACTGTCATCCACACCGTATAATGCCCCTCTTAACATCCCTCCCCACAGTATAATGCCCTCATAACTGCCCTCCACACAGTATAATGCCCCCATAGCTGCACCCAATGCAGTATAATGCCCCCACAGCTGCCTCTACATGGTATAATGTCCCCATAACTGGCTTCCACACAGTATAATGTCCCCCATAGCTGCACCCCACACAGTATAATACCCCCACAGCTGCCCCCAATAGTGCCTGTTTAAACTAATAATCTACATACTTCCCTAACCCTGTTCCAATGACGAGTGTAAGAGATCCCTCAGCTCCACTAATCTGCAGCTCGGCGCAGACAGGCGCGATGACGTCACTGCATCGCATCCGGCGATACATAGTGAATGGTAGATCAGGGACCTTACGGTCCCCTGCTTTACCATTGTATTCAACTGTATCTGTGTCCTGAAGATTCAGATAGTTTTAAACCAGGAGAAAATAATTGATAACGTCATCTTGCGAATTTTGGTTTTGATTAATGGCGCTGAATTTCGATTAATTGCCCAGCCCTACTCCCCTCCTCCCTCAACGTCATAGCCCATTATTTACTCCCCTATTTATGGTAAGCTTTCTGTGGTATTAGTTATATTATGCTGTCTGTCATGAATTTGTACCCTTTGCCCTCTCCCATGTTTATTTTTGTATTGAAAAATTCATAAAAAATATTTAAATAAAAAAAGATAAAGGAAAATATTGAAGAGCAAAACCCTTTCTCTCAATTTTGCCATTTTCTAATGTGCAATTAAAAAAATAATTGGTGAAGGCTCTCCTCACTTGACCAACTCACCATCTGTTTTTCAACCGGACCTGGCGATCACCTTTAGCCAACCAGCTCAGAAAGGCCTTGCTGATTTGCATAGAATGCACGTCTGCTATCTGCATCTTAAACCGCAGTAAGATGGGGTGGGATTTTTTTAATATATTTTTTTTTATATGGGAAACCATTCTCTCTACATACTGGGAATAAATAGAATATAGCATAAAATAAAGATTTCTGAAGCTGATGTATGTTAAAATTGTATACATAAGTCACTCTTAATGGAAAGACCTCTTTGTAGTAAGTTGAGGAGACAGCATATGTCTGGTGTTAGAGCTGTACTGACTGATTTTTATTTGCTCTTCAAGTCCACTGAGTACATCATTGACTGGACAAGGTGAGCTGCCAAACAGATTGTTGCTTTTGTCTGTAGATTATTTTTAATCTGCACCAAACCGAATCTCTCCTTGAACACATTTAGATTGTGCACACTGGCTATTGTGCTTTGAGGGCATTTGGATTGTGAGTTTTTTCCCCTTTAATCCAGTCTTTGTGCACAGTCATATCCCATTGTTTTCTTTACTAAGCTATAATTTAAGAGATCAATGCTCTGGTTCTATCTGATCTATGTGCACTAAACTAAAGGATTCTAGGAATTTATAAAGGGTTAAAGTTTAAGTTTTTTTTTTAACACATTATCCATGTATTCTATAGTAATTTTATTTATGTCTGGAGATAGGTAAAGTCAGTATTATAAAAAGATTCTTGGGGAATCCGAAATTTTTCCCATTTGCTTCAGTTGAAGAGTGTTTAATTTACACTGTTTCCCTAAGGGCTCCTCCAAACGAGCGTAGCCCACCTCGGACGTGAAAAACTGCAGTTTTCCACATCCGAAGTGGATCGGTGCGGGACGCATTGTCACGGATCCCCCACAGACTACAGTCTATGGAGGGATGCGTGACACGCCGTAAAATAGGACATGTCCTATTTTTCAACGGAGCGTTCACATGCTCCATTGAAACAGTCGTGTGAACGGGCCCATTGAAATGCATGAGTCCGTGTGACGGCTGTTGTTTTAACGGCCGTCACACGGATGTGATTCACGCTTGTGTTTATGAGGCCTTAAGGGACTGTGCAGTGGCTCATTGACTGACACTGCTGCTTGGCAATGTGCAACACACACACGCTTCCATAGTGCGACTACAGTATTGCTTTAGTCAAAACTACGGAAACCTTGCACAACGGAGACAAACGGAAACAGTTTGCATCGGATCCGTCACCATTGAAATCAATGGGGATGCAAAAGGAAACCTATGGTTTCCGGTTGTTGCGGTCAGGGTTCCGCTCTGGCGGAAGCTCAGACGGAACCCCTGAATGGAGCCCTGATGCAGATGTGAGCGAAGCCTAAGACTTTGTTCACATATGCGTTGTGGCATCCATCTTAACAGATCCATTGAAATGAAAAGAAAAATGGACTGACTGATGCCAGACTGAATTCAATGGAAGGTAAAATATGTTTGGTTTTGACGGATCAGTTTATCGGATCCGTTTTTATCTTTGCATCTTTCTTTCATTTTTAGTCTGCGCATGTGCAGAAAAAAAAACAAATCCGTCCAATAAGTTTTTTTTATTTTGAAAACAAAAGACAAAACCGTTTTAAAACTGTCAGGTCCGTATTTCACACTGAATAACCACCTCTGTAAATTGAAAGCTGAAGGCATGCCTGGAGAGAAGTACACCACACAAATGTCTGAGGTACAGCTTCAAAGTCAGCCAGGAGGAACTGAACTTTATTCAGAACAAAGAAACACACACAGAGAAGACACATGCCCCTCCCTATAGATGTGGGACTTGCTTAAATCCAATTGGCTCCTCTGCTGTAAGTTTTCCTATACATTCTTCTGCACACTCCTCTTTGCATTCCAGGGGGCGGTGTCTTCCATAGGCGTGTTATGCAGGCTCTTTGTGCTCCATGAATCCAATCTCTTTGTGTAATATACTGAATATCACATACATACAAACGTTAAAAAAAAAGTATTGAAAAAGAAAAAACAAATCTGTTAAACGTAATGCATAACTGATACAAACGGATGGCATATCCGTTTTTCAGTCATCCATTGACTTCAATGTTAAGAAACAAAACGGAAAGCTCTTTTTCGACAGGTTTCCATCATTTTTGACAGAAACAATAGCGCAGCAGACTACGGTATTTCTTCTGCCAAAAAAAAGAACCTAACTGAGCACAACTGATGCAAAAATAAAAAATAAATGTTTTTATTGAAACGTCAACTTCCGTTCGTGTGGACCTCTGATGGATACGCTAGAATGGAAGCCACAACGCAGATGTGAACACAGCCTTACTTGTACAACTACTGTATGTTCACACAGGGCAGATTAGGAACTAAGAAATCCACAGCAAATCCGCTATGAAATCTGCATAAAAAATCAGCAGCATTTTTGTGCAAATTTTGATGCAGATTTTGACACAACTATGACCACGGGTTATATACAGCTGCTTCAAAGTGCTTGTCCCAACTTATCAGCTATCCTAGGCAGAGTGATGTACTTGGCTATTTCCATCAGTTCCATAGAGAATGGACAAAGCGCTAGCTCGTGTGGGTGTCCATCGCTCCATTCAAACAGGGGACTCAGAAACGCTGTTCCCCTGATTGGTGGGACCCCCAGCCTTATTACCTATCTTGAGGAAAAGGAGATAAGTCGGTATGGTGAGGCAACACCTTTAAATTCCATTGGTTTGTTTTATACTATGTTATGAAAGAGTCGCCAAAGATGGCGTCAACTGCAACTTTTAGCAACCGTTGCATTGCAGCCGCATGTGTTTTCCCTATGTCTAATTACACGATAAAATAATTGTGATTTTTTTATAAATGCGATGGTACATCACAACTTTGATTGCATTTAGTTGCATGATATTTGTATAGCAGAGTGACGAGTTTCGTAGTCAAGGGGCTTCATTGGATCACTTGTTTGTATCATCAGGTTAAATATTTACTTGGTTACTCATCTTTATAAATGTTTGATTTATGTCCATAATACGTTTTGTATTTTATGGTTTATAGTGCCATCCTTGTCAGTTACTTATAGAAATATAGGAAGTATCTGAGGGACAAGGGCCTACAATGAGACCTGTAAGTGAAGCTGAACATCCATAAGGAAGGAATGCGGGAAGCACTTGGGTAGATGAACTGTCTGGCTGATAGAGCAGTTTTGTTGGCAGGTCCTTGAGAAATGGGTCACGGTGTCTCTGGAGATGCCGAAATCAGTGTGCACTGCTCCCAGATAATATTTAGTTGCTTGGGTAACAGGGACATACACACCAAACAGTCTCTTGATAAATTTACAGTATATATATATTTTTAGGTTTTAGCTCGAGAAATACAGAAGTAAAATATATTCTAAAAGTCATAACGTACTTTATACTGGGTTGTTCACAAACTATATCTTCTGTTTTATACGGAAAATGATAATCACTGCCTAGAGCAGCTTTACACCGTAGCATCATTCACCCAACACGCCATGTTCTCGTAGCCCCAAAAGCACAGAATTGTACTTGTTAAGCTTATATCAGAAATGATGGGATGTCCTGTTTCTTTAGCAGCACCACATTATGCTGTCATAGCAATACTGGTTAGTTTAGCAATGTAGCAAATCTCACCGATTTCATGGTGTTCCCTCGAATGTGTATGCTAGCAACACAACTGTCCCCTGACCTTTTACATAGGGGGACATGCCTAATCCTTTGGTTCCCTGAGAGATGCAATAAACGCTGCTATAAGTGTCTGTCCTCCTGTTAACCCCCTCTACCTATTGAAATGAAAAAATAAAAGATGCGCACTCTGCTGATCCAGGCATGGATTTTTATGGAGCACTCAAGGAACATACGAGCGTTGAGTCAACAGGTGTCTTGTGTGAATGGTCACCTTTAGCCTGATACAAGTGTTTCCCGAATAAGTGTTTTAAAAAGTGATCGTGTTTTCCAGCAAAGAGTGTGCTGAACTGGTGTTCCCTAGGACCGTGCTTGTACAATAGGGCTGGCAAGCACACGTGATCTTGCTCAAAAATGCAATGTGTGGGGGCACAACAATCAGCCAGCTAATCCTGGTAAGAAAATAGAACTGGACATGAATTTTGGAAAGCCTTGCCTGTTCCCACACTGAGCATCTTTAAAGTAGAAGTTAGAACATTGTTTCCCAAGGAGGGGCCGAAATATGCCTAGATGTGGATTTAAGAAACTTGAATTAAGTATTGACCTTGGTCCATGGTGGTTTTAATCCTTCACTACTGCCTGTCTAATATACTCCTGGATGAAATGAAAAATTGAATTGGACTGAATGTGAAATTCATTGCTCAGAACTGAGTTTTTAGTATCAGAACAGGGATTCCTCAAGTGTTAAAATATTCTTAAGAAGTAAGAGCCGGATGGCTGGGATCTTTTGTTGAGCTCATTGCATTGGAATGGAGAGTTGCTGTAGATACAGTAAATAGTCAGTGCGTCCAGCAGCTAAGTGTGGAGTTGGCACACAGCGTTTGAATGGAGATAAACTACTGAACAAAAAAATGTGGGTTGACCTCATAAATAGTGTATTTTATTTATTTATATATATATATATATATATATATATATATATGTAATATGTGTGTGTGTGTTTATATATATATATATATATATATATATATATATATATATATATATATATATATATATCTCTCTTATTGGCCAAAATAAGCAGCCATCAGCCATTGATCACTAACTTGTGGCTATAGATGAATGCATTTAAGAAAATGACTGTTTTCATTTACAATCTGTAACGCTCTATAATCTTTACTCTGTTTATTGTTGGTAAGTGCCACCATGTCCCTTTAGGCTTCTGGATACTTCATGATTATGCTGAATGTCCTTGCTTCTGTTGTGGTTAATGATTTCTGTGATCTTATTCATTCATCCGGTTGCTGGTCATCTTCTTCCTCTTTTCCTTTCCTTCGACTATAACGATCTTTTCCAGTGCTGGACCTGCTTTTAATGTCCTTTTTAATAGACCATTTGTGGTTAAAGGGAATGTGTCGCGAATAAAACCTTTTTTTTCTTTTTTAAGTAAGTAACTTATTTCTATTATTTTTTAAGTTTTTTTGCTGTATTTTTATTTTTTTTCCACATGGTGGAAAGTATTAAAAATTAAATAATAATTTGACATGTTTTCCGATGTTGGCCACCAGAGGGAGCACTTCCCAGAATTACAGCAAGGTGAATAAGGCAAAGCAACCTGACTCACAGTTGCCGTAAAAGTGGGAGGGAATCTCACCCCCCCTCCTATAAGGCAGGAAAAGGTGTCTTCAAATTGCTGAGCAGAGTCCAGCTGCCATTTTGGGTGTGATTGTTGAAATGCAGCTGGCAGGATCTATAGGACACACCAAAAGGCTAAGGGTATGTTCACACGCTTACTAAACAAAGGGAAAACAGCTCCTGATTTTCAGCCATTTTTTAATCAAACTCTCGTTTCTGGGGGAGTTTTTTACGGCCGTTTTTGAAGCTGTTTTTCTATAGTCCATGAAAAATGGCTCCAAAAACATCACAAGAAGTGATATGAACTTCTTTTTGGCGGGTGTCTTTTTATGTCCTGTTTTTGGAAAATGGCCTCGTAAAAAAAAAACACCCTGTCGGAACAGAACGCCGTATTTCCCATTGAAACCAATGGGCAGATGTTTGGAGGCGTTCGGATTCCGATTTTTCAGCCGTTTTTCGGGACGTTTACGGGTCGAAAAACTGCTGAAAACACTGCTTGTGAACATACCCGTAGAATGATGAAAGTGAAGTGAATGACTTTTCAGTTGACAGGTTCACACGGCGTGTATTTGACACGTTTTTTTTGCGCATTTTACATGCCTCTCCTGCTAAATGTCTTTATCCCTCCATCCTGCTGACAGTCTCCTCCAGGATCACCACCCAATACTGCTGATCGTCTCCTCCAGTGTCCCCACCCAATCTTGCTGACAGTCTCCTCCAGCATCACCACCAAATACTGCTGACTGTCTCCTCCAGCGTCACCATACAATCTTGCTGACAGTGATGCTGGAGGAGACTGTCAGCGGGATTGTATGGTAACGCTGGAGGAGACGGTCCGCAAGATAGGGTGGTGATGATGGAGGAGACTGTTCGCAAGATTGGGTGGGGACGCATCACAATACAAGCTTGCTGACAGTCTCCTCCAGCATCACCACCCAATCCTGCTGACAGTCTCCTCCAGCGTCCCCATACAATCCTGCTGACAGTCTCCTCCATCGTCCCCATACAGTCTTGCTGACATTATCCTCCGCAGTAGAGGAGACTGTCATACCACTCTGTTAAAGGAATAACCATCTGCTTCTGACAGTCTCCAGCTAACGGATACCTCACCACCTCACCCGATCACAGTCCGCACACTGACCATACATCTATCGACAGGGGGGGGGGGGCGGCGTTGGGAGTGGAATGGAAACCGCTGTCATTTATGGCATGAAATGAGAATGGAATTACTGAATCGGAAATTCACCACAATGAATATATTGGAGAACGTGAGCCTTCCCTTGAGGCCATATGATTTTTTTTATCCTCCAAGATTGGGCATATATACAACATTAGCAGTGACCATGGAAGGAAGTAGACTTTCTAAAAATTACTTGATCTTAAGGCGTGCTCTAAAATGAAATATTCTAGAATATTTAATGAAAATAACAGGATTACTTGAAGTAATAGTGTTCGTCAGAGAAATATAAAGTCTTGATTAGGACTATGAAGCCGTTCCCTGATTGTCAGTCTCTGTCATTACCAAGGGATCTATAGTGTAAGGTTAAGCTTTATGTCTAGCTCTTTGAACTGATCTGGAAATAATTTATGGAATTGTATAGTCTGCCGTGCAGCTAAATCAGTTCAGGTTGCATCTATAAGTGGGAGGAAATACAAGAGTCAGTGGAGTCATGTGTGGGGCTTTATAAGTACTTGGCATCGTTCAGGTCAAGACATGTTCTACAAAAGTTTTAGGAACTGAAGTAAAAAGACACCTTGCCGGACCTTTCATCCTTGACTAGGTGGAAATCCTGACCCAAAATGTTAATTTGGTGGAATAATCAACCTCTATCTCCCTTGTCAGAAATGCTTGACTACCATCTGTACAGGGATATTTAGATATCTGCAGAACCCCACTACAGAATACACAGCTGCATATAGCTTTCTCTTCCCACTTATCCAATTGTAAGCGAATAATTAGTAGTATTCTGCATCTGTGCGCTCCAGTCATTCCATGTGTTCTAGATCAACCCTACTTACGTCAGAGAAAGTGCCTAGACTTGGTCAGGGCACAACTTTGGTCGCGTTTTGGTAACCTTATTGAACTTTTGTGTGATTTTTGTCTCTGGTCCTTTGTCTGCAACTCCTGGAAATGTTCTTATTCTTTTGCATCTGGCTCAGAGTCCTCTTAAGTTCTGTTCATGTGGCAAAGGGAGTGAAGAAATCATGAAATGATACATTTCCGATACTAGATGCCAGCACAAACTGATGCAAGAAAGAAATCTTGCATCACATCAAAGACCAGATGACATCACCTTCATAAATACCACTTTGACTTGTTCAGTGCCCAATATTTTACTTCATGTTGTGAGTGATTCTACAGCTGCATGGCACTGACAGAACTGGCTTTTTCAAGAATGTTCTTCTACAGGGAAAACGGCTCGGAAAATCTGAGACAGAACGTTATAAGGGACAGTTGAAAATGAATAATACAGATTGAGCAGAAGAATACAATGTGTGTACTTGTAGTCCAATCCATCTGTGAAAACATTCCTAGGCTAAATTGACAGAATATCAAAACAATCTTAAAGGAACACTCCGGGCCAATATATACACTGTTATGCCTAGGCCTGAAGGGGGTGGTGCATGACACAGGGATTTAAAGAATCTACTCAAACTCTTCACTAGCATAACACAGTGGATCGGTATAGCCTGAAGCGTTCCTTATGTGTCATATATTTATCTATAATCTATCAAAGTGTTGTTGTTTGACCTCATCATTCATATGTCTCGAAGTGTCGTTTTTTTTATCTGTTTTCATGTAACTCTACTTTTGGGGTTCCTTCTGGGGGATTGTCCCTTTTTGTATTCATGGTGAACCAAAAAAATAAAAAAAGTGCCCCATAGCATCTTCGTGCTAAAAAGGAAACTCCACTTCTGCGGAACAAACAGAAATTGGCTTTGTCAGGCTACTTAAAAACCATTCCCCTCGAATAAATATCCGCAGAGCTGTCTCTGTAGGGACTACATATCGTGGAATATCCTGTGGTGCTCTGTAATAAAGCATGGCATCCATATACAATATACTACAGCTCACATAGTCAACAATTCTGCATTTCCCACCCATGTTATGTAAAGCTTTCTATTATTCCATATTATAATTTAACAGATTTTGGATTTCCAAAGGTGATTTATAGCCATTTCAGTGCCCATAGGGGTTTTCCTACAGCTCCCAGCTCTGCCTGTTTAGGTTTCATAGTAGCACTGGCAATTCCACACTGGCTTTTCATCCTTTATGGCAGGGCTTTTCTATATTCTGTAATGTCTGTTAGGCCTCATTTACACGAGCGTAATATACGCGCGTGCTTTTCACGCGTGTCGTACGCACCTATATTACTCTATGGGGCAGTTTAGACGATGCGTGAATTTTGCGCAGCGTGAGTGCGTTGCGTAAAACTCACGACATGTTCTATAATCGTGCGTTTTTCACGCAACACGCACCCATTGAAGTCAATGGGTGCGTGAAAACAACGCATGCCACACGGACGCTACTGCGTTGCATGCGCGAAAATCACGCAAGAGCTGTCAAAAGGATGAATGTAAACCGAAAAGCACCACGTGCTTTTCTGTTTACAAACATCCAAACGGAGTGTCAAATTAGAGATGAGCGCACCGAACTTCACCGGGTTCGGCCGAACTCGTTTTGACCAAACCCGGCAAAAAATGTTCGGGTGGGTACGCGACGTCAGGAGACAGTCACTGCCCACGGTGCTGAAAGACTTAAACTGTTTCAGCACCATGGACAGTGACTTTCGATCGCCATATACATATACGTGTAAAAAAAAAACAGAAGTTCGGACTTACCGATAAGTCCCGGCTCCTTCCTCCAGTCCGACCTCCCGGGATGACAATTCAGGCCAAGTGACAGCTGCAGCCAATCACAGGCCAAGCACAGGCTGCAGCGGTCTCATGGACTGCCGCGTCATCCTGGGAGGTGGGGCCGGATGACAAGAGAGGGACGCGTCACCAAGGCAACGGCCGGGAGACCGGACTGGAGGAAGCAGGCAGTTCATGGTAAGTTTAAACGTCTTTTTTTATTCACAGGTTGGTGTATATTGTGTTCGGCATTCACTGTCGAGGGTGCTGAAAGAGTTACTGCCGATCAGTTAGCTCTTTCAGCACCTTGGACAGTGACGGGCGTCGACTAGCCTCATCTCTATGATGGCGGCTGCGCGAAAATCACGCAGCCGCGCATCATACACGGATGACACACGGAGCTGTCAAATGCCTTTTGCGCGCGCAAAACGCAGCGTTTTTTGCGCGCGCAAAACGCACACGCTCGTGTAAATCAGGCCTTAGGATCGTCCCCCACATTTTTAATTTTTCTCTAAGTGCAACTTCTCAATTTTGGCATGAGAGATGCGTTGTCTATTGTGCAATAATGTGTTCTTAAAAAAATAGGAGGCGCCCATCTAAAGAAGCCCAATTGTGACCCCGTGTAATAACCGCTCGTAACCTTGGGAGATGTTCTTCTCCTGAGCAGAGAGGGAATTACAGCAAACTGATTATGAAAGTTGCTGGCATATGGAAATGTTTGTGAAGAAGTAATTGAGAAAAGGTTCAGTGCATGGAAAATATTAGCTGGGTGAAACCAATACATTTTCTATTCTTGTGTTTATTAGAAAAAAATATAAATAAAAGCTAAACCAGAAGAAGTTTTGGTACCAAGTTAATATTTTACCCACTTTAAAGAAAACTAATATAAAGCAGCTTTGAAGGCTTCTTCCTCCACAACAAGGACCTGATGGTGCCAATCTGGGCTCTAATTTATTATTGTAAGGCCATTGGGTGCATTAAAAATACCAATTTTTTTTTTGTTTATGTTTTTGCAGATCAGCGCTGTTACTCGCATGACATTTGTTCTTTTTTTTTTTTTTTTTTTTTTTTTTATATATCGGATTCCTTTTATAACCAAAAAATTCTAGCCACAAGCTCATGGATTGTCAAACTGCACAGATCAATTTCTAGGCTGTAGAGGGATTTGCTTGCAAGCGCTGCCCCATCATTTAGGACTCATGCACACAATTCTATTATGGCTCCGTACAACCTCCGAATTCTACGGAGCCATAATAGAAGTCTATGGAACCTTACTGTGTTTTTCTTGCCTTTTATTTCTCTTTTGGATTCTAACAGAAAAACAATATAACATGTACCATTGCACTGTATTACTAATGTATTTTCCCGTACAAATATTTCTACACTATACTGTTCTGTACAGGGGCACCACATAGCAGTACATGGAGGGCCAGTGGCGCTATAGTACGGAGAATGATGCAACCTGTGCCTTACGCTTATTTGACCTTTCGCTGTATAAAATATCGAGCAATCGTATTTACAATTTATCATGAAGCTGTAAACTGTTGGTGAAGTTTGGTCAATCCATATAGTTATGGTGTGTGAGAAACTATATTTTATATACTTTTAATACATAATCAAGTTGTTTGTAGGTTGGGAAAACTTTCATGTGTTAAAAAGACCGCTATTTTAATATTCAATACTTTTAATTAACTTAGATTTCAAGGACTGAAATCTGTTAATTATTTTCTTTTCTTATTTTTTAAGGAAATAGAACCTGTAACATAGCTTCATGAATAAAATGTTTATTACATTTTATTGCCATGAAATACACGTTTGTCTACCAAAAAAAAATAATCCACTTGGCCATTTATTTTATCTATTACATGAATGTCCTCAATTCATATTCAGATAAACAATGTAATCTGTGGTTTAGACAGCCCTCTAGTGGACTAAGTATATACTGCTATAGAAGTATGTTTTATGTCCCCTTGTGGGATTAAAAAAAATAATTCTATACAGTTAAAGTTTATTTTTTTTTAAAAAGCAGCACAGTAATAAAAAATGCACATATATGATACAACCTGAACAGTAAGGTTAATACGTTATTTAAACCGCACATTGGACGCCATAAAAAAAAGCCAGCAAAAAAACACTGCTTTGTTGGTTTATTTATTTTTTTCCCCATTTCCCACCCCCAAAAAAGTGAAAGTTCCATTTACCCCAAAATTCTACAAATGAATATGACATCTCGGCACGCAAAACACAAGCTGACATATGGCTAGATTAACGGAAAAATACAAAAGTCAGGGCTCAAGTCAATGTGACAATGCAAAAATAAATTCTATTTGTATTTAAAAGTGTTTTAAAGGGGTTTTTCCATCAGAGACATTTTGACTTATCCACAGGATATGTCCACTAGATAGATGCAGGATCCCACCTCTTGGACCCGCACCTGTTTCTAGAATGGGGCCCCATATGCTCCGTTCTACGGCTCTTGAGTGGTGGCTGAAGCGTGTCATTTCCGACCATGAACTACGGAAATAGCTTAGCTCGCTGGGGGCCCCGTTCTAGAGATAGGTGGGACCCAAATCTATCGGACATTTAGGACATATCCTGTGGATGTGTCATAAATGTCTCTGATGGGAAAACCTCTTTAATTAACTGAAAAGTAGTAAAACAATACATATTTGCGATCACCATACCGACACATAGAATAAAGTTAACACGTTCTATATGCGGTAAGCGGCGTCCATTTACAACTCCATAAAACAATGGCGGAATAGATGGCTTTTTTTTCATCCCCCGTCCCCATAAAAAGTGAATAAAAGTTAAGTTAGTTTATTACATGTACCCAAAAATGGTGCAATTGGAAAAAAATCCAACTTGTTCCACAAAGTTATGACTTGGAATGCGATGATGAAGAAATGGAAAAGGAAAAGAATGCCAAAATAGGCCCGGTCATTAAGGGGTTAAAGCGTATGTTCACAGGGGGTGGATTTCTTAGAAAATCGGTGACTGAGACTTGAATTTCTGCCTCCGATAATCAGATTTACATGCAGATTACCCCCATTGAATTCAATTGAGCTAATCTGATGTTTTTCAGCACGGAATCCATGGCAGTAATGAACATACTGTGGCTTTTAACCCCTTAGTGACTAGCCTATTTTAGGCCTCTGACCAAGCTATTTTTTAAGGTTTTCCATAGTCTTTCAAAGAGCTATAACTTTTTTATATTTGCGTCGACATAGCTGTATGAGGACTTGTTTTTTGCGGGACAAGTTGTAGTTTTTAATATTCTGTATTGCAGTGTTTTACTGCCTGTCCGTTTAAAACGGGTCTAGCGGGCATTAACTAGAGGCAGACACCTGGGGGCCTTTATTAGGACTCCGGGTTGCCATAGAAGATACCGATACCCTGCGATCTTACTCCAGGTGCCGGTGGGGTGAGAGAGGGAGCTCCCTCCTTCTCTCCAAAACCACTCAGATGCGGCATTCGCTATTGAGTAACACATCTGAGAGGTTAAAAGGGCAAGATCGATACTGGGAGCAGTGAGATTTAACGGCTCCCTGCTCTATTTATTTATTCCAATGCAACGCCGTAAAAAGGTTATTGCATCGGAATAAATCCCGTTAGTGGTCGCCGTAAAAACACTAACGGGCGGTCACTAACGGTTTAAAATCCACTACATGTTAATTATTCTCCGTGAATATTTTCCGGAGTATGTGAATGGGGTATAAAATACCCCATTCTCCCGTATTACAGGCAGCTCCTGGCAGTATCCTGAACGTGTGAACATTGCCTAAGAAAGAGGAATCCTTGTCCATTTGAAATATCCCAATCAGAATAAATCCTTTACTCTATAAAGGTCAAGCAATCTAGTACAGATAAATGCTAATATTTCTTCGTCCAAGAAAGTCATCCAGACAAGCTTTGAACAAATAAACATCACAACATCCTCATAGTTGCCAACATATGAACATTTTTTCCAGGGACAGGGTGTGCTCTATAGGGTGTGGCTTTCTTCCTAGAATTTCTGCATACAAGTAAATAAACAAAAATGTCTGCACTAGTTTGGTTGACAACTGCTATGGTGGCCACTACTGGTAGCGTAAATACCAGCGTAGCTAGTGCCACACTCCATGCCCCTTGTAAATCGTGCCATACACTGCCACTAGTAGATAGTGCCACACACTGCTCCATGTAGATATTGCACCTTTTTAGATAGTGCCACAACAGCCCCTCTGTAAATAGCGCTCCACACCGGCCCCACTGTGGATAGCGCTCCACACCGGCCCCACTGTGGATAGCGCTCCACACCGGCCCCACTGTGGATAGCGCTCCACACCGGCCCCACTGTGGATAGCGCCATTGGGGCTCACTCTAGGAGCAGAATGCCCAACCAGAGTGTCGGCCACGCTCTGGTCGGAAATTCCGGTCCAAGAGGAGCCCCTGGCATCCTATGTCTGTATATGAAATGGGACATCAGGGGCTCCATCTAAGAGCGGAATCCCCAGCCAGATCGTTGACAACGCTCTGGCCAGGGATTCCGCTCCAGGTTGAGCCTCTGAAGTCAATGTCCATATATGGACAGTGGCCGAGGACTCCTGTTTTAAGAAACCCCCTGATGACAGAGAACTTGAGTACTGAATTGTACCTGTGGCCTGAGGACGCAGATACAATTGATTATGGCCGTGTCCAGGACAGTAGTTTGCTGGGACTGTCTCTGTAAATTCGGGACAGTCCTGGCAAATTCAGGACTGTTGGCAACTATGCATCCTGTGGCAGAGAGCTCCATAGTGTAACTGCTCTTCTGAAATGTCTTTTATGTTGATGGTGAAAGCTTCTTTCCTCTAGAAGTAGTGGATGCTTCTTGGTCATGGTTACATGTATAACAATGAAAAGATCATTAGGTTGATCTTTGTATTGGCTTTTATATATTTATACAGTACAATTTTTTTTATTTGATCTCAGTGGTATCTAAAAGGTGACAGATTATCCGTTTATTTTGGTATTGACATGCATAATGCATTATCTAAAGTGTTAACATGTAATAATCTATTTACATACTAACTAGGTGGGTGGCAATTTACAGATTTCATCCTTTGCAATGTATGCTGATATAATGGTGTTTGTGTTTCAGATTGTGATGATATGTGTAAGTAAGTGTTCTCCTACTTGTTTCTATTTCAGAGTATGAACCTGATTTAAAGAAGAATCAAGAGATTTTATCAGGGATCGAGAAGTTAACGGTAGTTTTTTTTTTTTTTCTTAAAACAATTCCGTACATGCTGTAGCTTTTGAGCCTATGTATAGTGTTTTAGCTCTGTGTGTGTGTGTCCATATGAAGTCCTAATGCATGAACTGTATAATACAGCTGACACCTCACATTAACTAATGGGTCGGCGATAACTCCAATTCTGGTAGTTTAAAAGCTTAGCTGCTGTGGTCAATAGCATCTGCAGCATCTAAACCCATAGAAAGTGGGGGGGGGGGCCCTATGTCACTCCATCAGCCCCCACCGCGATGCGATTGCTATATTCTGAGGGTTGTCATGGCAGCCTAAGGCCTAATAAATATTTTCAAATATGCAAGGATGCACACCTTAAATGAACGTTGTATTGGTGCTATGAAGGTTCGGGCCGGACAACCCACAATAATGATCAAAAAAAACCTAGAAGCACTCCAATGATCTTTGAGAATATTTTTCAAAATAATTTTATTATGAATAATTCATAAGCGATATTTCCTGTTCAAGCGATATTTCCTGGACGTTTCGACCTAACCTAGGTCTTTATCACAATCGCTGATAGTAGTTAGGATATGGTGTGGAACGGCGTCTGCCAGACGCTCTCAGATTGCAGTCTGATAAAGGCCCCCAGGTCTGCCGTCTTGGTGTTCCTTTTAAAGAGGCTCTGTCACCAGTTTATAAGTGCCCTATCTCCTACCTAATCTGATAGGCGCTGTAATGTAAATAACAGTGGTTTATAGTTTGAAAAACGATCATTTTTGAGCAAGTTATGAGCAATTTTAGATTTATGCTAATTAGTTCCTAATGACCAATCCGCGTCATACACTTCTCTTCATTCATGCCCAGCTCATTTCACTGCACAACGTGATCTCGCGTTGGAAGACTGAACAGACCGCCTCCAGCTGCTGCTGATTCGGATAAATGGCCTGGCACAGCTGGAGGCAATGTCTGTTCACTCTTCCATGTCTCTGATGAAGAACCTGTGGGAGGCAGTCCCGTCACTGTGTGATCTCGCGAGATCACGCTGTGCAGTGAAACAAGCTGGGCATGAATGAAGAGAAGTGTATGACACTGATTGGTCAGTGTCATACACTTCTCTTTACAACGCCCACTTGGTAAAAAGTAAAAAATTGCCCAGTTGGTCATTAACAACTAATTAGCATAAATAAGACATCCTATTTTCTTCCGTCTTCACGGATCCCTCAATAGACTCAAGTCTGTGAGGGATCCGTGAAAACTGGTCCCGCACGGGATGCGGGGCAACTCTGACGTGAAAAACGGCCATTTCACCTCCGAGTTTGCATGCTGTCGTGTGAATCTAGTCTAAAAGGTCTAAAAACACTTAACAGCAAACTTTGTGAAAAAAAAAAAATTGTCTGTCTCAAAACATTTGGCCACGGCTATATGTATTTGCTTAAAGGGGATATCTCATAAATGTCCGATAGATGCGGGTCCCTCCCCCTAAACCCTGTTCTATCTCTTTGTGTGTTGGCTGATTTCCAACCATAAGGGTGAAAACAGAGTAGCTTGCTGAGCTACGCTGTTTTCGCGAGCCCCGTAGGATTGAATGGTAGTTACGGAAACAGATTAGCTCACACACTACGCTCCTTCCGTAACTGCTATTCAATACTATGAGAGTCATGGAAACCGCGAAGCTCAGCGGGCTACACTTTTTTTGTAAATCCCGACCATAGAGTCAGGAAGTGTCCAGGAGTCAGTGATGGCAGACGAAGCTAGAACAGGTTTTAGTGGGCCCCGTTCTAGAGATAGGTTCGGGTCCCAGAGGTGGGACCCGCACCTATCTGACATTTATGAGATATCCTGTGGATATGTCATAAATGTCCCTCGTGGTAAAACCTCTTTACATTATTGAACTTTTTATGTAAATTGTACATTTATATATAAACTGCACTATAGTGTTAAAGAATGAACCTACCCCAAGTTCAATTACAATTTCGCACTGCAATAACACACTTTTTTTTTAGTTTTTTTGTTTGCTCTATTATGAACTTTTAGAGATTTACTTAGAGGTATTTTTAACTACAGCAGGTTAAGCTGATTGCAAAAGTAAATGGATCATAATTGGGGAGATATGTTGAGTTTTGCTTTGTACGTAAACAAGACGTCAAACCAATTAAATATTACATCAATCCTTTGTTTTGTTATCCGTCTTTCCTACTGAGAAGCGGCTTTCTGTTTACTGCTCCTCTTATTAGACATCATCTGTATTTTCATCATATAAATTATTCATGCTTCTATAATCACTTCATTAATGAACCTTAGATGACTTTTAAAGTACACACCTCCTCTCCTGTGAGGAGCAGACATGTTGATGGAGATTCATGTACCTTTTATTTATTGCTATTGCACTTTGGAGAAAATGTAGAATAATATATTTATAGTACAGTCTTTCCTGTTTTATATAAAGAATAACCATGATTTGTTGTTACGTGTATAAGGCTGTGTTCACATCAGCGTTGCCCTTCTATTGAGGGGTTGACTGCGCTATTGATTTAATCAAAACAACGGAACCCTGTGACAAACGGAAACCTTTTACCAACGTTTCCGTCACCATTGAGATCAATGGTGAAGGAAACGGAAGCTAAAGTTTGTTTGCCTTTCTGTTGAAGGGGTTAACCCGACGGAAACCTTGACGAAAGGACAACGCGATGTGAACAGGCCCTTAGGCTTTGTACAAAATATCCTATTCTGATCTGTTTTAAAGAACTGCAGATATGGGAAGGAAACCTTGAAAGGGCAATTATTTTCATTTAAAGAGGCTCTGTCACCACATTATAAGTGGCCTATATTGTACATGATGTCATCGGCGCTGTAATGTAGATTACAGCGGTGTTTTTTTATTTAGAAAAACGATCATTTTTGACCGAGTTATGACCTATTTTAGCTTTATGCTAATGAGTTTCTTAATGGACAACTGGGCGTGTTTTACTTTTTGACCAAGTGGGCGTTGTGGAGAGAAGTGTATGACGCTGACCAATCAGCGTCATACACTTCTCTCCATTAATTTACACAGCACATAGCGATATAGCTATATCGCTATGTGCAGCCACATAAACACACTATAACGCTACTCAAGTGTCATGACAACGAATATACATTCCCTCCAGCCAGGACGTGATGTGTATTCAGAATCCTGACGCTTCACTAACACAATCCTGACACTACAGCACAGCAAGCGTAATCTCGCGAGATTACGCTGTAAACTGTCATTTCAAAGGAGACTATGCCTGCTATGCTGTAAATCACAGAGAACTGCAGAAAAGGTGTCTGATTCTAAATACACATCACGTCTCGGCTGGAGGTAATGTATATTCATTGTCACGACACTGCAGTAACGTTAGTGTGTTTATGTGGCTGCATATAGCTATATCGCTATGTGCTGTGTAAATTAATGGAGAGAAGTGTATGATGCTGATTGGTCAGCGTCATACACTTCTCTCCACAACGCCCACTTGGTCAAAAAGTAAAACACGCCCAGTTGTCCATTAAGAAGCTCATTAGCATAAAGCTAATATACAGTGAAGGAAATAAGTATTTCATCCCTTGCTGATTTTGTAAGTTTGCCCACTGTCAGTCATGAACAGTCTAGAATTTTTAGGCTAGGTTAATTTTACCAGTGAGAGATAGATTATATAAAAAATACACCACAGAAAATCACATAGTCAAAATTATATATATTTATTTGCATTGTGCACAGAGAAATAAGTATTTGATCCCTTTGCCAAACAAGACTTAATACTTGGTGGCAAAACCCTTGTTGGCAAGCACAGCAGTCAGACGTTTTTTGTAGTTGATGATTAGGTTTGCACACGTTAGATGGAATTTTGGCCCACTCCTCTTTGCAGATCATCTGTAAATCATTAAGATTTCGAGGTTGTCGCTTGGCAACTCGGATCTTCAGCTCCCTCCATAAATTTTCGATGGGATTAAGGTCTGGAGACTGGCTAGGCCACTCCATGACCTTAATGTGCTTCTTTTTGAGCCACTCCTTTGTTGCCTTGGCTGTATGTTTCGGGTCATTGTCGTGCTGGAAGACACAGCCACGAGCCATTTTTAATGTCCTGGTGGAGGGAAGGAGGTTGTCACTCAGGATTTGACGGTACATGGCTCCATCCATTCTCCCATTGATGCGGGGAAGTAGTCCTGTGCCTTTAGCAGAGAAACACCCCCAAAACATAATTTTTCCACCTCCATGCTTGACTGGGGACGGTGTTCTTTGGGTCATAGGCAGCATTTCTCTTCCTCCAAACACGGCGAGTTGAGTTAATGCCAAAAAGCTCAATTTTAGTCTCATCTGACCACAGCACCTTCTCCCAATCACTCTCAGAATCATCCAGATGTTCATTTGCAAACTTCAGACGGGCCTGTACATGTGCCTTGAGCAGGGGGACCTTGCGGGCACTGCAGGATTTTAATCCATTACGGCATAATCTGTTACCAATGGTTTTCTTGGTGACTGTGGTCCCAGCTGCCTTGAGATCATTAACAAGTTCCCCCTGTGTAGTTTTCGGCTGAGCGCTCACCTTCCTCAGGATCAAGGATACCCCACGAGGTGAGATTTTGCATGGAGCCCCAGATCGATGTCAATTGACAGTCATTTTGTATGTCTTCCATTTTCTTACTATTGCACCAACAGTTGTCTCCTTCTCACCCAGCATCTTACTTATGGTTTTGTAGCCCATTCCAGCCTTGTGCAGGTCTATGATCTTGTCCCTGACATCCTTAGAAAGCTCTTTGGTCTTTCCCATGTTGTAGAGGTTAGAGTCAGACTGATTAATTGAGTCTGTGGACAGGAGTCTTTTATACAGGTGACCATTTAAGACAGCTGTCTTTAATGCAGGCACCAAGTTGATTTGGAGCGTGTAACTGGTCTGGAGGAGGCTGAACTCTTAATGGTTGGTAGGGGATCAAATACTTATTTCTCTGTGCACAATGCAAATAAATATATATAATTTTGACTGTGATTTTCTGTGTTTTTTTTTTTAATATATAATCTATCTCTCACTGGTAAAATTAACCTAGCCTAAAAATTCTAGACTGTTCATGTCTTTGACAGTGGGCAAACTTACAAAATCAGCAAGGGATCCAATACTTATTTCCTTCACTGTAGGTCATAGCTCTGTCAAAAATTATCGTTTTTCTAAATAAAAAACACTGCTGTAATCTAGATTACAGCGCCGATCACATTATGTACAATATAGGCCACTTATGTGGTGACAGAGCTTCTGTAATCTTTGATTTACTTGATATTTGACAGTTTATTGGACAGATCAATGCATTTGCAAAATTTCAGAATCCAAAAATCTACGATAAAGCTAATACTAATGGCATTAGAATGAGGACTTGATCATAGGAACTGCTGGCACTAATACCCTGGTTTAGAAGTGGTTGAGTATGCACAGCCGCTCTCAATTAAAGTCTGTAAAAGATATGGATAAATGCTTAAAAAAAAATAGCAATTCTGCCATTTTTTTTCTTTTTCAATTTGTTTTTTTACAGTGTTCACAGTTAAAATTGAGAGGGTATACGTTTATTGTCTAGATGAATGTGGGCATATATTATAACACGCTTTGCGACAATATAACATTTTTGTATTTTATGTTTTTGCATAATTTTTATCTATCCATTAATTTATTTATTTTTTTAAAAACTATGTACTATTATATGTCTATATGACATAAAATGCACAAGCATCTGTTAGGGCATACCTGAGTTATGCCTTAACAAACACTATAACTATACAGCACCTGAAGCCTTAAGGGTATGTGCACACGCTAGCTGGCTTTTACGGCTGAAATGACAGACTGTTTTCAGGAGAAAACAGCTGCCTCGTTTCAGCCGTAATTGCTCCTCCTCGCATTTTGCGAGGCTTCTCTGACAGCCGTAAATTTTGAGCTGTGCTTCATTGAGTTCAATGAAGTACGGCTCAAATTACGTCTGAAAGAAGTGCCCTGCACTTCTTTTGCCGAGGCTCTATTTTTACGCGTCGTCGTTTGACAACTGTCAAACGAAGACGCGTAAATGACAGGTTGTCTACACAGTACGTCGGCAAACCCGTTCAAATGAATGGGCAGATGTTTGCCGACGTATTGTAGCCCTATTTTCAGACTTAAAACGAGGCATAATACGCCTCGTTTACGTCTGAAAATAGGTCGTGTGAACCCAGCCTTAGTAAGCCCAGGTCTGTCACGATTTTCCAGTCTGACCTGACAATCGCATTGCCGGGACAGAACAAAGAGCGGTGCTTCAGAGGTTAAACTGCCAGGATCAGAGTTTTTGTGCACGAGTCCAATCGCATTTACACTCCTGCTCGATCAGAGATGACGTACATGTACGGCATCCTGCCTTCTCCACATACCAACAATTATGTTCATGTACTGTTGTACATCATTCTGCATTAATGGGTTAACCATATAGATACTATTTGGTGAAATCGTGAGTATTCATATCTTCTCCAGCCAACAAGCTGCGAGAGACGTTTTTTTTTTTTTTTGGTGCACCGTTTTGGCATAATGGAATGTAACGTGGTGGTAATTAGCCAAATCCAGTCTAAAGGGGTGGTCTAGCTTAGAAAACCCATTTTATAATACCCTATTAGGGAATACTGAATTCATAGAGGTTTCCCCCATTCAGGACCCTCATATATTAGCCAAGGCAGGGAGCTGATTCAAGGACAGTCTCTTGCTCTGTAGGACCAGGCACGGCACGTCCATGCATTACATGAATAGTCCAATGGTTTAAATGGGAACTGTGTAAAGCGTTTCCCCTGTGATGGATGATACTGTGAGGTATTGAACACTTGCTGCCAAGTTCCGCTATATATTGCAGCAGATAGCTGCGGTCTCAGCACCTGGGACACCCCGTGATCAGTTTATCGTAAAAAAAAAAAGGGGTTTGTCCAAAGTGGACAACCCCTTAAAGTCTGTCGGAATTGCGCCACATTTACAAAGTGCTTTGTGACCTGACAAATTTGGATTAAATTTAACAAGCCCACAAAGTTTTTATTTGTTTTTTTTTAAAGTTCTATTAAATACGTTCTGTCTGCAGTATATGATGTGTGCCTACATACCACCTGAATGTCATTTATGTAACATGGTGTAACTTGCATTTCTTAGGGACTATACAACAAGTATATTTTACAGTTTGCTGTTACTATTTTGTTTTCTAGTTAGCATGTACAGTACACATGATATGCTTGTATTATCAGAGACTTAGAAGTTTTCCAACCATAGTCATTTTTGGCATCTTGATTGGATATAAAAGACTGACCAGTGGTCGTCTGATTGCTAAGACCCCTTCAATCCTGAAAAAAAGGGGTGCCTGGTCCTCATACTTGGTTTAGAAGTGGTTGAGTATGCACAGCAACTCTCCATTAAAGCCAGTAAAAGATATTCAAAGGTGAGCGTGCCCGGCTGTTTCCAGATATCTCATTGATTGCAATGGAGACTGACTGCGTGTACACTACCCCTTCTCTGCAAGGGGACGATCACTCTTCTCCGTTCCGGTGCAGGCCAAACTGCTTATTTTTAGGGCATTTCAAGTTGATATTCTATTAATAGTGTGTGGTGGGGGAAAAAAGTGACAATAGAGGAGTAAACCACTTCAAGGAAAAAAAAGTGGTGAAGTAAGGAAAATGATCGAAAAAAATATATATTTCTAAGAGATTGTAAGAGGCACCAGTTATTTTTTTTATTATGTGAAGAATAATGGATATTTATTTGTATATTTCAGGTCTCCAATATTCAGTCCAGAACCGCTTTAGTATCATGGTCCCCCGCCAATGGGTATCCAAGTGGAGATAAGTCCAGTAATGGCCTGTCATATTCCTGTAGCTATGAGGTTGCTTTATCTGACAAAGGGAGAGATGGAAAATATAAGATTATTTACAGGTAATAAGCTGGAATTCTGACCAGGAGCCATATGTTCGCTGTGACCACTACAGCATGGGTGCATTTTATTTTTATAGGTAATAAAGAGAATGCTTTTTATGTGCATGAGAAATCTGTGTACTTAGTGAACTTCCATTAAGAGTCATTATCTAAGAAGTGGCCTTGTGCTGTTTGTTCTATATGTTTTTTAACCCAGACATTGTAAAGCATGCATAAATGTCATTAGCTGCGGATGTCTATATATTTGCTCTGAAACCTTGTAAAAGCTCTACTCTGTGCTGCCTAGAAATATGTTAGATGCATTAGGAATATTACCAGGTCTTGGCTAGGCAGACGGATGTTCTCTATAACTCTCACTCTGTCCCTTATATTGATGATAATATCACCGCTGAGGGCAGAATCCCGTATTAACTTCACCCTTTCTATCTCCCATTCACTATACAATTTGTCTCTGCAGTGGAGAAGAATTAGAGTGTCATTTGAGAGACCTCAGGCCGGCAACAGATTACCATGTCAGGTGAGTTATAGTCTTGTTGTTTTAGCACCTGAGCTGGGAAAACAATAACAACGTCTGTCACATTACACTGGCCGTAGACTAAACCAATTTTCCTAAAAAGGATAAACTACTCCAATATTTTTTCAATCATTTCAAAGTAAGTGTCCCAAAAATAAAACCATTGTCAAAAACCAAAGGATTTTATATATGCTTTATTGTCTACTGAAACTCTGCAAATCATTAACATGCCTTAGATACATGTCACGTTATGATCAACCATTAAAAATGTTAAAATATGTCCAATAACTTTACCTAATAAATTGGAGGAAGTCAATTAGGCTGCGTTCACATCAGCATTGCTTTCTGTTCAGGGGTTCCGTCTGAGCTTTCCGTCGGCTGCGCTATTCTGTCAAAACAACGGAACCCCTTCACAATGGTAACAAACGGAAACCATTAGCAAATTTTCTGTCACCATTGAGATCAATGGTGATGCAAACGGAAGCTAAGGTTTTTATTTTGCCTTTCCATTGAGGGGTTCCCCCGACGGAAAGCTCCGACAGAACCCCTTAACAGAAAGCAACGCTGCTCTGATCAGGCCCTTAATTGTATGGGATCATTTTGGTATAATACAATTATCCATAGAAGGGTTTATTCTGGATAATATTGTGCAAAGAATTGCTACACTATATCGCCAAAAGTCTGTGGACATGCCTCCTTATTATTGCGTTTAGGTGTTTCAGCTACACCCATTGCAAACCGATACTTAAATTCAAGCACAGAGCCATGCAATCGCCATACACAAACATTGGTAGTAGTTTGGGTTATACAGAAGAGCTCAGTGACCTTAATCATGGCACTGTCATAGGATGCCACTTTTGCCACAAATCAGTTTGTGAAATTTATAATCTGCTAGATCTGCCCCAGTCAGCTGTAAGTGCTATTATTGCGAGCAACAGCTCAGCCACGAAGCAGTAGACCACTCCGAGAGCTGCCCCGACGAGTCCTGAAGCGCTTGGCGTGTAAAAATCTTCTATCCTCTTTTGCATCCCACACTAAAACGTTCCAAACTGCCTCTTGAAGGGAAATCAGCCCAAGAACTGAGCATTGGGAGCTTCATGAAATAAGTTTCCATCGTCGAGTAGCTGCACACAAGCTGAAGATGACCATGTGCAATTCCAAGCTACTGCTGGAGTGGTGTAAAGCATGCCAACACTGGACTCTGGAGCAGTGGAAAAATGTGTTTTCTGTAGTGATGAATCACGTTTCGCTGTCTGGTGAATCTGCGTTTAGTAGTTGCCAGGAGAACTCTACCTATTAAATGCATAGTGCTTACTGTCAATGTCGTGGAGGAGAGAAAATATTCCGGGGCTATTTTCAGTGTTTGGCCCCATATTTCCAGTGAGGGGTAAAATTTATTCTACAGCATACAAAGACTTTTTAGACGATTGTATGCTTTTAACTGTGTCAAATGTTTGGTCAAGGTCTTTTCCTGTTCCAGCATGACTGTCCCTCTCTGCAAAGCAAGTGTCACAATTTGTTGTGGAGGCTCTCGAGTGACTTGCACAAAGCCCTGACCTCATGGAGCACCTATGGAATTAATCAAAAATCCGATTGCGAGACAGTCCTTTTAGTATAACACCACTGCCTGTACTCACAAAAGAGGACGATGATGATAATTAAAGGGGTTTTCCCACCATATGCAATTATCACCTAACCACAGGATAGGTGAGCAAATGTATGATAGCTAGGTACCCCAATGATCACTAGAATGGGTGTCCCGAGTCCCCTGTTCCTTCTCCCCTGTAAAATCGCGGTACAGAAAAATTTGAATGGAGCAGCGTTCAAGCATTCTGTTGCTCTTTTCAAACTCTATGGGACTGGCGGAAACAGCCAAGCATTCTTGTGATTGCTTGAGATCTCAGTGGTGGGGCCCCAGCGATCGGATCCTGTAGTTAGGTGAAAAATGTATATGGTGGGAAAACTTCTTTAACAATATAGTTAGATACTAGTTGTTGAAATAATGGCTGTATTCATATGGTCTCCAGATGACAAGCTGTGAAATAAATTTTTGGGATACACCATGTTGGCATAACTGAGCATAACCTGATATTTATTAGTGTTATCCCATCTAAATCCTATAGTTTTCAAATAACCTAATAGGGAATCCTGAATTCATAGTGTCCCTCATTCAGGACCCTCCTCTATTAGCCAGGGCAGAGATCTGCTTCAAAGACTGTAACTCACTCTATAAAACCCGGCACGCCCATGCATTACATGGATAGTCAATTGATTTCAATCGGAACCGTGTAATGCTTTTCTCTTGTGATGATGCTGTGGGGTGTTGAACACTTGCTTCCAGGTACTGCTAGAGAATACAGCTAAACGCTGGGGGTCTCCGCACATGGGACACCCTGTGATTTGTTTAACTTTAAGAGGACCCTCGAACAAAAAAGGATTGTCCAAAGCGGTCAACCTAAAGTATGTCAGAATAGAGTTATGTGACAGTGCACACCCAAGAGTGCATTAATAATGATCCCGGACCACAAATGCGGCCCGTAAAATGACCTGTCCAATTTTTTTTACGGTCCGGGCTCCAGCCACTGCACGTACCGTGGAAACCACTGTCGTGTGCATTGGCCCATAGCATATAATGTGTCCTATACTATGCACATAGGTCGTGCGGTAGGGCTTAAGTGCTCTGTAAAATTTTGCTAAGTTTGGATAAAGTTTAACCATTTTATTCCAGCTCGCAAATTCATCTTTGTTTGTTTTATTACATACGTTCTGTCTGCAGTATATGATTGGTGCCTACATACCGCCTGAGTGTTGTTTATGTAACATGGTGTAACTTGCGTTTGTCTTAGGGTCTATACAACAAATAAAACCGTAAAGGGATCCTGTTCAGAACCCATCACGTTCACCACTCACAGCTCTGCACCAGAATCTCCCTTCCCACCCAAGCTGTCTCACAGAGCCAAAAGTTCACTCACACTACAATGGAAGGTAAGTGTCATCCATTTGCTGGTTTAAGTATATGGTTCACCTTGTTTCCTACAGTGCTACATTTTTAGTTTTTTATGAATTATAGTTGTGGTATTATCAAGTGTTATTTGTTGTATTTGTATAGAATTAAGAGGATTCTTCTGTTATTTCAGGCACCTGTTGATAATGGTTCAAAGATCTCCAACTACCTTTTACAGTGGGATGAGGTAAGAAATACAGAAGAACGTTTTGCAGTGAACCAGTCACTGAGCAGGGAAATTATAAGAAATTCATCCCATATTTTCCCTCTCTCCCCTCAGTCTGTGCATGCCACTCAATAGAAAAAGTACAAATGCCGTCCTGTATTCTCCTAATGGATTTGTAGGGTGCGGGTTGAGAAAATAGAATTTTCTGCTGCACTGCTTCTCTATCAGCATACTCAATTTTTAATATAGCAATTGTAATAATAGGTATTAAATAATTGGGATACGACGGTGTCCCCATAGACATGAGATTATTGTTGGATTGAAATTGTATTTACTAATGTGCAGTGATATTATGTAATAATGGGGGTGTATGTGGACCAGCAGATATTTCACTGACTATCCTATGGATGAGAAGTCTCCCCGTGTATGACCAACTTTAGTTGATGGACAATTTTACTAAACAATTTTGAGGAAAAATCAGTAAAGGATTATTCGATGACAGGAGAAAAAGTGGCATTTGTTTTCACCTCATAACATGGAAGCACAATGACTAGCCCACTCTTAGGGTCCATGTGAATTAAGCAGATTTATGAGCTTTACTTATGTTTATTAAACCCATCAGCCGGTTGAATTAGATATCCGTTATATTGCAAGAATTCTTAAAACCGAATAGTTGCCCCTTTTGCTTTGTTATTTTGCTTTACTGGTCAGTCTTGTGGCAACGTACAATAAATAATATGAGCAGTATTTTGTGGTGTGGAAAACATCCAGAGATGGCCCCAAAGCCTCATCTGTTTAGTTCATTAGATAGAAACAGGATGTAAACACCGACCCTGCACGGTCAAGCAGTGAATAAAGCAAGCAAGAACGTAAACCCAGGTCAGAAGAGAGCAATCAATAAGACAGCTCTTTATGTTTTCTTCCCTTTGCATGGTGGGCTTGTGTGCGCACAGGAAGTATTGGCTCACTAAGGGTTTCACTAGCTTTTCACTCTTTGAATACGTGTCATTCACAGATGCATACAGTGTTTTCCTGTGCAAGAATTGATAGAAAAATATTTTTCTCCTAGAGAAAAAAAACATACATACAAAAAAAAAAATCTATTTTGCACATTTTATATTTATTAATTACTTCAATGACCAATGTATTTTTAATGAACAATCTTTATTCATCTCTTCTGTGCCCCTTTAATGGGTTTCATAAATACTCTCGACCATTTAGACAGTCATAAGCTGGAATCTTTAGCGCGTTGTTGACTATTGAACCTTGCAATGATCAGACACAGATTTTCATTTTGCATTTTATATAAGTAAGAAGAGAAATAAATAGTAAATGTTTTTTTTTTTTTTCTTTCAGGGTAAACGAAATAGTGTGTTCAGAGAGTGTTACACGGGAAACCAAAGGCACTGTAAGCTCACAAAATTGTGTCCGGCAATGGGATACACGTTTAGAGTAGCAGCACGTAATGATATTGGGAAAAGGTAAGTGTAGCTGTATCAATGAGCTTGTGTTACCTTCATATTTAAGCTTCTTATGAATCTTCTTCTCGAGACACTTGTATGTTGTATGTATCCCATAGTTTACAGTTTTATAATAGCTAGTAATTTAATTGGAAATCAGTGTTCTTAATTTTTTATCCCAATATTTTTGAACCGCCCAGTATAATAGAGTACAAATGTATCTTTTGTAAATTATACATTGAAAGACGTGTTCTGGGACTTTAATATTAATAGTACATCCTTAGGGAAGGTTATCAAAATTTAATGGGTGAGGGTCCAACTCCAGGCACCTCTGCCGATCACCTGAAGGAAGGAGTCCCTTCATTGTTTATCCATGCAGAATTTAAATACCATTGTAAGTGAAGTGAATGGGACTGAGCTGCTGTACCAGGCAAAGCTACAACCTTATGTATGGCGCTCTGTCTGGGTAAACAATGAGGGAAATATGGTGCTCGCTGGAGTGCCATGGCCTTTTCATTCAGCTGATCGGCGGAGGTGTCGGGAGTAAGACTTTTGCTAAGGCTATACCATCACTATTAAAATCTTGGGAAAACCCCTTTAAAATAATACATGCAGACAGGATAGTCATCGGTCAATAAATTTGACTTTTGGCCAGAATTTGTGGTCTCTGGGATAGAAAAGATTGCATCTCAGATTTGTATTTTTTTTTAGAAGCTGAGGTTGTTTCTGCTGATCCAGTCACTGGGCTTGTTTTATAGAGATCTACATCGTTCCTTTCTGTTGATCTACATTCAGACTTGGGCTCTAGATTTGACATTACTGTCACGAATGTGGGGTATGTGGACCGACTGGGCCGATCTGCCATAGTCGAGAAGCAGCTGTTTAAACAAAAGTCAATGTTCATCTCTGGGGGGAGCAAAGTAAATGATGGTCTCTGGGGGCAGCGTACTTGTGGGAAGATGGCTTTATCCGGACAATCAGAAGCTGGCTAGTATCGAATACTGAAGTCGCCTCTGACACTGGCCTTAGCACTGACCCTGGACACTGGAGTAGTGTAGTCGTTTAGACCCTCTGGTTGGCACGGGCACCAGACACTGGAGTAGTGTAGTCATCTATACCCTCGGTTGGGCAAAGGACACTGGAGTAGTGTAGTCGTCTAGACCCTCGGGATGGCACGGGACACTAGGGTAGTGTAGTAATCTAGACCCTCAGGTTAGCACGGGCACCAGACACAGATGGTAAACATCTCACAGACACTCTACTTGGCACTGTAACTAAACACAGATACTGGATACAGGAAACCGGATACAGCTAAGGAACCATTTGCAAGACAAACCTAGGAAGACTCAATATTGCTCAGGCAAGGTGGATATGGGCAGAGTCCTTTTTAAAGTCCCGGGTGAGCTGGGATTGGGCAGGGACTAAGTTTCTGGTGCGTGCGCTGGCCCTTTAAGAGCAGGCATGGGTGTGTGTGCACCCTAGGGGAACCAGCGGGGAGAGACCGCAGTGTGTGCCGGCGTCTCTGGGGGAGGAGATGCCGGCAAGTCCTAGGAGACCTGCGGCTGCCGGTAAGTGGGGAATGCCAGCGGTCAGCGATCGCAGGCATTACAATTATTCAACTATAGCCAATCACTGACTATCAACACATTTTTGTGATTATGTGTGAAACTAGTGGCGCTGCCAATGGCAGTAACCCCCATTTCCCTTTGCACCAGTAAGCTTTTTGATATCTGGAACTAACAATTACAATAAAGGGAGGGATGCTAACACTTTATTGTATTTTGATCAGATATACAGTATTTTCTATTAAATAGCCTCAAAAAAAAAAAATCATCATGGAACCCATTAAAGTTACAGAAGGTCCCAGTAAATGAACAAGTTTTAAGAGTCGTGTAGTCTGCCTTCTTGCATGACTGACTGATGGATTATAAATAATTGGCTTTCCTGACACTGTTTTGCTGCAAGAAAATATACAGAACTTGGGTCGTGGGGGTTTAATTGAGGGACAGTTGCAAACTATCGTAACTCATTTTCAGTGATGCCTAGAGGACATTCACATCCAGAAGCGAAGTCTGAAGGCTTTTTCTGCGTTGTGAACATAAATAACAGGTTATTTTGACTTTATAAGAAGTACATTCCAGAAATCAAAGTAAATAAAGGGAACCGAGGCATAAAAATAGACTTTTCAGTTGTAATTCTTAATTTAGTATCACAACTAGATTTTGTAGCCCTTGGTTTTTTGGCAACTCCTACATAAGTTTGGGCAGTTGACTAGCAATATTTACCCCTCTTCTGTCTCTTCATGCTCCAGTGCACAATGATTGGGGGTGTCTATAGTTCTGTACCACTACTACTTCCTCCTTCTGCATTCACAGGGAAAGATGATAGTGGGACCCTAGGGCCAAAGCATGGATCACTAGTTATTTAAAGTTTTTTTGTAGAGGTACCTGGCGGGTCTGACTTCCTTCTAACTCCTTAACAACCACCCACTGTCTTTGGACATCAGGCGGTGCAGGTGCTTTGTTTACAGTGAAGTCTTTTGGCGTCGCTGTAGAGGAGGCTGATGAGCGTTCCTGTGAGCGCTCATCCTCTAAGCTGGAGCTGTAACTTATAGCTCCTGATCTTAGAGCAGCTTGCTGAGTACAGCTGGGGTCAGAAAACATTCGAACTCCAGCTGTTTAACCCTTTGATCGCCGCGGCATGATCAAAGGGAACTCCCCTCTTTGATTGTGTCACCGTAAATCCGGTGACGTCATCAAAGACAGAGAAATCCCTCTGCAGTCAGCGCTGGAGACTTAGAAAGGACCCCAGGGCTATCTATTCAGTTTGCCTGCTGTTAGGGCAGCACATAGTGTTCCTTAACAGCAGCCTGTGTCAAAGTGACACAGTATAATGTTTTTTTTTAAGTGGTTATGCACCACACGCATTTTTTGGCGTTTTTTTTTTTTAATCTATCTGCAACATAAAGATGGAATAACCGCTAGCGTTTTTTGACGAAAAACGCGGCAAAAAGCGTAAAAAAAAGCGTTTATTTCCGTCTCGTCAAAAACCGCAGCAAAAAAACTCTGTGAACAGGGCCTTAATGGGATTTAAAAAAATAAAAAAAGTAACAAATGAATAAATAAATAAAATGTCCCCAAAAAAGTCATTATTTCGCATAAAATATATTTTATTGCCCCTACATTACATGAAAACTCAAAACCTACACATATTAGGTATCTACACGACCGTAATAACCTGAAGAATGAATTTTACAGGTTATTTAACATGTAACATGAAAGGGATAAAAAATAAACAAGGAAAGCTATGCTGAGTATTGCCTTTTCACATATTCATGCCGTAAAAAGGCATTTTTTTCTAAACAACTATTTATCCCGCATAAAACAAGGCCTCACACAGCCACATCAATGAAAAAATAAAAAAGTTATGGCTGCTAAAGGGCAGAGGGGCAAGAATAGAATAATTTAGATGGTAATTGAGGCCTTTTCAGGCTTGGTCATTAGGAGGTTAAAAAAATAGGTAGTGTATGCTAATATAGATTTACACCATCTGGTTTAATTTCACATGACAGTTCAAACACAGGCAATTCTACTTCATCTGTACATGCGTTTTTTGTTTTTTTTATTCTGTAATTTTGGTTTTGAACACCCCTATCGCCCAATATCATCAGTAAATAAGAAACGTCCAAATATATGTCCTAAGGATAGGAGAAGCTTTCTGACTAAACTATTCCGACCCTTACAGATCCTGTTTTGCAATTTCTTGTTCTTGCGATTTAAACGTTGCATTACTTGTCAAGATGAGGTGTATTCCCATGACTTTGGATGGGTAGAATAAACTTGATGTCCCTTGCTTGCAGTGCGTTTAGTAAACCGCTATAATTAAACGAACTATTGATTTCTTTAAAGAATGCAATGTAAAGCACCAACTCATTCATGTGTCTCTTGTCTATTCGTAGTGAGTACAGCCAAGAGGTTGTATACTACACATCCGGCAATATCCCTCCTACACCCGCGGCACCAAAACTTATTAGATCTGGAATTACGTGGATAAGTCTCCACTGGACGAGGCCAGAGGGATGTTTTCCAGAAGAGGTGATTTCATACACGCTGGAGATTCAGGAGGATACCGTACGTTTTATTGCTTGCATTGTTTCTTGTGGTTTTCACATTGTAGAAATGAATGATTTATAAAGGACTGTCCGTGGCAATTTCGCCATTTACTTACCCAGCATTCTTAAAGGGCACCGCAACCTAAATTCATTTTTACTAAAAGTGTGCACATGATATTTGGCCCATACATCTGTCTTTAAAGTTTTTATAAAAAAATCAAAAAGCATATGGTGTAACGCTCACATAGGTTTCTATTGGTCAATCATATACTAAGAGTGCCATACGCTTGACCGGTTGTTGTTAGAAGTGCATATGTTTGCACCTGTCTTTTTATTTTTGCAGTATACATTTATATGTTTAATATATACCTCAACTATTTGGCCCAAGCATGAAGATCCTAAGGGTAAATTCACACATAGTGTTAGGTGTGTGGCAGGACATGCAGTTTTGCTGCAATTCTTAAAGGGGAATTCTGTGATTAAGAACATTTTTGGCATATCCCTAAGTAGGGGCTCAACCGATGAGACCCCCAATCAAGAAAATGAAGGGACCATGGTACTTGTTACTTGTCTTTTGGGCATGATCCGGAGAGGAATATTCACTTTCACTGACTACAAGCAGAGATCTTGAAAATGTTGTGGAATTGAAACACACAGCCTTTCAGAACTTTTTCATTATCCAGCGGTTATGTTTTATTTACATAGTCAGAACACCCCTCTAATGTTCTGCTTTGGTGGTACTTTGAGTAAAATGTTAGCGGAATGCATTCTGATTCCCTTTAGTCTTCCTGTATTTAGGTCGCCATAGTGTCCACACGTTTGGCATGGTCATTATGGATTTTTTTTTTAATGGTATAAAGAATGAGGAAAGTAAGTTTCTCTATGGATAGATTTGTCTGTATCTGCTACGTGTCTGTCAAACCTTCATCTGTGTATGTAGACCGTTCAATGTACTGGAAAAATCAATCTAATGTGTGAGGCATGACTGGGAGAAACGTCCGTATGATAAAGCCGATGAAGCAGTCAATCATTTACCAGTTAAAATCTTTGAGACAAATTGTTACAGATAAGCTCAACGTTCTCACTTTGTTTTTAGAAGTCCTGTTAGATTAAAAGCAGGACTATGTGGTCCGTGTCACCCCCGATGTTATATGTGCAGTTTATTAACGGACTACAAACCTGCAGGACTCCCGTAACTGTATATTTGGCCTCATGCACACGGCAAAGCCAAATATTCAGAGCTTTTACAACGGCTGCACACAGTGTACCTATGGTTCTGTATTATGGAGTCGTAGGTACTTGGTGTGGTGCCTCCACAAGAAGCGATAATACATGCCTATTACGGGATACGATGGAACATGCCACACTTTTTCATGAACTTGGGAGCTCATAGGTTACAGCATGGGCACACAGATTTTTATGGGTGCTGTATTACGGCCCTTACAAGAACGTTGTATTCAATGTTCCAAGCTACACTTTTTCTGATCTGAACCATGATTATATAACAAAATATATGTAACACAATGGCTGCATGTTCTGAAAACAATGGAGATCTAGATATGCGAGCAGAAGTGTTTGATATGAAATGAAGAGATTATACTAGCAGGAGTAGGTCTGCTGTTTAGGGTGTTTTATTTGATCACTATTGTGGTAAATCATGCTTCGGGAAGTGCATTACCATGGAGTTATAATTTCCACCATGGTGCAGTTTCAGGATAATAACCTGTATTCACATTACATGGTGCCCTTTCGAATAAATAAGTGACCTTGAAATACATAGGCTTGCTGAGTCCCCCTATGTGCCCCCATGAGTTGGGTGATGGTTGGGACTGTCGGGAAAAGCTGCAGGTGACCGCACATTACATGGCACCCATTCAAATGAGTGGGTGACCTTGTACTGTATAGTCACCCTGAGTCTTTAAGGTCGCACTCTGCCCTGACTAAGGGCTCGTTCAGACGAGCGTATATGTAGTCCGTGTGACGGCCGTTAAAACAACGACCGTCACACCGACTCATGTAGTTCAATGGGGCCATTCACCTGACCGTTGTTTCGTCGTTTCATGTGAAGGGTCCATGAAAAAAAACGTCCTATTTTTTTGGCGCTTCACACATCCCTCCATAGACTCTAGTCTATGGGGGAAGCGTGATAACGCGTCCCGTATGGGTGTAGCACGGGTGCACTTCGGATGTGAAAAACTGTAGTTTTTCAGGTCCCAGGTTGGCTCAGTTCGTCTGAATGTAGCCTAAATCGAAGTCCTAATCAGGGGACTCCCTTTTGTAACGTCCAGTACCCTAATGAGTCAACCCCTTTAAGCTAAGCTGCCTATTGTTGCCCATTATTAATTGGTCACGTTCTTTCACACATTTAACAGTCTGTTAAAATTTTGATCTGCTGTGCCTTGTTTATAGTGTGATCCAACAGTATAATATGGATAATTTTCTCTCTTCAGCAGCTGGCAGTATTTATCTGTGCAAGATTAAAAATATTTGTTATGCTATCAACCAAAATATCTATAATCCCTTTATTATGTGTGGTAAAAAGATACATTCAATTATGAATTCTTTATTTTTATAAAACTTCTGATATCATGTCATGTTACACTTTTAGGACAGTGTATTTCAACCTACGTACACTGGAGAAGAATTAACATGTACTGTGAATAATCTCCAAAGAAGCACACAATACAAATATAGGGTAAGTCTTTTAAGAGAGTGGAGTACCAGCAGATGGCGATGTTTGGTTTATTTTCTTTTAACTTGTTATTTTTGTGCTTTTATATGCATTTTATGGGATTCTTGTATGATGTTTTATACCCTGTATAATTAGACTTAGTGCACAGGATCATGTCTGCTTATCAATATTTTTTTGTAAAGGTTTTAATAAGGATTTTATAACTGAAACCTCATCACAAGGTAATTGCCAAGGCAGATTACTTCAGTGCATAGTCATCAATACTTGCACTTTTACATGTAGTTGTTTATATGTGTGATATCTACGATATGCCTTGAAATTGGAATAAAAAAAATAAGGATGCATCTTCATACAATCGGTTAAGTCTAAAATCAGGGACTTGTATATGTAGACATTTATTAAGAAGAGAAGAAATTTAGGAAATTGTATTCTCCAGGAATCTGTGGGCATTTTGCTATCTTTTCTGTGTTTATTCCCCTTAATAACATTAGTTGTAAATTCAAGTCTGATGTTCTTTTAATAAGTGCATGCAGATCATACGGGTCCTTTTTATATATTAAGGACAGCAAAAAGATATTTGTGGCTGCCATGAAGGCTGTTTTATTCATATTCCTCCTCCTGACCAATTGACTATGAGGCCCCCTAAGCTAACATTTCTGTCAGGAACATGTTCTTTTTGTAGAAGTTCGGCTCAATTCATGTGTCTAATCTTCTCCTATTGCTACCTATACCACAGCTTATTGCCTCAAATGTTGAAGGAAGTAGCAGTCCGAGTGAAATATTGGTCTGCACCACAAGTCCGGACCGGCCAGGTCCTCCATCTCGACCTGTGGTTATGGGTGCTGTGGCTGCACACAGCTTTACTGTTCAGTGGGGTGAGTACGGTATAAACACCCATGCCGCCATATTTGTGTATGTTTCATGCTACATAATGACAACTTCTGTTATTCTAGCAGCTGCATGTCACTTGGTGAAAGAGTTCAATGCATACTTATAAACAGCAGCACACATAAGATACTCAGGAGAGTTATTGTCTTCATATGGAGCAGTTGCGAAACACTCTGCTCCTGTACACAAAATATAACCGTACAGAGATAAAGATGGATGTAGCATTTTAATAAATGTTTGTAACTGGAAAACATGTCCACTGAAATGGAATCCCATTCATATTCAGACACCGACCTTATCAAGCTCACCGATAGGAGACATGCAGTCATCTCTTGACAGTGCTCTTCCTGCCAGTTCGGGATTCTAGTAAAGCACTATATAGGGAGACGTGCAGAACATAGTGTAAAGCGAGTAATATCTTCTGGATATAGTGGCATCATGATAAAATGTTTTATTGCGAATGAATGGAGCTGGAGTTCTATTGTGCAGTATTTGTATTTTTAACCCGTCCACATTGAACTGGTAGAATTAATACTTCAGGCAGGGGGGGCGGGGTAACAAATAACCATGGGGCACATTACAATATATCTGGAAATAAGGCCCCAATCTATCATGACCATGTTCATTAACAAATGTATTGAGAATGTGAAAGCGTATGATTATTTTGGTCTCCGCTTTATTTTTTTCCTCCTTTCCATTGTCTTCACAGCCCATCTCTCCTCTTCCATCTTTCACTTTGATCACTTAAATGCTTCTATGCCTGCGAACATGGTAGTTAACCCTCAATAACCTTGACAAATTTAGAAATGGTCTTTTTTTTCATACAGAAATGACTGACCCATAGGGACATTGTAGAATTAGAAATTTCAATAGAAACCTGTAGCAAATGGAGTCTTTTATTGTTTTAATCAATTACAATGTTATTCTAAAAGCTAGTATCTGAACCAAGCTCATTATATAAATACAGCTCCAGAACCAAGCTCAGTACATCCCTATCTTGTATACTTACACAAACTCCCCACAGTGAGACACACTGTACCCCGTGAAAAGAATAATGCCCACATTTGCATGCATTGCCAGCTATAGGTGACAGGGTATATGCGGTGGCTCCTCTGATTCCAGGCTTTAAACCCAGCCAAAGACATGACCTCCACAGTCAATATACTCCAACACAGCGGCCAGGAACAATGGAACATCAACACTAAAGCATGTGCCGAAATTATCTATCCTACGTTAGTGATGTATATGAGCAACTGGGAACTTTAGACCAGCTCCAGATGTTCTGCTTCTCCTGGCAATTCCTATGCTCTTTCCCCCTGCGATCTCCTTTTCATGATGTTCGCAAGGAACATAGAGGCTACTGCATAAAACAATAACTTAGAATGAGCAGAGCAATGCTGCTTTTTGTACCCAGCGCAGCTTTCTGGTTGGTAGAAATCCAAATCTGCTTTATAACATCAGTTAGCATGACTGTTACCTCATGGATATTTCTATTTGGTTCTCCTGGGCGGTGCTGCTTTCTGATTTGTAGAAATCAATGTCAGCCTTGCTGACTGATGTCATAAAGTAAACACATGGACTGTTAGGCTATGTTCACACAGAGTTTTTTGACGCGGAAACCGCTCCAAAAAACTCGTCAAAAACGGCCCGAAGATGCCTCCCGCTGATTTCAATGGGAGGTGGGGGCGGTTTTCTCCCGCGAGCGGTAAAACCGCCTCGCGGGAGAAAGAAGCGGCATGCGCTATCTTCGGGCGTTTCCGCCTCTAACCTCCCATTGACTTCAATGGGAGGCAGAGAAAGCATATTTTGCGGCGTTTTATGCCCGCGCCTCTCAATGGCCGCGGGCAAAAAACTCCGCGAAAATCGGCGTGCAGGGAGAGGAAAATCTGCCTCAGACTTCCAAGTGGAATTTTGAGGCAAAAAACTCTGTGTGAACATAGCCATATATTTAGTTCTCCTGAAAGGGTGCTCTCTTATTGATTGAAGTTCAAGTCAACATTATGACATCAAATCAGAAAGATTATTATCTCAGTGGGCTGTTCACTTTACTTAATCTAAGTTGCTTGCGGTGCAGCCTTATGATTGGTGGACACTCAGCTTCGTGACCTCTCAATCAGCATGGCTATTACCGCAGGAGATATTCCGTTTGTTTTTTTCTTGTGCACTCCTTGGCTTTCAGTATAGTAACTGCCATCGTGTGTTCTTTGCTGGTACACACAGATGTGAACAGTTTAAAAGACACTTAGAGGCTCTGTCACCACATTATATGTGCCCTATCTCTTACATAATGTGATCGGCGCTGTAATGTAAATCACAGCAGTGTTTTTTATTTAGAAAAACGATCAATTTTGAAGGCGTTATGACCTATTTTAGATTTATGCGAATGACTTTCTTAATAGACAATTGGGCTTGTTTTTACTTTTTGACAAAGTGGGCGTTGTAAAGAGAAGTGTATGACGCTGACCAATCAGTGACCAATCCGCGTCATACACTTCTCTCCATTCATGTACTCGGACATCGTGATCTGTCACTTACTCACACATTAACCTTACTGAAGTGCCTTAAGAGTGAATAGACATCGCTTCCAGCCAGGACGCGATGTCTATTCACAATCCCGACACTTCGGTAACGTTTGTGTGGGACTGTGCACGGCCCGTGATTTTCGGGCGGCTCGCTGGTGACACTCTGCGGCCGTCTGAGCCGCAAATCACGGCCATGCACACCACTGCAGTCGTGCGCATAAGGCCTAAAGATCCCGAATCAAATCGAAACCAGTAAGAACAAAGCATTATACTTCATGGGGTATAAACAGATTCCGTATATATGAAACCCAGAAAGCTAATGAAGTTGAATTGGAAAATTTACATCTCACCAGCCGCCGGTCTTCTTGATTTCCATAAATGCAGACATTTTTTATTTGATCTCGGTCTCCATGTCCTTTACTATGCAGGTGTTTGGCATTCAGCAACATGCAGAGCTTTCGCCCTGAAAAGGGTTTCCACTTTCTGAAGAATTGTCCTACTAAGCCCTCAGGATGTCTCTATGCCATTCCTATGCATTTCCTGACATGTATCTGTGGTTCATCTGGGGATTTAGTTAAGGTTATCGAGGTATAATGTGATTTAAACAGGGTACAGGCAGTGCCAAAAAATAATACTCGCTGATCCAATAGGATGTTGCTGGTATCCCAGTTCTGCTTGCCTTTAAACAGGTTGAATTTTATTATTTAACCCTGCAGCTGTGAAAAGGAGCAGGTGATTTGGAGCTCTGTAAAAGAAAAGAGGAACTTTGACCTATTTACATTAAGCGAGATTGATCCTGAGTGTATATATAAAAAATAACTTTTACTTAATTTCTTTAAAACATAAGCATTTTGCGACATGTGCGCATTAATTCTCTTCATTCATCACAGCTGTATGCAATTTTTCATGTCTTTTTTCACAGTATGCATATACAACAATATTAAAGACAGCAAAATAGTCCACCTTTTTAGGTTTCCTAATCCATATGGTTTCAACAATTTGTTAATTTCAGAGGTTCTCTCATAAACACTTAGGTCATCTGTTTGTCATATAAGATATACAGGAGACATAAGATTTTTCGGGCAGTTGCCTTCCTACCCCTTTTATTTTTGGGATGGTGATGTTCCTTTCAGGAGTTGTCTGTCAAGTCCTGGATTTGTTTGAACCTCTGATGTAGGGTAATTTCTCTCCCAATTTCTCTCCCAACGCGTTTCCTCTGACCCATTGATTCCTCAGGGGAGATAGGTCATGAATGCTGCTTCGTCCTATTTCATGGGAAGCTGCATGAAAATTAGATGTGGCTGTCTCGTGAAGAGAGTAGCTTGCTGTCAGCAAAGCATGCTTGCAGTGGCAAGTGAAAGGCCTCTCAGTTTGGAGGCAGAGTATCAGCGTCTGGTCCTGACAGCAAGCTACTCTCTTCACGAGACAGCCACATCTAATTTTCATGCAGCTTCCCATGAAATAGGACGAAGCAGCATTCATGACCTATCTCCCCTGAGGAATCAATGGGTCAGAGGAAACGCGTTGGGAGAGAAATTGGGAGAGAAATTACCCTACATCAGAGGTTCAAACAAATCCAGGACTTGACAGACAACTCCTGAAAGGAACATCACCATCCCAAAAATAAAAGGGGTAGGAAGGCAACTGCCCGAAAAATCTTATGTCTCCTGTATATCTTATATGACAAACAGATGACCTAAGTGTTTATGAGAGAACCTCTGAAATTAACAAATTGTTGAAACCATATGGATTAGGAAACCTAAAAAGGTGGACTATTTTGCTGTCTTTAATATTGTTGTATATGCATACTGTGAAAAAACACATGAAAAATTGCATACAGCTGTGATGAATGAAGAGAATTAATGCGCACATGTTTTAAAGAAATTAAGTAAAAGTTATTTTTTATATATACACTCCGGATCAATCTCATTTATTTGCTATAATTTACGGAGAATGCTTGCTAAACCAATATTGTCAAGGTGGTAGACGATATACAATACCACGAATCTATACTATTTACATTAAGTTAATGGTAATTTAAGGTGCACTTTAACCCCTTTACTTCCCTAGACCACAACAGGTACGACTATACCATTAACCGCTTTGGCATCCTAAATCTCCACGAATCTCCCCATTGAGAGAGGTTTGTCCTTTTAATTGTGCCCGTGCCCTCACATTGTGAAAAAAATGGAGTGGGACTTTCAAGTTGTCCTCTGTGCACCTGATTTTCCAAAGTTTTCTACCACTTTTCTGTTTACTTTTTTCGGTAGTTTTCCATTGTTGTACCATTGTAGATATGTGCACCATGTTGGCTAAAGCACTGCACGACTAACTGGAATTGCACACTGGCATATCGCCGAGCAGTACGCCAGTATTAGTAAATATGTCCTATTAACAATCTTACCATTATTAAATCCACCCCCCTGGGCCCATCAAATATATGGCACAGCCTAGAGTGTGTTTTGCAGAATTAATAGTTTGCGTTCTTCTAAATGACCACTACATGTTCGATAAGTTTGTATTGGATACTGATTAAAAATGTGGTCACCAAGATCTAGACTCTGTACAGGCAGCATGTGCGTAGAATTAGGCTTTGGAATGGGCTGTACAAATTTTTTTTAATCTTTTGCGTTAGTCCATATCACCAGTATAGCTCACAATCTAATTTCTGTATAAAATTTTCACTCAGAAATTTGGGAGACAAGAGCCCTAATCATTTTAGTATATGGGGTCCTGACATTTTTGATGATGGTACTGGCTTTATAGGACTATACTGGTTGTTCTATTCCGTAATGAAAAGCTTGAGCATAAGAAGTGGTCATCCTTGCCCCCTTTTTTTTTTTTTTCGTTTTAATTATTACTGTGAGGCATGTCTGTGGTTGGAAAACACTGGTTTGTCAAAAACGGATCTGTGCAACACCTTGGGGTAGAATAATGTAAAGGCCTCAGGATTAAATCAAGCAGAGAGCTGAATGCAATGTTTTATTGTACTTCATATGGTGCTGTTTCTTCCAGATGCTCCCGAGGACAATGGTGGCTCAGAAATACTGAAATACCTTTTGGAGATCTCCGAAGGAACATCTGAAGGTGTGTTATATGGCAAAAGTTGCATGTATTTTTTTTTTCATCTGAATGTATACGAAAACTAACATAATAAAGCAGTTTTGTTCTGTCATCGATGTTTTCTTAGTTTGCCTTGTGTAAACTTAAAGAGTCTCTTTCACCAGTTTAGAAGTGCCCTATCTCCTACCTAATCTAATAGGTGCTTTAATGTAGATAGCAATAGTTGTTTTTTAAAAACATTTATTTTTGACCAAGTTATGATCATTAGTTTTATGCTAATTTGTTCTAAATGCCCAAGTGGGCGTTTTTTTACTTTTCACCACGTATGCGTTGTAAAGAAAAGTGTATGACCATGACCAATCAGCGTCATACACTTCTCTTCATTCATGCCCAGCATGTTTCACTGCACAACGTGATCTCGCGAGATCACGCTTTGACGGGACTTTCTCCCACAGGTCCTTCTTCACCGGAGCCATGGAAGACTGAACAGACATTGCCTCCAGCCGTTGCAGATTCTGATAAACGTCCTGGCATGGCTGGAGGCGAGGTCTATGATCAGCAAGTACAGATCACTTTGCCGATAACAATAAAATAGTTTCATTATTATAGCTGAGAAACGGTGGGAATTGTGACAATATTTGGCCAGTGCATGTGGTGATGTCACGTGTTGTTGGATTAGTTTGTCCTGGTAGAAGTATACGGGGCTGTTTTATTCAGTAAAACAAGAGGATAATATCTCAGGGCAGATGCCTTTATTTCATACAGTATTTTTGTCTGGGAAGATTGGCAGCAGCAGAGTATATCTCACTAAAACTCACAGATTCATTTAATATAAAAGCTTAAATGGGAATTCTTTGTCTGGTTGTTGTTAAATGGTGCACCACTGTTACTTTGCACCACTGTGCTCTCTTACCTCGCTCCTAGACTGTATGCTACTGGACATCAGACTGAAACTTGAAGCTAGAGACCGTATCCACAATGAGTTAAGCCCCCTTGGGTTATATGTTTTGTGCCCCACAACATTCTTTGGCACTTCTGATGATCGCCTTAGAAATTTGATAAGTTTCTAGACAAAGTGTGTAGGAGAAGAGTAGGGCATTTAAGGGTAAGATTCCAGTATTGGGTCGCTCTTGTCAGGGCTGTTAGGCCTCATTTACACGAGCGTGTGCGTTTTGCGCGCGCAAAAAACGCAGCGTTTTGCGTGCGCAAAAGGCACTTGACAGCTCCGTGTGTCATCCGTGTATGATGCGCGGCTGCGTGATTTTCGCGCAGCCGCCATCATAGAGATGAGGCTAGTCGACGTCAGTCACTGTCCATGGTGCTGAAAGAGTTAACTGATCGGCAGTAACTCTTTCAGCACCCTCGACAGTGCATTCCGATCACCATATCGAGTAACATGTTTAAAAAAAAAAGAGGTTCGTACTTACCGAGAACTTCCCGGCCGTTGCCTTGGTGACGCGTCCTTGGTGACGCGTCCTTGGTGACGCGCCTCTCTTGACATCTGGCCCCACCTCCCTGGATGACGCGGCAGTCCATGTGACCGCTGCAGCCTGTGCTTGGCTTGTGATTGGCTGCAGCTGTCACTTGGACTGAATTGTCATCCCGGGAGGTCAGACTGGAGGAAGAAGCCGGGAGTTATCGGTAAGTCAGAACTTTTTTTTTTTTTTACACGTTCACGTATATTGGAACCAGTTTAAACTCTTTCAGCACCCTGCACAGTGACTGTCTCCTGCCGGGTTCGGTCAAAACGATTTCGGCCGAACCCGGTAAAGTTCGGTTCGCTCATGTCTAAGACACTCCGTTCGGATGTTTGTAAACAGAAAAGCACGTGGTGCTTTTCTGTTTAGATTCAGTTTGACAGCTCTTGCGCGAATCACGCAGTTCGCACGGAAGTGCTTCCGTGCGACCTTCGAGGTTTTCACGCACCCATTGACTTCAATGGGTGCGTGATGCGCGAAAAACGCACGATTATAGAACATGTCGTGAGTTTTACGCAACGCACTCGCGCTGCGCAAAATTCACGCATCGTCTGCACTGCCCCATAGAGTAATATAGGTGCGTACGACACGCGTGAAAAGCACGCGCGTCGCACGCGCGTATATTACGCTCGTGTAAATGAGGCCTTACTCTAAGTTTTCTTAGGGTACAAAATAGGATGCAGCGCGACGTCCAATCAACCTTGCTGCATTTGGTGGAATCTGAGCAGAAAGTATATCCCTGAACACTTTGGAATTCATCTGGCTGCTTCGGTCTTCAGTCACATCATCAATAAACACTAGTGACCCAGTGCCTTTGGCAGCCATACATGCCCATGCCATCACACTGCCTCCACCATATTTTACGGAGGATGTGGTGTGCTTTGGATCATGAGCCGTTCCAAGCCTTCCCCATACTTTCTTCCTCCCATCATTCTGGCACATGTTGATCTTATTTTCAACTGTCCAAAGAATGTTGTTTCAGAACTGGGCGGCTTCTTTACATGTTGTTTGGCAAAGTCTAATCTGGCCTTTCTATTTTTAGGGCTGATTAATGTTTTGCACCTTGTGGTGAACCCTCTGTATTTGCTCTCATTAAAGGGAATGTGTCGCTAGAATTTTTTATTTTTTTCAGTTAAACAATTAGTATTTAAGTTATTATACACTGTTTTAATTTTTTCACAAGTCAGGAAATATTATAAATTAGATTCTAATTTGTAACATTTCCATGTGCTGGCCACTAGAGGGAGCAGTTCCTAAAATTGCAGCATGGTCACTGTGGTAAAGCAACCTCATTGATGTATGCTGCAAATTTGGGGTGGACACACTCTCCTCTAGTGTCCTCACACAATCCCCCCTCCCTTCTTCTGGCTAGTGCCAGGAGAAGGAAGGGTTTGAATGTCTTCAAACCTACTACACTGTGTACCTACTACATTTTCTAGGCGACTGCACAGTGTAGGAGGATTAGATACAGGGCTCAGCAGACAGTAACACGAACATAATACACACGAACATAATACATACGAACATAAATTACCTGCTCCTGCCTCCGCTGGTCTACGCTCCTCTTCCTTGCGCCTTCGCTTCATTGAAAATATGGCCGGAAGTCGTCATCTTACAGTCCGGCAGCGGCTTCCGGTCCACATGAAAATGGCGCCGGATTTCGCTCTACAAATGAGCTTAGTTTTTGTCTGTGTGGGAGCGGCGCATGCGCCGTTCCCACACAGACGGCGCACGCAACTGAGAATGGAACGGCTCCCATTCGCATTCTCTATGGGGTTGTATGTGCCGTATTCCATCTCTGTATGTGTCGTTGATCGACACATACAGAGATGAAAAAAAATGGCAGACCCCATAGAGAAGTAAAAGTCAGAAAACATTAATAAGTAGAACATGAGAACACTATTAAATACAATTTTTGAAAATATTATATTAAAAGCAATATGATAAAAAAAAAATAAAAAAATTCATGACGCCTTCCCTTTAAGTCTTCTCTTTATGGTAGACTTAGATACTGATGCACCTACTTCCAGGAGAGTGTTATTAACTTGGGTATTTGTTGTGGAGGTATTTTTCTTCACCATGGAAAGGATTCTGCCAACATCTACCACTGTTGTCTTCCGTGGACGTCCAGGACTTTTGGAGTTCACAAGATCACCAGTGTACTCTTCTTTTTTTTTTTTTTTTTTGCTTTTGTCAAGAATGTACCAAACTGTTGATTTGGCCACTCCTAACATTTGTGCTATGTCTCTGATGGATTTCTTGATTTCTTTTTTCAGCCTGATGGTCTGTTTCACTTGCATTGAGAGCTGCTTTGACCTCATGTTGTGGGTTCATAGCAACAGCTTGCAAATGCCACACCTGAAATCAACTCCAGACCTTTTACCTTCTTAATTGATGATGGATTAACGAGAGAATAGTCCATGCAGCCCATTAAATAGCTTTTGTGATTGTCCAATTACCTTTGGTTCCTTGTTAAAAGAGGCAGCTACATATTAAAGAGCTGTAATTCCTAAACCCTTCCTCAAATTAGGATGTGAATACCCTCAAATTAAAGCTGAGAGTCTGCTCTTTAAGCTCCTATTGATGATATAACTGTATATTCAATATGTTTTGGTAAACCGATAAAAATTTGTGTCACTTTCCAAATAATTCTGGACCTAACTGTATCATTTGTTTATTTTTTTTTATTTTTTTTGTTTGTACTACTGTATACAGGCTATTTTTAACAATATAAGATTGAAAGTTTATATTCTAGGAGCTTTCCTATTAGTGTGTATAGATAACAGCTGTCAATCAATTATTTTTATAACCTGTCCAAATACATTTTCAACCAACCACATTTTGATCGTCTGTCATCGATTGTATTGCCAAAATAGACACAGGTTGTTGTTCTGACCCCTACCACTTGCCATATCTACCTCTTCTATAAACGGCTCTGTAAAGAATAATTTATTTTTTTTTTATTTTTTTTTTAAAGAAAATGTTAAGATTTTCTTAATGAATAAAAAAAACAATGGTTTTGATATGTATAGTTTCAGGAAATAAATATACACAGATTATAAAAAAGCTTGGCCTTAAAAATGAGGCTTATCCCACATCACCTGAGTCTAGCAGCTGACAAACAAGCAATGTATATTCATTTTCATTCATTAATCTCAAAGCTCAAGACAGGTCAGGGTAATGTTAGGGAGCGCTGCACAAACAGATGAGCGACAGTAGAGTTAGGATGGAAGACGGCAGTAGAGTCACTTCCTACCAATTACAACGTTAAGATTGCTTCTGCACCGCTAATGAATTCCAAGAAAGAGGTCATCAGAACTTAGTCTGTTCTCTCCTGAGGTTTGACTTCAAGGAAAATAAAATTAAATGTAAACTCAATAGAACTACAAGATGCACATCATCAACCCCTCTATTAAATGCGCAGTAAGCTGATACTGTCACATACTATCTTATACTAATGAACATAACAGATGGAATCTTAGACTTTATTTCCTATTCACACACATTAACACTACTATCAAATGCATGCAAGTGGCCATAGTTAATAAGTGCTAGCTATATATATATTAGAATACATGGATGATATCTGGAATTTATACTAACTTTATTCATTACATAAAAGACTGAAAATGCACTAGAATATAACAATAAAAAAATAAGGTGTAATAAGGCCCCATGCACACGAACGTATTTTTTCCCGTCCATAAATACTAGCGTAAATACGGGTCCTTTGTCACCCGCATTCCACCAGTATTTACAGAACCATGCCCATAAATACGGGTCTGTTGTCATCTGTATTCCACCCGTACTTACGGACCCGTTTTCTCTGCTATAATGCACTGCAATAATCTGCAGCCCCTTCTATCTATCTATCAGTGCTGGATAGAGAGAAGGGGCAGCCCTTTCGGGCAGAGTTTCTGCAGCGGAACGCAGCGATTGAAAGTAAAAGAAGTTCATACATACCCCGGCTGTTGTCATGGTGACGCATCCCTCTTTTGACATCCAGTCCGACCTCCCTGGATGACGCGGCAGTCCATGTGACTGCTGCAGCCTTTGATTTGCTGCAGCAGTCACATGGGCTGAAACTTTATGCCAGGAGGCCGGACTGGAGGAAGAAGCAGGGAGTTCTGGGTAAGTATTAACTTTTTTTTTGTTACGGGTTTTTGAATTTAACATTAGACATCTATATTGTGAGCGCTGCGCATGGTACTCACTGTCCAGCGGTAGTAACTGTCCAGGGTGCTGAAAAAGTTACTGCCGATAAGTGCATCCCCTTCTCTCTATCCCGCACTGATCGTTTAACTCTTTCAGCACCCTGGACAGTGACTATCCCCTGACGTCTCCTAGCAACGCTCCCGTAATTACGGGTGCATACACGTAGCCATCCGTAATTACGGGAGCCCCATAGACTTCTATGGGCCTGCCCGTGCCATAATTACGGCCTGAAATAGGACATGTTCTATATTTTTCAACGGCCCGGGCACCTTCCCGTAAGCAAACGGGAAGGTACCCATGGCCAATAGAATTCTATGGGCCCGTAATTACTGGCGTTTTCATGTTTGTGTGCATGGGGCCTTAATGTGAATGGAGATCGATCAGTCTTCTGTGCTGCAGTCATTAAAAGAACGCGTCAGAATTCTGATGCCTTCCTCCAGTGACCAGTTTCCTTTTAGTATAAATAAAATATTCCAAAGTAGACTGCACTGCATCCTCTTAAAAAGAAACGCTCCCATGTCGTTATTTGCTTCTTATTGTATTCCATGTTTTGCATGTAGTTGACTTTACCCTCTTATTAGGTCCTATTAAAAAAAGCTGAATTTGTAGAATTACATTATAATAATGGCCATGCTTTTTGCAGCAACACAATGGAAGGTTGCATATAGTGGGTCTGCAACAGAATATACCTGTAATGACTTGAAACCAGGCACTTTATACAAACTCCGCGTATGCTCCATCAGCACAGGGGGGCACAGTCCGGTATGTAGAGCTTCTATTTTTTTGTATAACGTTGTTCAAAAAGTGTTATGAAAGGTAGATTTGCTTCAATGTTCATTTTTTTTAAATGTTTTGGTAGGAAATTGCTTCATTAGGTTTTAGCTATTATGCATGCTGCAAAACTTATTAAAGAGATACTATGCATACAGATGTAGCCACCAATGATTAAAGAGGCTCTGTCACCAGATTCTGAAATCCCTATCTCCTATTGCATGTGATCGGCGCTGCAATGTAGAGAACAGTAACTTTTTTTTTTTAAAACGTTCATTTTTGGCCAAGTTATGAGCAATTTTATATATATATGCAAATGAGGTTTGAAATGGACAACTGGGCGTTTTTTTTTCGTTATGTCCAACTGGGCGTGTATTGTGTTTTTAACTGGGCGTGTTTACGTGTATGACGCTGACCAATCAATGACCAGTCAGCGTCATACACTCATCTCCATTGATTTACACAGCAGCGATGTGCAGCCGCATACACAGAGATTAACGTTACTGCAGTGTCCTGATAATGAATACACATGATCATCCAGCTGGGACGTCATGTGTACACAGAATCCTGACACTGCTTACTCTCTTTTCTGTGAGATTTGCAGCAAGGGAAACGAAATCTCGTTTATCTCCGAAATATCGCGAGATTTCGTTTCCCGTGCTAGAAATCTCAAAGAAAAGATTCAGAAGTGTCAGGATTCTGAATACACATGACGTCCAGGCTGGATTGTCATGTGTATTCATTATCAGGACACTGCAGTAACGTTAATCTCTGTTTATGTGGCAGCACATCGCTGCTGTGTAAATCAATTGAGATGAGTGTATGACACTGACTGGTCCCTGATTGGTCAGCGTCATACACGTAAACATGCCCAGTTAAAAACACCATAAACGCCCAGTTGGACATAACGAAAAAAAAACGCCCAGTTGTCCATTTCAAACCTCATTTGCATATATATATAAAATAGCTCATAACTTGGCCAAAAATGAACGTTTTTTAAAAAAAAACAAAAAACGTTACTGTTCTCTACACTGCAGCGCCGATCACATGCAATAGGAGATAGGGATTTGAGAATCTGGTGACAGAGCCTCTTTAAGGGGAATCTGTCATGACTTCCCAGTAGATGAGGTTTTACTCATACTTATGTCAGCGATCCTGCTGAAAGCCACACTAGGGAAAAGAACATTTAATCCTGAATGTGAAGTGTCCGGCTTCTCCGCTGGAAATCCTCTGTAGAGTAGATCTATTTTTTCCAGGGATTTGGACCTTCCATTTGTGTACAACACTTTTTAAACTTAAATGAGGTTGTGTGGGGAAAAAAAAGTGAGGTGCTGATTACCAGGAGACTCTAACCCTCATGTTACACATAATATTTTAATAATCACTGGTTATATATTTAATAAATCACTATTACAACGTTGCTCTGCGTTCTGCAGTGACATTTAGTGCGTACCGTAGATTTAGTTTTAAGTTGCTTTTAGGTTGTTCGGGTTAAAGGGGGTTCAGTGAGTGATTTAGCCATGGCATAGACAATGTAGTAAAAGAAAAAAAAGCCAATGAATTCTCACTAAACTAGAAGTGCAATGTATTCTATGTGTTTCTAGAGAATATTTTTGAGTTTGATTAACAACTTCCTTTTTTTACTTAGTGTTCTGAAAGTCCGCCTATTCACACATTATGTGTAGCACCAGGTCCTTGTGAAGCACCAAGAGTGGTAGGCAAACCAAAGCACAAGGAAGTTCACTTACAATGGGGTAGGTATCTGCTGATAAAGTAGTTTAGGCTGTTGTTTAATATTTGTTTTTTTCGTTTTATATGGACTACAGGAGGATGCCTTTTAAAATCGGAAATTCCCTACTGTAAATTCTACCAGTCTTTTGGTTCTCCTCTTTGTCTACCGGAAGTGACAAGAAATGTTTTGGAGATAGCTGGAACCCCTTACTGTTATCACCGATTTAAAAAAATATACAGACTTTTGAGAAGTCCACCCAGACTATGCTGATCTCTGCAGAAGTTTTTAGTTACCAGGAGCGACTGACAACTGCCGCTAACCCATAGGCCCCTGAAGTAGCTGGTAAAAATGCTTGGGGATACAAAGGATAAACCATTATCAGAGCTGCACTTATTTGGCTGCAGATTGACAAAATATTTAAATATAATCATGCATTGGTTCGACGAACATACGTGTATACAGATTTGTTTTCCAATTACAAAAATTTCCTTAAACGCAATTGTAATGGTTCCAAAATTCAGGAACGTGATGCTGTGCAGTAAGGTTCACCACACTTCTCCTCTGTACCCTTCCAGCCATGACCTGGGTTGTCATTTTTAAAATAAAATTTGAATCCCCTTATCAGTTATAGCCTAGCGTATGATTTATTTTTTGTTTGTTTTGTTTGCCTTTTCCCTGGCTCTTGAGTGTATATAGTCTTTCCTCACTTTATGCACATGAAGGTGGGCAGCAAAATTACAGAGAGACAGAGGGATTAAATTATTTACAGATAAAAAAAAAGTCAGTTGATTACTTCAATTTGCACCCAACATTTATTATTTATCCCTAATGAAAAAAACAAAAAGCAGCATAAATGATTGAGCATGTTCCTACTATAGGGGCCTACTGTACAGCAGCCCCCTAGTGGCAGAAGAAGAGAGCAAAGAGTCTTCCAATTGTTTGGGGAATAAACGGTCCTCTACTAAAGAAACAGGGCTCCGTAGCCTTATTGAGTATACTAGGATAACATTCCGAGTCATTTTATTTTATGCTGCTGAAATTGCAGTAGTCAGAGAATTTTAAGTTTATTATGTTCATTAAATCATCACATCATTTTATAAGTTTAAAGGATGTGATCAGTTATTCATATATTTTGGACAAAAAATTATCACTGTGTAAACATATGCAATTATTTTATTTCAAATACTTTTAGATGTGTACAACGCTGCACTGTATATTTTTCTGCCCCATCACTTTATGTGTAAGGCATTTTGAAACAGTGTTTTGCTAGCTGTTTTTTTTTTTTTTCTCCTCCATTATTGTTTATATGAGGATGTCTTGAAAATCTCATTAGGATTTCATTCCTCGTCACAGTTTCATTAACCACTATGGTGACTTTCTCCTCAGATGCCCCCGGGTGCCAGGTATCGGAGTACAGTCTAGAACTTGGCGTACCTGAAGGACATACCACTGAGGTCTACCATGGTTGTGATTTGAATTGTACAGTCCGAGATCTGCTTCCTGGAAGTACTTATCAATTCAGAGTACGAGCCCTGAATGATGGAGGAGTGAGTGATTCTTTTCACTGCTTAATGAAAATTCATGTGTATTACGGCCTTCCTCTTCTGACATATTTGCTGATGTATCATCATTTTAAATGTATATTCTCCTATCTTTAAGGGGTTGTCCAGGATTAGAAAAACGAGCATGTTTTTTTCTTTTTTCCAGAAACAAGTTTATTTGGGACCATGAGTTGTCTGGTATTGCTGTTCAGCCACATTCAAGTAAATAGACAAGCATGGCACGGTTTCTGCTTTTTTTTTTTCCCTGGACCATCCCTTTTTGAATATCTCAAATTGTGAGAACCAGTGCAGGCAAAATATGGAGCAGTTCCTCATATAAACCGATAAAGTAATTTCTTGATCTGTCCTTGGAGAAGGACACTGGCAAACTCGGGTATTATGAGCAGCACCTCCAAGATATCGTTTGCAGGGATAGCTAGGTGTTTACCCTTTAACCTCCACACGAAGATTCTAGTATCTCCAGGTTGCTACCCCCAGGGTAGTCTCCTTTCGCAACGGCCGACGTGGACAGGCGATGTACAGTAACAGCAGAAAGTCTGGTATGGAGCAGGTCATGGCAGGCGGCAGACATTTCCTCACGGTTAGCAGAGCCAGAGGTCAGGGCGGGCGGCGGAGGTCATCACAGTTAACAGGGCCGGCGGCAGACAGGAATGGTCAAAGTTCAGGCAAGAAGTCAGTAACAGGTAATCCAAATCTACAACAATAAGGGTACAACTAGCAACCTAGTGTAGAGTCTAATTGCTGAGGCACTCGAGCAATATGGGAGAATCCCTTTTATACCTTGGAAAGTTGGGTGGAATTTGACACACGCTGGCCATTTAAGGCAGGGAGAGTCGGCACACGCGCGCACTAGGAGTCACAGAAGCCAGATTAGGATTTTAGAGTTGGCAGTGTGGGAGGACGCCAACGGAAGAGGCCAGACAAGAGGAGCCGCGCCAGCCAGGAGCCAGAAGATGCTGGGAACTGGTAAGTATACAGCAGCAGGTAGCCCTCTTTAGGTCATGCCACAGCATCTCTATAGGGTTATAGTAAGGATTCTAACTTGGCCATTCCAAAACACAAATCATCTTCTTTTTCAACCATTCTTTAGTTGTTTTACTTGTCTTGTTGCGGCACCCAACGTCTCTTCACCATGAGGTCATGGACTGCTGCCCTTACATTCTCCTGTAAAATATTTTAATGAACCTTTGTATATATTTATTGTTCCCTTTATTGTTCCCTCAATGATCGCAAGACATCCAGGCCCTGAGGGAGCAAAACAACCCGAAACCACCATGCTCCCTCCACCATGCTTCACAGTTGGGATGTGGTTTTGGTGCTTGTGTGCAGTGTTCTTCCTTCTCCAAACATAGCATTGTGCATTTGTGCTAAAAAGTTCCACTTTTTGTCTCACCTGTCCATGGAACATTTTTCCAGAAGCATTGAGGAACATACAGGTGGTCTCGGGCAAACTTGACATGGGCAGCAATATTTTCTTTGGACAGCAGTGGGCTTACTTCATGGTGTCTTTCCATGAATAATCTTATTATTCAGTGTTTTTCTACTAGTGGACACCTGATCAGTGGTGTTTGTAGAGTCTTCAGTTGGACAATTGTTACACTTGGGTTCTTTCTCACCTCCTTCAAGATTGCCCGATGTGCTCTTGGAATGATCTTAACGGAGTGAACTATTGTCAATGGTGGATCCAGTGTTATCTATATAGAGGTGTAATCCTGCATATGTAGATATGATAGTGAGATGACTGCTGAGAAGTGATCTCTACAGAACAGAAAGTTTCCGTCTATCGTGAGGCTCAGTGGCCTCTGCAATATTTTTGGATTATTTTTTAAGATGACGTGGGAAAAAAAATCACCAAAAATTCTTAAAAAATATGTTTAAAGAGGCTCTGTCACCACATTATAAGTGTCCTATCTCCTACATAAGGAGATCGGCGCTGTAATGTAGGTGACCGCAGTGCTTTTTATTTAAAAATAACAATCTATTTTCACCACGTTATTAGCGATTTTAGCTTTATGCTAATGAGTTTCTCAATGGACAACTGGGCGTGTTTTACTATTGACCAAGTGAGCATTGTACAGAGGAGTGTATGACGCTGACCAAACGGTGACCAATCAGCGTCATGCACTTCTCTCCATTCATTTAGTCAGCGCATAGGGATCCTTTTAGATCAGTATGTGCTGTCTTATACAAACACATAAACGATACTGAAGTGTTTAGACAGTGAATAGACATTCCACGGGATGTCTATTCACAATCTCTGCACTTCGTTAATGTTAGATTACGCTGTAAATGACCGGTTACAACGAGATTACGCTTGCTCTGCTGTAACTGCCACAGAAACATTAACGAAGTGCAGAGATTGTGAATAGACATCCCGTGGAATGTCTATTCACTGTCTAAACACTTCAGTATCGTTAATGTGTTTGTATAAGACAGCACATAGCAATCTAAAAGGATCCCTATGCGCTGACTAAATGAATGGAGAGGAGTGCATGACGCTGATTGGTCAGCGTCATACACTCCTCTGTACAACGCCCACTTGGTCAATAGTAAAACACGCACAGTTGTCCATTGAGAAACTCATTAGCATAAAGCTAAAATCGCTAATAACGTGGTGAAAATAGATCGTTTTTTTAAAATAAAAAGCACTGCTGTCACCTGCATTATAGCGCCGATCTCCTTATGTAGGAGATAGGGCACTTATAATGTGGTGACAGAGCCTCTTTAACAGAAAAACTTTATTAAAACTGTTTGTCATTTTCTGATGACACATTCATTTTATTAGGCAAAGCACATGTGAAACCCACGGTGACAATCTAATCTCCTTAATTGAAACCTTTTTGCCAATTGAGAAGTTCCCTTACTCTTTACTCCATGTGCTGAATAAAAGACATGAACAATACAACTCTTTGTGTGTTCTTAGTTCGGTTAGATTGTGTTTGTCTATAATTGTGATTTAGATAACAATCAGACCATATTTTATTAGTAATCACTGCAGAAATCCAGGTAATTCACTTCACTTTTCTTGCAGTGTACTTTAGTGCTGCCTTATAGGCTACAATGGTATGACCTTTAACCCATAATGCAGCACAAAATTATTTTATCTAGAATACTAAAATTACCGCATAGAATTACACAGAACATTGTTTGGAAATGAATCAAAGGGATTTAAAAAAGACTAAGCTGAAAACCAGTATTAAATATAAGTCTTCTGTTTTGATTTTTGTATGTGTATTTCTTTCATTGAGGAATGCTATAAAATCTCACTTTGCAGAATCTAAGCTAAATACAGTAAATCGGTGAATAATCAACATAGACTCATTTGTATTTCAGTATGGTCCCTACTCAGACGCCACCGAGATCACAACTGCAGCAGGACCACCCGCACAGTGCAGGCCTCCAGTCCTGACATTCCTTTCTGACACATGTGTACTTATAAGCTGGGAGGTAAGATGAGTGTCTGCATAGGTGGTGAGAATGGGAGCGCTAGTGACGTCAGATGGACAACCTAAGTTTAATTCCTACTGTACCTCGCAATGCAATGTTTGTGTGATGTTAATATTTCTGTTTCCTTCAGTCATGTTGTGAGCTGGTTGAGCACAGCTCCATAAGAGCCTTGCGCAGAGAGATTTCACTTTACTATATATTTTCATAACCTAGATTGACTAAATTAATGCACAGACTAAAAATGATGTATAGTAGCATGTCTACATTCATTATGTCCAATCATTATATGGTCGGCATTATTTAGCTGTTGTCCCCATTATTCTTAATAGTATTGTACAAATGATGGGCAGAAGGGAAACTCTTCACTCACTTTGAGAATAGCAGGGAATTCTTTTTACTACGTGTTTCCTTCCTAATAAGATATTTGTTTGTTAATGAGTCCTGACTGTTGTGCCCAAAGTTATTTGGAGGTTGTATGATAACGGGGTGGAAAATCTACACATCTTAAACCAGGCAAGCAATATAGCTCATACATTGATGAACTACCCGAAGCTTATATCGGTGGGGACCTGGTTACTGAGGCTCCCAATGATCACTAGAACAAAGGGAAATAGCACTCTGCTGGGCATTGTGCCCATTTGTTCTATGAATCGATAAATACCCTTTAAATTCACATAGGATAACATATAGTGTGTGTATTTATTTGTGTGTATTTACGTGTGTGTGTGTGTGTGTGTGTGTGTGTGTGTGTGTGTAATATATATATATATATATATATATATATATATAGAGAGAGAGAGAATCTGTGTGTGTATACATATACATATATATATATATATATCTGTGTGTGTGTATGTATATATATATATATATATATATATATACACATATATGTGTGTATGTGTATACATATATATATATATATATATATATATATATATATATATAATGTATGTATGTGTATCATATTCATGACACAATGTGCCGGATCAGAATGCAACAATACACACTCATATACACACTCATATACACACTCATATACACACTCATATACACACTCATATACACACTCATATACACACTCATATACACACTCATATACATACACACATGCGCACACCCATGTCTATATACTTACCATGGTGGTGATCTGATGGGCAGCAGCGGTAGAATTTCTGATGCGTCCTAACTTCAGCACCATCTTTAGCAAGTGAGCGCCTACATCAGTTTCAGGACATGTTTATCCGCTACTAATAAATATTAATAAACTTTATATACAATGCAAACTGTCCTCATTTCCTAAGTATAGGGGAACAGTTGAAGTCGGCCTGTCAGAACCACCCCACCAGTGCTGGACTATTAGATGTTTTTCCCGTGATCTGGCATCCTTAATAATACAGTTTTACTATGTATGTATGTATGTATGTATGTATGTATGTATTATAGGTGTGCATGTATTTGCTTTATAAAATCTAAATGCCATAAAAATTGTAAGATGCATGGATTAGTTAACCCTACCTTCCTCTGAAGAACTGTAAAGTGTTTTAGGAAATAAGGCAGGTATTTATTTGTTTGCTAGCTTTTGCAGTGGCAGTCTAGTACATGATAATCTCTTCCCACATGTTCTGTACACTTCTATAGTGTTGTCACATAATTGCTGCTCACGCTCTATGGAGAGAGCTGTTGAAATGCAGTCAAAATAAGTTCCCTGAAGTCGCTCATCCAAGTGCTTCATGGCTTGAACAACTAGTGACAGTATTTTATTTACTCATTTGTTACTTATGAAATACTATTGGTAATTAATGTTCTAGTTTCATTATGAAACATAAAGTGGAATAACTGACCCCCAACAATCTTAAACCGTGTTGAGTAGTCTCAGAAAGAAGGCTGGGAATGTCCTGTCCAATGCTAAATAGTGACTTGTCACTGTCAATAATCCTCAACTTAGGAAATATTAGTGGCGTGCAAATTATTTTTCTGTTACTGTTTTTTTTTTACCCAATATGTCCTTGTGTTGCAGCATGCGGCATAACCATTCATGGAGGAATTTTGAAACATTGTAAGAAAGGATGAGATGGGTTTTCTGTATTCAAGGCCCTGCACAGGCAAACTCTTAGGGTATGTTCACACGCAGTGGTTTCAGACGTAATTCGGGCCGTTTACGCCTCGAATTACGCCTGAAGAAAACGGCACCATTACGCCTCCAAACATCTGCCCATTGTTTTCAATGGTATTTACGGTGTTCTGTTCTCACGAGGCGTAATTTTACGCGTCGTTTTCAAAATACGCCGCGTAAAAAGACACTGCGGCAAAAGAAGTGCAGGTTATTTCTTGGGGCGTTTTTGGAGCCGTTTTTCATTTACTCCATTGAAAAACAACTCCAAAAACGGCCGTAAAATACGCAGCGAAAAACGCGAGTTGCTCCAAAAACGTCTGAAAATCAAGAGATGCTTTCGCTTGAAAACCACTCGGTATTTTCAGACATTTTTGAGGTTGCGTGTGAACATACCCTTACCTTCTCCCTACCTGTAAAGGCACTCTCTTTGTGCAGGAAGTCCTTTTTTCAAAAATAGAAAGAGTAGATATTTATATCATTTCTGTAGATTTGCACTGAGCATAAGAATGTATCTCTTTTTCTCAAACCAATACATTTTTCATAATGTTTTCATTACTTTTATAATCTTGAATGAGGACCATTCAGAAGCTCAGATTCCTAAATCTCTCGAGTGATATTGCAATGATTATTCACATAGAACTTTAAGTGCCACTGTCATAAGGCACGTGAAATTGAAAAAAGGTATCTGTAGGATGCCCATATGTGCTTTTCCGTTATGGACTGCGCACAGTCTATATTAATAATTACTGATATTCTCAGTAATGATATGTCATTCACCACTGTACATTGCCCGGGCCTACACTAAACAAGACAGAATGTCAGAAATCTAGTGTAAAGATGCAAAAAATTCTTTAATATTCACCCATGTCCTGACCTTTCCGCTCGCTTTATAAGGCCTTTATTACAATGTTGTAACATGGATCAATAAACTACAGAGCCATTTATCCAAACTTTCATACAGCGGTTTCAGGCTTATTAATCTTTATCAGTGCAAGGTATGGAATCGATGGCTCTACGGAGGTAAATTGGAGGTCCCATTCCTATAAAGGAAAAATGTGCAAGTCTCCTTTCACTATCCTAAAATGGGATTCTGTTTTATTAAGAAGGCTTTTCGTTCTTCTTTTCTTATAGGGAGAGTGAGTTGTTTCTTGGGTGTACTTCTGGTTTAGTGCAGCAGGTGACTGCCTAGGATTCAGTAGGCGCTATTATAAAAGGTTATATGAAAGAGAAGCTGGACTGCCATGTTTCTGTCAGTGGTATTTCAAGAATCATGATCCTTGTCAGTGTGTAACATATAAAAGCTAAATTACATTTCCCTTTAAAAAAAATGCTGGATTTCATGGTGACTTCTGCCTTTGCCAGCTCAAATTATAATCTTTTTTTTTTTTTTCTAATTCATAGTAATTTTAAGAAATATTGTCTTACAAAGCCTTAAGTAGTCTGCTGAAAAGTCTGCATCTCTGATGATTTCATAAGGTGGAATGTGAATTCTTTCTCCTGTAGACGATGCTACATGTGCTTGTCGTATACAGCATAGCAATGGATAATTCCGTGCACTTGGCATTGATAAGTTATTGTGAGTTTATCAGTTTATATAGTATCAGGTAGAACAAATGGTTATTGGATGCATGTCGCCTAACGGGCACTTTGTGCCATCTCATCTGTTATGAGCGTTTCATTCATTTTAACTCTTTAGTGTCTGGAATTATTACCAATTATTGCTTTGCTTTTTTCTTTTTCCAGAGTCCTGAGAGCAATGGTGCAGACATCTCCGGATACAGACTACAATGGGGAAAGGAAGAGGACAGCCTGGAATTAGTATACAGCGGCTCTGATACTAGTTTTCAGGTGTCTGATTTGTCACCAGCAACACAGTACTGCTGCCAGCTTCAGGTATGTGTGACAAAGGCTTCTTGTCCAGTGCAGTGCATTACAGTACATGTCGGAAATATATGTATCCCTGTTATAGCTAGTGTTTGGGGTGAAACAAGACCATATTTAATTATTACCACAGCAGGGCACTACTGGCAAGACACCGAAAATGGTCATGCCATCCAAGTTCTTACAGCTCAACTAGTCCAACACCTCTTAGATTGTTTTAATAGTGTAGTGAAAAGAGCCATTATATTTTCGTAAGACCCCCATTACATAGCCGTTATTAAAGGGGTATTCCCAGAATGGACAGTTATCACCTATCCACAAGATAGGTGATGGTTTTCTGGTAGCTAGGGCCCCTGCCTTTCTGGGACCCACACCAATTGCAGGAATGGGGGTACCGAACCCCCTGTTCCTCCTAACTGCTCAACCGCAGTGAGGAGGACCTTACGCTCCATAGACGCTCCATTCACGTCTATGAGAATGACGGGTAGGGGACCCCCATTCTTGCTATTAATGGGGGTCCTATTCTGTGGATATGTGATAATTGTCCATGCTGAGACCACCCCTTTACTTACTAAGCGACAATAGTCTGGACTAAATAATGTGTTGTATTTCCCCTCTGCAACAAGTAAACACAAAAATTGCAAAAAAGATAAAAAATTGTTGCGGTTTGGTGTCTTTTCTCTTTAAACCTTTGTCTTTCAATTCTTGTAGCATGTATAATGATACGGTATTTTCATCATATAAAATACTTCCGAATATGTGCAACTTCCTTCCAACTCTAGTTGTGGCTTAATGTCACGTGTAGTAGATAGCTTGAGACTGGATAATTCTTTGCGTGGACTGCTGCATACGTAATTCACATTGTAGTTGGGCTTACTGTACATTCAAAGCAGAAGATATTGGTCAAGAAGAATCACATTCTCTTGAAGTCTTGTAGAAGTGCATAAGCAATGGGCCACACACTTCACGTTGTAGCTGAGGTGTCGTTGCATTCAGAAGTGGGAGGTCATGATGAACCATGTGCTCTTGAGGTCTTGTGTCATTATAAGTCATGATGAACATTGGCTGTATATACAACTATTGAATGGCCAGTTACAAACCAAAGGAAAACCTGACCTATCTGGCCCCTCCATCTATAAAAACAAGAAAACAATCATTGGGCATTGGCAAGATTTCCCATTCAATGTGGTCTAATCTTTGTGTATGGCTAATCATATCTTTTGTTCTCACTCTTTGGCATTCTCTTGGGTATTTTCCTCCTACTGTCCCAATTTTCAAGCCTTTCTAATGTTAGAGATGACATCATGCTTTAATGGTTTTCCACCATGGGTGTGAACATAATTGTGTTATTTGTGTGTATTTGAGCCAATGTTAAATTAATGTAACAACAAAATTGCTGTTTTCGTTCCAAATTGGGCTTTCTGCATTTTCCATTTGTTAAGAACCACAAAATGACCATCTTCAGACCCTACAGGGCTGCTTTGTAATGTTTCTCCACCAAGCGCTCTTTAAAATCCAATTTTCATTTTCTTAAAATAGATGTCTAAAATCTCTAATTTCTGTGTGACAGCATTGAAAAGCAGTTACTTCATTTATATTTACGTCATGAATAAGGAGCATTGATCTGCTCTAATAAGGAAGATCAAATCTAGTTCCAGTAGGTCTAGAATAATGACTGAACTGTAAAAGTTACAAACAAAAAGAGTTGGTCAGCTCCTCCTAAAACATGAAATAGATATTCAGGTGCTAATCTGCCGTGACTAATGTATTACCAGTAACAAGAAAATGCGGATGCACACCGCAGGCGCTAAGATATAGATATACATATATATATACATACACACACTTATTGTTTATTATGCATTTTTATAAATATTACTGCTATAGTTATGTTAATAAATGTGAGGTTTAGTGGTTGAGAAATCTTTATAAATCCTCATTATCCTCTATATGAGAGAGGACCTGTCTCTCTCTTGTTTTTCCTATAAAAATTAACATAGGGCGGTGTACAACCCCTCAGTGAACGCTTAATTTTATCGCATTTTATTTTATATTTATTATATTTTTTAGCTTTTTGTTTTTTTTTTGTGAAGGGGAATTAGCAGCCTGGTGACTTCCCCAACATATATGTAGATATCTACAGTTGTAGACTGTGTGCTTTCCCATTTGTCATGCTAGTCCTATTGGCCAGTAGCCATAGTCTTCACTTAAAGCACTAGTAGTGATGAGAAAGAAAAACTTTCAAATCGTAGTCAACTTAGAATTTCAACGCTGTTGAATTAAATGTCCGGATAGACAAATTTAATATTATAATAATTACAGATTCACAACTTGATTTGCAGATCGCAAAGTTGGCCAATTAGATTCCCTCATCTCTATTGATTCACCATTTGGATCTACATTGGTTTTGTGGGTCCACTAGAGCAGCATGGTGCTTTATCCTTGAGAACTTTTAAATTACAGTAGGAGAATTTTGTTTTGGTCTTTAGTTGCCCTAAGACTTTTTTGCAGAATGATAGAGGAAACACGCCTTATATGTATTACGTGAGATCTGTTGTACTGACTGTCTGTTAGACAAATAGCATGGTGAAATCTTGGCCCTAGGAACAATTTAGAAGACGTGTGTGTTCCATCAATGTTTACCAAATGACCTGCAAAGTGAGTAAAAGGCATTTACAGCACTTATTGCTTTAGCGGAGAAAAGAATGATTCTACTGTAATTTAATAACCCATTTCAGATGAGAATATGCTAATCTATCTGAGATAACAAGAATAATGCAGCTAATTTTAAGATAATGAGTACGCACAAAAGTGAATGTGTTTCCCAGCTAATAAAACTGACAGTGCTCCAGACCGATCTCAAACAGGGCAAATAATACCAATGACCGGACAGAAAATGACGTAAGGTTTCATTGCGCTCTGTGATTTCAGTCTAGATAAAGGATGCGCCTAGAGCAAAGTGAAACCCATATTTACCTCTCTGTGCACGTCCTTGAATCAGCTCTTGAAACTATATTAACACCTTTTGCTATAGCAACCAGCTCGTAAGAAATGTACAAGAGAAACGGTCAATTTAAAAAAGACTGATCACTGTTGACTATAGTGCACATCAGTCAGGGGAGTCTTGGATTAGTACTTCACATCATTCCAGGTTTACATTTAAACTGCTATACAACCTTTGTTTTTTTTGTTTTTAAGATATTGTTCGCCAAAATGCCACTTGCAATGAATGTATAATGGCTGAGGCACAAGTCTGAACTAGGGATTAGAATTATCATACATTGTGACTTATGAGATGTAAATAGAAGTTATTATGAGAGGTAAATATAAGTTATAGACAGAGGTCCTTCAAGTTGACACATATGGTATGGATACATGGATGAGGACCAAATAACAGGAAGCTTTATCATTTATATGGGAATGGAAGATTTTACACTATCTTTGGTCTAATCAGACAAGGCAACCCTGCATATCGGTCAACTAAGAAATAGAATAAAAACTATGTTACATATATTAAAATAATTATACTAATGGGTTAGTCACATGGAAAGGGTAGAGCAGGAGAGACTGACCAAGAAGATCTATGATGGAAATCCAAAAGGATGTCAAAGCGAACAAGGGGGCAAACAACCTGATGAAGCTTGCAGTCTGTGTTTCTCAACTTCCGATCCTCAAGTACCCCCCAACAGGTCACGTTTTTAGGATTTCCATAGGACTGCTAAGGTCTAACCATTAATTGTCGGTGCATCAGGAATTACTACAGGTGTTCACTCAATGGGATATCCTTAAGTCTTGACCTGTTATGGGGCACTTGGGGACTGAAGTTGGGAAACACTTGTTTTGAAGGCCCGGGCCCTAAAAGGGCCGTATTACTTTGGATTGTAATGGGTCCACATGCTTTTAGTTTTCTGGTCTGTTCTATAAGTAAAAGAGAACTTTATGCGTTATGAATTAGCGTAGACAATAAAAAGCAAAAATAGTTCTTACTTTATAAGGCTAAGCTGTCTTAAGACTAGTAAGTACGTCAATAATACAATGTAACTGAAATGTTTTGAGAAAAAAAGGTATGGTTCTATTTCAAGGATGCACCAGAAAGCAAATTGTATACACATTTACTTTAAACTATAATTTGTTTAGTAAAAGAAGATTAAGGTGCTAAGCAACATATTAAGACATGCACCTCTGGTAGAGGTCACTCTTCTGCAGAGGATTTATTTACTTTTAGACTGCCAAAACTTACCAGCCCGTGAGCTGTTCAGTGTCTCTTACTGTTCTACAAAGTTAAAGACTCATCGGGATACCTTCTAAGGCACATAAGTGTTTCTGGAGACAAGGTATCCTCTTCAGGAGTTCATACACATTTCTGAAATACATTGTGTTTTAGCTTTGATCTATGAAAGTAATTACAACACATTAACATGTAGATAGCCCCCCCTCCCCCCAAGTAAGTTATTTTAATAAAGCCCATTGCCAAGTATCTAAATATTAAAGAGCAATTCCCTCTGAAGATCTTAAAGGCTTTGGTGGCAGACAGCCTTGTGCCTCCTTGACTTTGCTTTTCATCAAGTAGTAATGTAAACTGCAGGATTTGAGTGATTTCCCTGCTCTCTACTCTTACCAATAATATAAACTGGAACCACGAAGATAAAATTAATCAATTTGCCTGCACAATTTTAAATCCAAGTTAAATAAATTGTTGATAAAATTTTATGGCGCCTAAAAGCTATGTCCCTCATTTATTTTTAGTTTATTCTTGGTTTTGAAGGATATTGCATAGGTTAAAAACTCACATCTAAAATTATGCCAAAATTTCACTAAATTTGCGTGCAAATTTTCAACATTTGTCTTCTCACTCCAAAAACGAAGACCGCATTCGGCCAACAGCCAAGTGTAAGGTGAAAGAAAAGTTCAGTTACTCGTGTACTTCTTGGAAGACCTAAAGACAGGCTAAAGTGTATAGGTTTTAAAACATGAATGAGAGAAAACATTAAAGTATCTTAGCAGAGTTTAAAGTGGTTCTTCGGGACTTTTATATTGACGGCCTATCCTCGTGATATTGACGACCTTTCCTATCGGCGGGGGTTCGAGTAGGATAGGATATTCATCTAAAAATCCAGGAGCAGCCCTTTAAACAAACTAACCTTTCAGGTAACTTTTCAGAATATATGTCTGTACATCAGAAATAACACTATTTCCGGCCATTATAGGGATTGTATATGCCATTTATTTATTTTTTTAAGCAGTTTTCCCCTTTGCAGGCCAGATCCCTAATTCTCAGCTTTCTCTGAACTAGTGGGTGGAGCCTAAATGTGATCATGCCTTCTATACACTGCACACATAGAAGAGAAGTATTTTGCTCCCCTATCTCTATCTATTACATAAATGTAAGCTGCAGCAGCATAATGAACATTATACAGCAGTTATGAGTAGTGTAGCTGAGAATCCAACACTGGGGTAAGATTTAACACCTACCAGAAGCTGCAGCAGTGTGTGCCTGTGTGTTCCACTTTCCTCCCTTCACTTCTATGGACAGCTTTAATCTTATCCAACCATGAGCTGATAGTCCGTTTTGTCTTAAGGAGATAGAAAAAGCAGTACATTTAGAGTAAATAAACAGGGGGGGGGGGGTAATAAGTGGAGAAAGAGGCATTTTTCTCTTAAGATATATTACAAAGTTTCTTATATTTGCATATACTATTGATTTATGCAAAGTTTGTTGAAAAGTTAGTGATCATTTAATAAACCTGAAGTCAATTACCATTGTGTCTATAATTCACAGGATTGTTATACATTTTTAAAAGGTATCTCCCCGTATTTGCCATTATCTGGGAAATCCCACCAACATTTTTCTATACATATGTTTCCATGTGTATTCAATGATTTATGATACGTGTATTTCATACATAACACACATTTTGTATTTCCTTTTAACAGGCAGTAAATGTATCTGGAGTTGGACCTCTAAGTGATATAATGAGCTGCAGGACACCAGCTTCTGTTCCAGGCACCGTGCCTAACCTTTATGTGATAGATGAAGCCAATCTAGAATCATATACAATAATTTCATCAGTGTGCCTACTACTAAGCTGGGAGGAACCATGCTGCAATGGATCAGAAATCATTGCGTACCACATAGACTTGGGAGACCATACCATCTCAGTAGAGAATGTGACGAGTTACGTCATTGAGAATCTGCAGCCAGAAGCAACCTACCAGTACGTGGCATTTAATTTCTGCTTTTTAAAGGATAAGAAATTGAGAATATTAAGCATATCAAAAGTGGATGAGGTTGCAGCCAATATTTATTATATCCTGAATAAATGCTTAATGAAGTCTACAGAAGATGATATTCTACACTTGGTCATATTTTTTTTTTAATTTCTCATGCTGCTTCGTGTTGACACTTGCAGTACAAAAAAATATTCATTGTTAAGTCTTCTTTAAGAGCTACCATGACATTGTAACATATTAAGATGTGATGGTGTAGGTTGTGCCTCCTGACTAAAAAATACCAATCACAGTCTTTTTGGAAATGGGTAACATAATAACATCCTTTAAGAAGGGGAAGAAGGCTTCATTTGACGTGCTAGTTTTTTTTTCTGTAACGATCAACTGTAAATGATGATGATTAAGGATAAGACACTCTGGGGGCATTTTATCGATACTGGCGTTAAATACACCAGTCTTAATTAATCTCGCTCCAACTTTCTTTAGATTAAGAGGCGCACGTCTCAATAAATTTGGCGCATCTCTGGCCATATTCGCGCCAGAAAATCAAATCTACTTCAGCTATGAGCTGGAGTAGATTTGTGCTATAATTGACACCAGTTTTCTGTCATAAATTATAGCAAATTTATCAGGTCAGGTTGGCCCCTCCCACTAAGCCCCGGACGATTTTTGGATAAGTCGCGAAAGATGTGTAAAAAAAAAAAAAGGAAGATTTAACGCAATATGAGACTTTTTGCCTTTATGAAAACTGGCATAGAAGGCTTCATAAATTCCCCGCTCTTAGTTAATGATTGCCATCCATCAATATATCAACATCAGATGAACTATTGGAAGGTTAGTCTGATAAGGAGAAATATCATGTTTAAACTTAGCCGATTATTGTAATACTAGTCCTAAGTCTTGACTAAGCATTACATTGACCAGATAATAACCCACATAACATAAGAAATAACCACTCACTATGTTATCATACAGTCTACAGAGAAGTTTTTCTCAATAGCTTTCGAGCAATGTATGGCGCTATGGTTCCCCCTTAAGTAACAACAGGGGTTGGGCGAGCACTAGTCATCTTGGCATCAAGTTTTTCTGGACTTTACCTTTAAAAAGGTTGTGTAGTGGACATACTTCTGGCAGTGTTTGGCAAGTTTGATACACTTTAATGATGCCTTTCATGGAGCAGCAATGCTGATTAAACTTTCCATTTTTTTTTCTCAATTTGTGTTTTTTTGCATGTAAATATATGATTGAGACAATAATTCAGATAATTGTTAGAACATGGGTCTTGCTGTGTAATGCTAGCTTTCGCCAATGGTTCCGACAACTATCAATTTTTATTGTTAGGGGATCTTGCAGGGACAATGTAGTATTATAGGGAGGCTATTCAAATTAATGGTTGTCCATGTGATATATGGACGACCAGATCCGCTCTGGCTCAAAAAGGGGGGTTCTGAGCGAGGGACTATCTATGAAGCCCATCTACCCTAAGAGGTCATATGAGAAGGGGTTGTCTTAGAGAGACAACTCCTTTAACTTTATTACTGTCAACCAAAGACCGCCCCACCTATTTATAGGAAATTTTCTTAATTGAGAAATCTAGACTTTGCTGTGATTTTTAAACAAAAGAAAGGAAAACAAAACCACCGTACTAACAAAGGAGAAACTTGTAAATCTGACCACCGTGGTAAAAGAAAAGGCGAATCCAGCCTGAAAATCAGATTTGCATTGTAAAATCACCTGCTTAATGCACATTATTTCTCCCATTTACCATAGGTTATCTTGTTTCTCCAGTTTGAAAACAAGATATAAGAAAGAAGCCACGTAATCTGCAATCTTTATTTTATTTTTCATTCATTTGCCGTCAATGTTAATTCTTAATCAGGGACCAGATTAAATTACACCGTTTACTCCTGGAGTCTGGTTGTCTCCAGGATGAATGAAAAACCATCTGTCCTGTAACCCTGAAGATTGCTGCAGTGATCTCAGGACTATATGGGAAGATTGCTATCGTGGTGATAAAGTAAATGTCTACTGCAACGCTAACTCATACTATGGAAATGACACTGCTTGTGTTAGGCAATAGTGTGAACAAAGCACACCATGCCCTTCCTAGGGAAGAATATTTAATCTCTTCCCAGAGCCATCTGTCAAGTAAATGTACAACGTATCTAATATCCTATTTTCACTGTTGGATACGCAGTGAATTGGTTTAAAATATGATACACTTAATGTTTTCTGAAAAAGAGAACTACTATTGTTCCTAGGTAATAAAAAAAATATTTAAACTGATCACACAAATATTTAAAGTGACCATGCTGAAAAGTGTATCTGTAGATCCATGGGGATCTTATTATCCACTCCAATATCCCGGTGACATACATGTCCCAGGGCAATTGTTGTCATTACCAGCCCAGGAACCTGTACGCAATGTAACTCTCTGCATGCACGAGACCTAAGTGAAGTGGTCGCCTGCAAGTAGACACCCATGGATCTTCAGATCGATGGAGACCAGGTAAGTACAACTTTGAAGGTAGTTTGAGTGCCTCTACTATAGGCGAAAACTGTATTTTCAGTTTGTGCAAAGAGGGTCACCTTAAAAATTTTCCTTTAAAGGGAAACTTCTAGTCTAATAATTTTAAAAAGCATTTTTGCCTGGAATCAAAACAATTTCCAGTCCTGACAACAGCAAATTGCCGACATTACAGGGATAGTAACCTAATTCTGTCCCAGAATACTGAAAGGATAAATCTACCAGTTTATGCATTGCAATAAATGAAGCAAGCAAAATAAAGCATTATTTTTTGACAGATTAAGGAGCCTAGCAAAAATAAGTGGCAAGTCAACCTCAACCCCTATACTCCAACAATAAATTTTATAATCCTGCAGGGTTTATGATGGGTAGAATTTTCATAAATTACTGAAATTGTAATTTACAAATACCTGAATTGGCGACAGGGTTATGGGCACCCAAGACTCATTCATGCGCGAGTGAAGTGAAGAGTGAAATATAGCCTGGCTGCTCCAGTTCCCACATGAGAGCTTGAAGTGAATGGGGGAAAAAAAGCTGCAATACCTGTGAATCGCCACTAAATGAATGTCGTACGAGCGCTGCACCCCCCTTCAAAACAGCTGATCTTCGGGGTCCCGGGAGTCGGAACCCGACCTATCGGCTATTGATGGCCTATCCTGAGGATAGGCAATCAATTTTCACTGGCTGGAAAACCTCTTTAATGTCCTACCTGTTTATACCATGTTGTTTTTAATGTCCAAAATTTGGTACGGATTAATTTCTTAACTCCTTCCCGCCCTTCACTGCATTAGTAAGTTGCGGCTCACAGTTAGTTAATGCAAGCTACCGTACTGTTATGGCACTGTGTTGGCCCGGGCTCAGAAGCTGAGCCGGCGCCGTTGTTTGTAGGTGTCGGCTGTAAAATACAGCCGACACTCCGCTCTAGAGGCTGGGATCGGAGTTCTCAATCCTGACTGCGACATCTAAGTGGTTAAAGGGAGGGGTCTCCCTCTGTCAACCTGTCGGTCGGGTGCCGATGGGTTGCTATGATAGCCGGGGTCCTAACAATGTCGCCTAGGTCTCCAATACACAGGAGACAATTAGGCACAGACAAATATGTATTATATGAGCGATCAGAAGATTAGATGTTTAAGTCCTAGAGTGGGATTAAAAGAAAAATACAAAATAAGGTAAAAATAAAATTATTTTACAAAAGAGTGTAGTCTTGATAAAAAAAAAAACAGCTGTAAGATGCAACAAATTTGTTAACAGGCACATACATCGCTTCTCGGCACATACATTTGTTGAATCTTCGGCTGTCCATGCGACACTAAATGAAAACTACACCAGCCAGGAAACTCCAATCACTATTAACAAATTCTAAGAAATTCATCCGCACAGAACTTTAGCCGTAAAAATATGGTGTTAAAGGGTTGATATTCGCTTTGCATTGTTTGCGTGTTTATTTTAGTGAAATGGGGATATGAAGAAGTACAACCTGTAATATGAAGTATGGCCAACCCAAGTGTAACTTTCTGTTGTCTGGCAGTGCACAACATGATGGGCACTGTAGTAACTTCCATGTTTTCTAAACTTTTTCTTCACCCTTTAAAGATATGCTTTGTATAGCTAAAAATTGAGATGTATGGAATACACGCAGCAAACCTAGCTATGCGGCACAGCTAAATATGAATCCTCCGGTTAACAAGGACAGTTTGCTCCTGAAGTCCCCAAAAATAATCTAGACACAATGTCAATGATAAAATGTCACAGAATATCTCTAGACACAGACCCCCTCAATTACATTATTCTTTACACTGCTGTGTGATTTTCTTATGTAACAGTGATCGACTATAATAGCTTTGTTTTCAATGAACTGTTATAAGTGGACAAAAGCCAATATGTTCTTGCTCGGTTGCGTGAATAACGCATTTGTAAAGGACTGATTGGTTGTCCAATTACGATCTTGTATTTTGTACCTTCTCAAAATTGTTTCATTCGGCTGACTATAGAGTTTGAAGTACATAATGAGAACATTTGTTTAAATCGACATCTCTTTGCACTCCTGAGTTTTGTGTTTGTTAAAAGCTGTTACTATGTTTCAGACAACAGGCGACCAAAACATTTATGAGAGTTAGCAATATAATATTTCACGTAGTCCTGTTCTATATTTTATTTGGTTTGTATACAGGCATTATGCCTTGAAGATTTAAAGTGGAGGAGTCCTTATAGCAACCAATCACATTCTAGCTATTTTTCAGATACACTTTTTTAAATAAAAGGTGTACGGTACTTCCATTGGAGGGATATGGCTGTCTGGGAAAGACTGTAGATAATAGGGGCTCAACCAACCCCCTCTACCACTAATGAAAAGTTCTGCTGTGAAGTCGATTAAGTACATATTACAGTAGCGTTTTAACATTCGTTTGCGTGTTTGTGCTTTGAAAGCTGCCACCTAATGAGGAAAGAGCAATAAGCTCAACACATTGAATTGAAGTAGTAATATCGTGAATACAAAGCATGTTGAAATAGAGTCCAGGTGGATACAAAAGAGGTGAGGTATGCCTCTGAATCCCACGTGCAGTTTAAGAGAAATCAATTGTTAATAATCATCACATGTACGTTACAAAAATGAATAGTCCCAGCAAAGAACAAATTATCCTTTAGTCTGAACACTTGTCATTCTCAGTCGCTAATGGTAAACGATATGATCTCCACAGCCGTGCAAGGAAAAATACATGCAATGGTATAACATTGTCTAAAACCCCTAGGAGCAAAAAATATTGTAACGCTTGTCAAATAAAGGGTCAGACTGTCCAACTTATCGCCAACTTTTTTTGACAGCATTGATTTGGGGGCTTTGCAGGGTTTTACTCGCTGGCTAACTGGAAGTTCTTACATTTCGGGTAAGGCCAAATGTAGCATTAATACTGCAGAGACAGGATTTTCAGTACAGAAAAAGTGAATTTTTGTTGCAAAAATGCTGCAGAATTTCTGCATGGAAATTCCAGTCAGAATTTTCGCAGTATTTACGCTGCATGTGGCCTTACCCTTACACAAAAGCCTTCTGTGAGTTCATGTTTGGTATCGATGTTGTAGATGAAACCGGTATCGCATAATATAAAAGTTGGTTGTCTTGTATGTTCCGTAGTCCTCTTGGGGGAAGTATAAAATCAGTTAATGGGTTAATTATCTGGGAATGATCATATCAATTCATTCTCATGTCATCTTGTAGATGATTAATTCACTGGTGAGATATTTTTCTTGTCTAGGAGCACTGGCCAGACTGCAAATAGAATTCTCATTGCCGTGTTTATATTATTAGGTCAGGAGTAGTATTTTTCATGTATTTAGGCCATATTTTAGAGTTCAGACTTTTGCAGGGTTTTAGCATTAACTAACTGATCTCCAGCAGTTTATGTTTAGAAGCGACACTGGGAATATGAGAAGAATGTTCCAGCTGAAAAATGGCAATAAATCGTGTTAAGTCTCTGAGACACTATTAGGGTCATTTATGACTGCCATATATGCTGAGCAAAGTGTATATCTAATCTTACACTCAAACTGCTTTGTATTACGAACAGGAATACAAGGAAGGGTTCAGCGCACAATAATTTTTGAAGAGTAGACTTTTAAAATGGAAACTCGGTTCCAATTTTATTGTAGAAAAAGTTAAAAAGAGATCAAATGTCCAGTAGGTAAGAAAATATTCATGCTGCCTACGCGTTTCAGACGGCCACAGCGTCCTTAGTCATGGCTTGTGTGAGGACACTAAATTGACATCCCACAATATCCAACACAAACCAACTCTAATATTACAACACAGTAATCAATTCACACAAATAAGAGACATTATTGTTAAATATTTACCAATCCTTATGGAAGACCACGTGTTCTTAAAGACGGGTGCAGAGTAGTAGCCCGAAAAGCTCCATCCTTGGGCAGTTTTCTGTCCCCCTCCATGTTGCGCTCAGATAAGCACAAAACAACCTGGCTGGAACAAAAAGGTTTTTTTAAATGTGGTGTACATCCATGCAAAATTTGCTCCCATGCTATTCCAAAAAAAGTTTTTTCAGATTCTACGGATACAAATAATTTTTCAATTAAAAATTACATGAATTGCAATAGTGAAGCAGTAATTTACATTATTGTGTATTGTATAAGTGTATTGCTTGTAACCTGAAATACATAGGCTGCACAAGCCGCAAGCTTAAAACCAGGGTATTAGAACACTTAAAGAGGCTCTGTCACCACATTATAAGTGCCCTATCTCCTACATAAGGAGATCGGCGCTGTAATGTAGGTGACAGCAGTGCTTTTTATTTAATAAAACAACCTTTTTCACCACTTTATTAGCGTTTTTAGATTTATGTTAATGAGTTGCTTAATGCCCAAGTGGGCGTATTTTTACTTTAGACCAAGTGGGTGTTGTACAGGGGAGTGTATGATGCTGACCAATCACCATCATGCACTCCTCTCCATTCATTTAGGCAGCGCATTGGGATCCTTTTAGATCCTTATGTGCTGTCTTATACTAACACATTAACAATACTGAAGTGTTTAGACCGTGAATAGACATTCCACGGGTTGTCTATTCACAATCCCTACACTTCGTTACTGTTTCTATGGTAGTTACAGCAGAGGAAGCGTGATCTCGTTGTAACCTGTCATTTATAGCGAGATCTCGCGAGATCATGCTTCCTCTGCTGTAACTACCACAGACAGAGTAACGAAGTGCAGGGATTGTGAATAGACATCCCGTGGAATGTCTATTCACTGTCTAAACATTTCACACTACACATAAAGTTAATTTTAAAGTCTATCTCCACGTGTGATCTCCTGCCCGAGCTGACATCGTTCATGGAGAGATATTCCTGCATGCTGGGTGGTATAATTGCTGTGGCAACAGTATGTCCCCCAGAGAGTATCTTGCACGGGTCCAATTCTAACCATACACTATTCTCTCCGTCCCCATATGGTACCACCAAGCATGCAGGAGCGTCTCCCCACGCCCGATATGAGTGAGAATTCTCTGATCAGTGCTAATGGGATTTGGGTGCTCTCTGGAATCCTTTGGTTCTGGATATCAGTGGTGTTAGAAGATCACAGACTTTACCATTGTGGTCTTCTCACATGTACGTGATCTTACAGAATCATTTTGAATTGATTCTTCTAGTTGTCCAGTTAAAATATATGTAAAACTATCCATGGGCATAACATTTTGGATCTTGATAACTTTTGTGTACGGGAACTACCAAATGGTACCCCAAATTCTTCAGTGTTTATTTTTGTGATCCATTTGAGTACAACTGTCATAAGTGAGTGCAGGTGTGTTGTGTGACTGCAGCTTCGGTGTGTTGTCTATAGTGAGTGTAGTGCAAAAGTCACCAATGTTGTCTTTCCCCCTTGCTTTGCACCGCAACTCTGCCAGTTCAGATTGGCTGTGGTTTTTAACCAAGGTCACCATAAATTGTGAGTTCTGATTTCCATTTCAGCAATGATGAAACGATTTTTAACCAATACATAAGCTACCTGTAAAAAAACAAAAAACTAAATTATTAGGTAACTGCCAAAAATATACTGAGACCGATAAGCTCCTATAAGGTGAGATCCTGGAGATGCACTTTTAAACCTAGATGGGAACATCTGACAACGGCTGCCTGGTAAATGTTCTGTCCAGATCAGCATATTTTTCTACCTACTCCTTAGGGCTGCAGATCACCTTCACAGCAGCACTTTTCATTAGAGGTAGAGGGGCTTGATTGAGCCACTATTAGCTACAGTCTTTCACATACAGCCATTTTCCTCCAATGGAAGTAAACCTTTTATTTAAAAAAGCGTATATGAAAAATAAGAGCTAGAATGTGATTGGTTGCTATAAGGACTCCTCCACTTTAAATCTACAAGGCATAATACCTGTATACAAACAAAATAAAGAATAGGACTGACCGTTTGACTTTACTACATTAAATATTATATTGCTAACTTTCAAAAATGTTTTAAAAAATGTTTCTACCTACTCCTTAGGTCATAATAAAATGTAGAGAGTAGAGACCTCTAGCAATGGTATTGTTGGGTAGCTTCATAGGTAGCTACATCTGTAACTTGTAACTAGTTTATAGTATGAAATGTAATAATGACTGCCATCATATGTGTTGTAAATCTCTCTAATATGACAAGGTTTCCATTCTCATAAAATAATTGTTTGAATAGTTCTGTACACTTCTCTGCAACCGTTTAGTGAAGAAAATTATTTTCTCGCATCAGAATTTGAGGGAATTAACAGTGAAATATCGTGACTTGCATGTGGACTCAATATTTTTTCATCTTGTTGAAACCGTATTATGCTAAAATATTGGCGTTCACACTGAACGCCATCTAAACAGTTTATATAATTCTTGTCTTGGGAACTGTAACATTGTTTATGTGCTACATTGATTTACCATAGTATTTAGAACCGGGATGCACAACTCATGGGCCGCATGCCAGTGTGATCAGTTGTGTTTTTGTATGGAAATCACAGAGAGCGGTCTCTGCGGGCCTTCAGTGAAGCAAAGCACTTATTGGTTAATACACGGTTACAGTATACGTCTGTGGGACAGGCGCCATAAAATAACCAATGAACAATTTCCCTAACTTAGACCGAGTTCGGTAACCAACGAGCGTGTTTCCCCCTGTAATATAGACCTATATCTGTCTGATAGGAGCCTGCATTAACCAGTAATTGCTTAAGGCCCCATGCACACGACCGTAAAACGGTTTTACGGACCTTTTCAGTTCCATTGACCGCAGACACCTTTCTGTATCGCTACGGATGAGTTTCCGTGCCGTAGGACTGTGCCGGGATTAATGGAGCATGTCCGTTTTTTCGTGTTTTACGGGCCGTGCTCCCATACAAAGGCCGTGCTCCCATTCTTTGTATGGTAGCACAGCCGAAAATGCTGGCGGACGTCATCAGACTGCCGTGCCGGAAATCGTGGGCCGCGATTACGGCCACGGTCGTGTGCATGGGGCCTTACTCTGTAGAAAAGGAAAATGCTCATTGGTTACGAAAAGGAACCTGTCAAACAGATATAGCTTGTGACTATATGACAGGCGCCTGTATTAACCAATGAGCAGTGTAGGAAAGCGTTCAATATTATATAGTAGGTAGAATGGCCGGCAGGGGAAGGGCTTAAAATACATTATATTATGAGTGCTGGCCCTCCCAAGATAAATATTGGCAGCAGGGGACCCGCCGTTGTGCCAGAAGAGTACACCCCTATTATTAATAGTGCAAGCAGTGTGTCCCTCAATATTAATGGCAACAGCGTGCCCCTCATTAACAGATTGGGATTACACCGTATATTTACGTAGAAGGAAGCCTGCTGTTAAGGATCACCGCCTTAAATTTATGGCATTGTGATGACGCAGACAAAAATCTTTATAGGGCAAAGGGAGAGGTCAACACTCCATATTGCAGGCGATATTAGTAATTTTTAATTACTCATTTTTTATCCATGTCACTCTATACGTTACCATGTCAAAACTTCAAAGAACTGTAGCGTTTATAGCAACGTTTCGGGTGTTTAACCCTACATCAGGCTCGTTGGAATTCGGCTCTCTGTGCAGAACATTAGGTTTACCACGAGGTTCTGGCACCTCTCCGACATTCCAGTTGATTAATCTGCCTGATTGTAACGAAGAAGACAAAAAAAAGCTGTGATCGTCAGCTGGCCTCCCACGGCAACGGCTGAGATTAGGGTTAACTCCGATCTCGGCTGTTTCATCTTTTAGATGGCGCACTAGATTTAAAATTATAAAAGTTCAACGCTAAACTGTGTTCCCCAAAATGGTGTTATTAAATAATATAATAATAATAATAAGCTGCTTAAAGCGCTAATAGTGCAGTCATAAGTTTTATTGCGGCGCCTTGAAGTATCACAATATGACAGACCAAAAGAAAAGGTTGTGCACCCTTGATTTAGATGCTTTGAATTAAAGTTTTTTTGCATAGATTATACAGGCATTGAGACGTATTTGCACAATTACTAAATTTCTACTAGATAAAGTAAAATTGTCTACAATTTTATAGCTGCTTGAATTGTCCCATTACCCAACACATCTTCAAAGTAATGGTTGGACAGCAGGAACACGTGTGCTGCTGTCCAAACATTACTTTGACGATTGCATTGGATGAAATATGGTTTGTCTGATACGACCGCGTGACACCGCCCCAGTTATCGGGACCTGTGCTGCTTCACCTCCTTTTTCTTTGGGTTATCTAACATGTCAGTAATGGCTGCATTGATCACATTGGGCCAAAGTGACATTTTAGTGGTGATGTTTTCTTAGTTGGTTACAAAGACCAAACAAAATGCCATAAAAATAAGTTGAACGCCATAATATGCTGCCTTTATTTATATTGTATTTCTTTCTCTTTTCTAGAATACGAATTCAAGCAGTGAATGAAATTGGGGCTGGGCCGTTCAGCGAAGCCATTAATGTAAAGACAAACCCTCTTCCTCCATTGCCTCCTCGGCTCGAATGTGCAGCCGCCGGACCCCAGAGTCTGAAGTTAAAGTGGGGAGAAAGTGGAACAAAGTTTCAAATATCAGATGATGTCATTTTCATTCTTCAAATAGAAGACAAAAATAAAAGGTACATTTATGATGAATTCTCTAAATGTTTATTTTTGTCATTAATCACCTAATACATTATGTCCTCTTGGTTTATCATTATGTTTGACCTAATAGATACTACTGTCCATCCGCTGGCCACTTAATCATGCTCAATGTACCATCATTTTTCCAAAATAACAAGGTTTTTCCATCCTGTTCATACACAAGAGTAAGAGATTTTTCTTTTCCATTCAAAGTATTTTCACAGAAATTCATTAGAATGAGTGCAGGTTCCCTGCTATTGTTCAGCTTTTTTCCCCCCCAGAAATCAATTGGCCAATGTGGCCACATATAAATAATGTATCTGCTGATGGTACGTCACAATGCACGACACATAAATCACAGGTTCATTGTTTACATGTGGCCACTAGTTGTTGTGAATGGACTCCTGGTAAAAAAAATGTTAAGAAAAATGTATTGCAGTAAATATAAAGTTAAAGGTGTTCTCTGGGGCTTTTTTTTATTGATGGCCTATACGTAGGATAGGTCACCAGTATGAAGTCCGTGGATATCCGACTCCCGGCATCCCCACCGATCAGCTGTCTGAAGGAGCTGTGGTGACGCACATCGCGGTCTCTACATAGTTTATCAGGCCCAGCATCCTACACTTCCATAGCGGCTGTGCCTGGGATTGCAGTTCTCAGCAGCCCGCTTCCATTCCCATACCTATATTCCTGGAAAAGCCATTTAACACTTCCACTGCTTAAGACCATCTTTATGCTAAGTCTGAGGAGAAATGGTGACTTGGTGAGTTAATTCTTCAAATCAGAATTTATTGTGCTTAGATTTTAGGTATAGTATATTGCCTTGCGGAAGTATTATCCCCTTGTTTTTTTTCTACTGTTTTTTTTGTTGCATTACAACCTTGAATTAAAATGTATTTTGGGGGTTTCGCACCATTTGATTTACACAACATGTCTTCCACTTTAAAGGTGCAAAATAGTTTTTACCTGTGACACAAACCATAATTCGCACAAAACCCAGAAAACTTTAATGTGCATAAGTATTCACCCCTGAAAGTCAAGACTATGGTGCCACCTTTTGCTGCAATTTCAGATGCAAGTCTTTTTGGGTATGTCTGTATTAGCTTAAAGAGGCTCTGTCACCACATTATGAGTGGCCTATATTGTACATAATGTGATCGGCGCTGTAATGTAGATCACAGCAGTGTTTTTTATTTAGAAAAACGATCATTTTTTACGGAGTTATGACCTATATTAGCTTTATGCTAATGAGTTTCTTAATGGACAACTGGGCGTGTTTTACTTTTTGGCCAAGTGGGCATTGTACAGAGGAGTGTATGAGGCTAACCAATCAGTGACCAATCAGCGTCATACACTTCTCTCCATTCATTTACACGGCACATAGCGATATAGCTAGATCAATATGTGAAGCCACATAAACACACTATAACGTTACTCAAGGGTCCTGACAGTAAATATACATTACCTCCAGCCAGGACGTGATGTGTATTCGGAATCCTGTCAATTTGGCAATACAATCCCGACACTACAACACAGGAAGCGTAATCTCGCGAGATTACGCTGTAAACTTTCATTTCAAACAAGATTACGCTTGCTGTGCTGTAGTGTCGGGATTTTATTAAGTGTCAGGATTCTGAATACACATCACGTCTCGGCTGGAGGTAATGTATATTCATTGTCAGGACACTGCAGTAACGTTAGTGTGTTTGTGTTTATGTGTTTATACAGCTATGTGCTGTATAAATGAATGGAGAGAAGTGTATGACGCTGATTGGTCGCTGATTGGTCAGCGTCATACACTTCTCTCCACAACGCCCACTTGGCCATATAGTAAAACACGCCCAGTTGTTCATTAAGAAACTCATTAGCATAAAGCTAAAATAGGTCATAACGCCGTCAAAAATGATTGTTTTTCTAAATAAAAACAAAGCTGTAATCTACATTACAGCACCGATCACATCATGTACAATACAGGCCACTTATAATGTGGTGACAGAGCCTCTTTAAAACAAAACTGCTCTAACTCCTTCAGGATAGATGGGTTGTGTTGGTTTACAGAAGTCTTTAACCCCTTAATGACCAGGCCTGAAAAGACCTTTATGACCAGCTAAATTTTTCTGTTTTTGCCTCTCTGCCTTTCAGCAGCCATAACTTTTTTTATTTTTTCATTGACGTGGCTCTATGAGGCCTTGTTTTATGCGAGAGAAATAGTATTTTTTTCGGCGTGAGCTTGAATATAGGAAAAAGTGATTCTCGGCATTGTTTTTCTTGTTTATTTGTTATCCCGCTCACGTTTCACGCTAAATAATCTGTTAAATTAATTTGCCAGGTTATTACGGTCATGTAGATACCTAATATCTGTAGGTTTTTTGTTTTTAAGTAATGTGGGGGAAATAAAATAATAAAATTATATTTTATGCAAAATTATGACTTTTTTTGGGACTTTTTTTATTTATTTATTTTTGTTAATTTATTTTATTTTTTTAATCCCATCAAGGGATAACTTTATTTCTAACTTTATTTTTTACTTATGCATTAGCATACTCCTGTATGATAATACATTATACTGTGTCACTATGACACAGGCTGCTGTTGGGACAGCACATAGTGTGCCCGAACAGCAGGCAAACGGAACAGACAGCCCTGGGGTCCTTTGTAGGTCCCAGGGCTGACTGCAGAACGATTCCCCGGTGTTTGATCGCATCACCAGAATCCCGGTGATGCGATCAGAGAGGAGAATTTCCTTTGATCGTGCCGCAGTCACGGACCGCGGCGATCAAAGTGTTAAACAGCTGGGGTACGACTGTTTTCCAACCCCAGCTGTGTTCAGGAGGCTGCTCCTACTTAGAGGATGAGCACTCACACGAGCACTCATCAACCTCATTTGTAGCGACGCCAAAAGACGTCGTCGTAAACTGGGGACCTGCACCGCCTGACGTCAAGACGGTGGGCGGTCGGGAAGGAGTTAAGTCATGCCACAGATTCTCAATTGGATTGAAATCTGGGCTTTGACTAGGCTTTTCCAAGACATTCAAATCTTTCCCCTTTAAACCCCTTCAGTGTAGATTTAGTAGTATGTTTAGGGTCATTGTCCTGCTGGAAGATGAACCTCTGACCGAGAAACAAGTTATTCCTCAAGAATTGGCTTGTATTTACTGCAATCCATCGTTCCTTCAATCCTGACTAGTTTTCCAGTGGACTGATTCTTCCATCTCCGCTGTGCATCTTTGGAGCTCCTTCAGTGTTAGCGTTGGTGCCTTTGTTGGATCTCTGATAAATGCCCGCCTTACCCAGTCTGTGAGTTTTGGTGTGTGGTATTGTCAGGTTTAGAGTTGTGCCATATTCTTTCCATTTTGTTATAATGGAGTTAATGGTGCTCCGTGCGATGTTCAAAGTTTTGGAAAAATTTGGATAACCCGACCCTGACCTATACTTCTCCATAACTTTGTCTCTCACCTGTTTGGAGAGCTCCTTGATCTTCATGTTGCTTTCTTAGGCCCCCTGCACATGGCCGTAGCCATAATCCGGGTCCTTGATTACAGCTACAACCAGCCGCGGACATTCGTAAAGTATGGGAGCACGGTCCGTAAAAAAAAAAATAGGACGTCATATTTTTTACGGAAGCTTTATACAGCCCGCACACCTTCCCGTAAATATACGGGAACGTGTCAGTCGGCCATAGAAATGAATGGGTCTGTAATTGCGGACCGCAATTACGGATAAAATCTGCGGTCGAGTTCATGGGCCCTTAGTGGGACCTTTTGAGAACCGTTGTCTTTATAATGACATCATGTGACAGATCATGTAACACTTTGATTGCACACAAGGGGTGGGAGCTTATTCAACTAATTATGTGACTACTGAAGTTAAGTGGTTTGACCAGAGCTTATTTAGGGGTTTCATAGCAGAGGGGGGATTACATAGCCACTCACCACTTTTCAGTTTTTATTTATTTATAAACAATGTATCTTTTTTTTTTTATTTCACTGAAACAACTTAGACTATGTTGTCAGGTCCATTGCAAAAATTAAGTTTAAAATCCATTTTCGTTTCAGTTTGTAATGCAACAAAACAGGGAAATATATCAAGGGGGTGAATACTTTCGTAAGGCACTGTACATTGGGAATTGTTATAATAGAAATTCTATATGCACTGGCCTATCCAACATGGAGCTATGGTATACATTTTGCTTGAGTCATCCACTTAAATTAATATTGTTTACAGGGTTTTACTGCTTTCATGTGCTTTTATTATGCTCGGATTCACCAAAATCAGAAGTCAAGAGATAACGTTGCTTTAAGTTGTGACCCATAGTAGGTAGCAGATATAAAGAGTTTTTACTTTTACATTTATAGCTGGATTATAAGCAGGTTATTAGGGGTTCATTTCTAATACCTCATTCTGCATCACATAGAGTATTATATAAGTTGACAAGGGTTTGTTAAGACATGAAAGCCCTTTGAAGAGTTTATCCACCAACATACACCTTCTTTTAAATGTTTCTATTTGTTATCAATATGGGATGCAACATTTTTATTAGGGAGCATTACCTTAATAAAAACTCAGGCACGAATGCATATGCTGTGCACATCAGATCTTTACAGCCATGACGCCTTTTCAACACAAATTAAAATACCATGGAATTAATTGGCCAAATTGGTTTATTGATTGACGAATATCAAATTTTCAGATACTTCCTGGCGAGATAGATATTCTTCAGTTAAGATGACTAAAAGGAAACTTCTTTTAATTGATGATCAGTGTTTTTTTTCATGAGTGCTTTATTAGCACCTACTGCACAGCCTAAATGATCTGTTAAAGGACCTAATAAAATACCGATTGTTACTTCTCCTTAAGCAGAAAACTGCCTTTTGGAAAGAATTCAGTAGAGATTTTCCTCATATTTTAATTTAATACTTTGTTGTACTATAACTAAAAATAATTGAGCTAGAATTATTATAAGTCAATGTTCACAGATCTATTTACATATATCCACTTTTGCGCTCCATGTCTAAGTTAAAATCTTTATAAAAAAACCTTTAGTAACTTTTATAAATATTTTCCGTTATTTTTCTTGCACTGACTTTGAGCTATATGTCTAAGCCATTTTGAAGAGGCTTTCGCCTCTCCTGACATGTCTATTTTAGTAAATACTTGTATTGCCCATGAAATAGCAATTCTGGAACATATTTTTTTTAGAACTTAGATCAGTCTCACTGTGACAGTACGAATTGGTCATTGTCAGTCTGTGTAGGTACACATCCCCAACTGGTAACGCCCAGTTGTCAATTTATTCTACATTTCTAGGAAGAATAACAGAGGAACAGCATAACATAGTTCTTAGAAAAGATGTTCCAGAATTGTTAATTCATTGGGAATAGAAGTGTTTACTGAAACAGACATGACAGGAAAGGTGACAGGTCCTCTTTAAACCCAAAGTCATAAGATGGTTGGGCAAACAGGTCATGATAATGTTTAGTAACTATAGCAAAGGTGACTATGGTCCACTGACATTTCTGCGACCTGAACCGAACCATACCACATGAAAAAAACAAAACATGCAGAAGCGGAGAGGGAGCTGCAATGCCCATGCTTCCATAGTTCCGGAACATTAGCATGGTTCAACTATCAATGAGGCAAAGTGTGCACTGTTGCCTTAGACATGTATTTTCCTGACTTCAAGGGACACATTTAGGGTCAGTTCACACTGAGTTTCTTTACATGTTTTTTGACACGGAAACCGCGTCGGAAAATGCGCCAATAAATGGCCGAAAATGCCTCCCATTGATTTCAATGGCGGGCGGAGGCGTTTTTTTCCCACGAGCGGAAAAACCGACTCGCGGGAAAAAGAAGCGACATAACCTAGCTTCGGGTGATTACATCTCTGACCTCCCATTGACCTCAATGGGAAGCAGACAAAGCGTATTACGCAGCGTTTTTGGCCAACGGCACTCAATGGCCGCCGGTGAAAAACTCAGCGAAAATCGGCGTGCAGGCAGAGCAAAATCTGCCTCAAAATTCCAAATGGAATTTTGAGGCAGATTTTCTGCCTGCAAAAAACTGTGTGAACCCAGCCTTAGACAGATATGGCATCCATGCCTAACCCTAAAACCGTTCCAGCAAAAACAATCAGTACTTGCTGCACAGATATCCTTCTCCTGGAGGATGGCTGAAAGAGGGAGCAGCAGGAGATTGTGGAACCATAAAGTGTGCTGTGCTTCACTATTAGGCTGTACTATGGGCCCTAAAGTTAAGATAATCGGCTGCCAGAGGGCTGATTTACCACTGTAAGGATTACTGTAAGTTTTGTCAATAGTGTCTTATGGGCATGACCAGGAGTGATTTAAAAGGTGCGACAACAGGGTATTAAAGGTGAGACTTATGTATCATATGTAGACAAATTATACAAATCTGACTGTATATATTGCCCATGCTATCGTATAAAATTGGGTTAATACACCCTATTTAATTTAGAACAGACCCAAGTCTGACTGTCGACATGTTGTTTATTTGTTGACCTTGATAAAAAATATGGTTATGTAAATCAAATTCTATGTAAGCAATGTTCGTATTATTTGCTTCAGTAATTGATGTAATTGTTGGTACTAATGCCTAGAACCAGATCTGTTTCCATTCCATAATTGACGGACAATTCATTTACGACAAGCTCGTGTTGAGATTCATCGTTTTAATCTAGTGTGTATGAATGGTAGTGAATACTGAAATGACATACCGCTGTGCAGGAAACCTTATGTTATGTATTTGGATGAGAATGAGTTATAAGCTTGCTCAGAGCAGTAATATGTTTTCATTTTTCTGAATAATTCTTGCAGTAATTAGATGATATGAGGATAAAAGGTGAGCAGGTAGCCACATATACAAAATTCCTTCGTACAGCACTCAAGACTTTGACTGTGAAAATCACATCATGGGTTACATTTGCAAGAACCCAGATGTGATCTGTTGAACAATTCCAAGTACATGGAGAACATTATTCACCTAGCTGCTGTATTCTGCTGACATATGTACGAAGGTACCATCACATCACATTTTTGCCATCCATAAGACATACTTTTTCTGTACTGCTCCTCTGCCATTTAACGCTCACACCAGCAGTTGTGGGTAATATACATACTGTTCAATGGAAGCGCATGGGGTACTACCCTTTAAAGCTTCCTGACTGGTACACTGCTGGAATGAAGACCAAGGGTATACTACTGGCATTAGAATTAGCAAGCCCTTATGCTTGCCAAATGTTTTGCAATTTATAAATTGTAAGGCCTCATGCACATGACCGTAGCCATGTGCACGGCCGTGATTTTCAGGTCGGCCACGGAGTGTCAGCCGCGAGCCGCCCGCAAATCGCGGGCTGTGCACATGGCCGCGGCCATTATATTCAATGAGCCCGGACCGCAGAACACGGCCGTAATAAGGCTTGCCCGTTCTTTCTGCTGTCCGGGCTAAGGGGCCATGCACGGACCGTGGAAACCACGGCCATGTGCATGGCCCCATAGGAATGAATGGGGCCGCAATGCTCCCGTGGATTTTCGGGGGAATTGCGGCCGCAAAAGCAAGTTAGTGTGCATGGGGCCTAAGACTGAATGGGTTAATTTCTTGTATTTTAAAAAGGTTTTCCTCTTTATCTAAATAAAGCTTATTCATTGTGAAATTAAAAGTTCTGCAACTTTCTAACATTGTATATTAGGAAGTCTAATTTTAATTTGATTATCCATACAAGTCACATGACTATGACGTTGGATGCCGTGCTTCAAGCTTTATCTCTTTCGTTGGCTCTTGGTAGTTGCCACTAATCTAAATAAAGTGCACAAATATGCAGCTTAGGCTTCGTTCACCCCTGAGTCAGGTCTCCATTCTGGCGTTCCATCTGAGCTTTCCGTCCGAACGGAACCCTGACTGAAACAAACGTAAACCATAGGTTTCCGTTTGCATCACCATTGATTTCAATGGTGACCGATCCGGTGGAAATAGTTTCCGTTTGTCTCCGTTGTGCAAGGGTTCCGTAGTTTTGGCGGAATCAATACCGTAGTCGACTTTAGGAATTATAAGGCAGATTGAGCACCGCAGGCAAAAACCGTCGCAATAAACAAACTCTATCTCTGCCTCCCATTGAAGTTAATGGGAGGTCAGGGACGGAAACGCCCGAAGAAAGGGCATGTTGCTTCTCTATCCTGCGAGCTTTTTTTTACCGCTCGCGGGAAAAAAGCGCCACCGCCTCCCAATAAAATCAGGGGGAGGTGATTTTGAGCATTTTTTGGCACTGTTTCCGTGTCAAAAACAGCGCCAAAGCACTCTTGTGTGAGCTAGTCCTTAACTTCAGGCACAAAACATAGCGTTCAGCCTAGCAGAGTTTGCTAACTAAACACATTCCCCATCACTATACAAGTAACATACTATCAACCACCCGAACAAAACCAGAGTCTGTGTATTATCTCACGCAACATGTAAATGTCCAGCAGGAGGCTAGCAGACCTCCGTATTATTGTCTTCAGACAGAGGGACAGGTTTGGCCTTTTTTGCCACATCGTCTCCCCAAATGCAGAGTGCACACCTTTTTTATAGCTCTGTGATGAGCTGAACTGCAACACCTGAGTTTCAGGGAAAAGCCCATACAGGCCACAAAGGGAATGATAGGCCCTACTGCCAACCTGCCTATCATTCCATAAAAATCCAGGCCTGGACTTTGCAATTACCAAACCCCTTCGCAAACTACTGCTTGCTAGGGCTACTTGATATTTCTCTTGATGAGACAGATACTTCCTGGTACACATATGAGAGGAGTCTTTGGAAAATATAGCAATCCCCTACCATTTTTCTATATATTTATTTTGCTACTATATTTATAAGCATTTCTGGATTACATTTTTAAAGGGAGTTTTAAAGTATGTCTGGTGATCCTTCGAATAAGCTTTGTGTTCCAGATCACAGAGCATAACCACCAATCGGCTCAATGTATAGCACTTTTTCACTGCCTTTTAAAGTTGGGCATGCAAACGTGTGCCGTGAATCAATTGTGTAGGGCTGGAAGGACAGCGTGACATGCATTTTATATTGAATAATAAATCACAAAAGGAAGTAGTGTTTCTTGTTATTGTTTACAAAACAGACCACTTATTGTTCGTGTAATTATGTTTTGGAAACCAGAACCAGCTACTTTGTCAACCACAGAGCTCATATATTAGCATATTAGTGAGATTATCTCAGGTTCTCTTGCAATTACTTCTAAGCTTCGGGGAAACTAGGCAACAATTGCTCAATTCAAGGTCTATCACTACCTCAGTTGACAACCTGACAACCATAGGGGAAAAGCCAGCATTACACAGTTCTCATTAAAATCAATGTGCTGTCAGGGTAATGTACACATGTGCCGGGTCCTCCAGAGCGAGATACAGTCTCTCCGCGCTTTAAGGTAGCCATAGTTAACAGATGTGACGCTGATTTCAGAAGTTATATTTTATGAGTAATGATAATCTAGCTTTTAGATATTAAGCAGCAATCTGGATTTTTATCAATATTCATAAACTACATTTATAATTCTGGATGTAAGGCTAGCCCTGAATGGAAGTATTGCCAGACAAATGTTGACTGCAAGATGTTTTTCTGCATTGATATTGCACCTGCTATTTTGGATTATCTCCTCGGCAATGTCACGGGAAGGAGCCGCAAAGCACATTGCATTATGCCCCTTTAAGGGGTTGTGCCATCAAATAGAAATTACCATATATAAACTCTATATACATTTTAAAGTAACTTTGTAAAGTATTGTTATTAAAAAAAAAAAAAGTTTCCTGGCAGAAATTTGGTAATTATCTGCTTGTAATAGCACCCCCTGATGTTCATATGTATAGGTTTCTGCACGTCATTCTAGAGAATGTCAGATGTGCATGCACAGTACAATAGTTAAAGGGAATGTGTCGCTAGAAATTATTATTTTATTTTTTTAGTTAAACAGTTAGTGTATAAGTGATTAAACATTGTTCTCATTTTTTTAATTTTTTCACGAGTCAGGAAATATTATAAATTAGATTCTAATTTATAACCTTTCCCTGTGCTGGTCACTAGAGGGAGCAATTCCCAAAATTGCAGCATTGGCATGTGGTAAAGCAACCACATTGCTTTATGCTGCAAAATTTGAGAAGACACACTCGCTCTAGCGTCCTCAAACAATCACCCCCCCCCCTATTCCTGGCTAGTGCCAGGAGAAAGGAGGGGATTGAATGTTCAAACATCCTACACTGTGTGTTGCCATTTTTTGAGCTAATACACAGTGTAGTAGGCTTACATACAGTGGTAATCACACAGTAAAACACGAACAAACACAGACATAACTTAGCTGCTCCTGCCGCCGCTCCCTCCGGTCCGTCTGCTCCCTCCGCTCCTAGTGCTTGCTTCAGAACACATGTACGGAAGCCGCGACCGGAAGTAGTAATCTTAATGTCCGGCCGCGGCTTCCGGTTCACAAGAAAATGGCGCCGGATGTCGCTCAGCCGAAGACCTTCCATTTAGACTGTGTGGGAGCGGCGTATGCGCCGTTCCCACGCAGACGGCGTACACCATAGTGAATGGAACGGCTCCCGTTCGCATTCTCTATGGGGATTTATGTGCCGTATTCCATGTCTGTATGTGTCGTTAATCGACACATACAGAGATGAAAAAAAAAATGGCAGCCCCTATAGAGAAGAAAAAGTTAGAAAATAAAAAGTAAAACACAAACACACAAATATTTTTTTTTTTTATAAAACACTAAAAGCAACTTGATATAAAAAAATATTTTTTCGCAACCCCCTTCCTTTAAAGAAACGGGCATATCTTTAAGGCTCTACATATGCCATACTTCTACATCTCAGAGTACACAGACTTCAAGCAGTAAAGGTTAAAACCATTAGATAACCTCACCAAACATGCCCGGTCATTAAGGGGTTAATTTCAACGGATCTGTTAGCACGGATGCCACAACACGGATGTGAATGAAGCCTAAAGCTGTTACCTTCTTCTGCTCTTATCAGCGAAAAACAGAGAAAGAAAGCCCAGCATGGGCAGCAAGAGGTATACAGACTGCAAGCAGTGAGGAAAAAAAAACCATTAGATAAGCACTTCACTGCTTGTGCTAAACGATACTTCTTATCTCTGTCCCTGATAAGGAGGAGAGCAACACGGACTGGTGAGGTTATCTAATGGTTTTAACCTTTACTGCTTGAAGTCTGTGTACTCTGAGATGTAGAAGTATGGCTTTGAGCTGACAGAACGATAGAAACTCCCCATAAACGACCCCATTTAGAAAACTAGACCCCATAAGGTATTTATTTAGGGGTATAGTAATTATTTTGACCCCACAGTTCTTTGCTAAATTTAATGCATATCAGGTGAAAAAAATAATAATTTCACTTTTTTCATAAAAGTATTTGTTTGAAGACCGATTTCTTTGTAAAGCGACCATGAAAATTAAGAAACACACCCCAAAATCTATCACCCTCTTTCTCCTGTTTTCAAAAATACCCACATTGTGGCCCTAATGCGTTGTTTGGACACACGGCAGGGCCCCAAAGGAAGGGAACACCCGGAGGCTTTCAGGACTCATATTTTGCTTGAAAATGTTTTAGGCCCCAATGTACATTTGGAGAGGCTTTGAGCTGCCAGAATGATAGAAACTCCCCATAAACGACTCCATTTCGAAAACTAGACCCCTTAAGGTATTTATCTAGGGGTATAGTTAGCATTTTGACCACACAGGTTTTTCGCTAAATATATTGAAATTAGTCTGTAAGAATTAAAATGTACTTTTTTTCTGAAACAACATAGAAATTTTTATTATTTACAAGGAATAACGAAGAAAATGCACCCCAACATTTGTAAAGCAATGTCTCCCGATTACAACAATACCCATATGTGGTAATAAACTGCTGTTTGGACCCACAGCAGGGCTCAGAAGGGAAGGAGCGCCATTTGGATTTATGATTTTGCTGGAATGGTTTTCGGTGCCATGTCGCATTTGCAATGCACTGGAGGGACCAAAACAGTGGAAACCCACCAAAAGTGACCCCATTTTGGAAAAACCTTCAAGGAATTTTTCTAGGGGTATAGTGAGCATTTAGATCCCACGGGTCTTTTGCAGAGTTTATTAGAATTAGGGCGCGAAAATTAATATCAAAATTTTTTCCACTAAAATGTTGCATTTTCTCATTTTCACAAGGGATAAAGGAGGAAAAAAACAACCATTTTTTTATAAAGCAATTTCTCCCGAGTACGGAAATACCCCACATGTGGTCATACGTTTTTTCATTAGAAATGAATTAACCCTTTCAGGACTGATCCATTTTTTGCTTTCATATTTTAGATTTTCACTCCCCGCTTTCCAAGAGCCATAACTTTTTTATTTTTCCATCAATAGAGTGGTGTGAAGGCTTATTTGTTGCGGGACAATCTGTAGTTTTCATTGGTACCATTTTGGGGTACATGCGATTTTTTTTTGATCACTTTTTATTCAATTTTTTTGCAATCCTGAGCAAAAAACAGGAATTCTGACACCGTTTTTTTAGGTTTTTTTTTTGCGGAGCTCATCGTACGCAATAAATGACATTTTTAATTTATTCTGCGGGTTGGTACGATTAGGGCGATACCATATGTATATAGGTTTGGTCCTTTTTTTTTGCGTTTGCGCAATAAAATGACTTATTTATAAAAAAAAAAATTCTGTGTCACCATATTCTGAGAGCCATAATTTTTTAATTTTTTAGTCAAAAAAGCTGTGTAAGGGCTTGTTTTTTGCGGGACGGATAGAAGTTTTTATTGGTACTATTTTCGGGTACATGCGACTTTTTGATCACTTTTTATTCTTTATTTAGGGAGCGGTGGTGACCCAAAAAATTGCGATTCTCTCGTAGTTTTTTATTGATTTTTTTTTGGGGTGTTCATCGTGCGGGAAAAATAACATTATAGTTTTATAGTTGGGTTCGTTACGAACGCGGTGATACCAAATATGTGTACTTTTTTAACGTGTTCATTTTTTTTCTATAATAAAAGTCTTATTATAGGAAAAAAAGCATTTAGTGTTTATAGAACTTATAACTTTTATTTTTACACTTTTTTTAAAACATTTTTTTACTTTTTTTTACTTTTTTAACTTGTCCCACTAGGGGACACTTAGTCTTGCAGCTTTGATCGCTGCTAGAGTACATTACACTACACACGTAGTGTAATGTACTCTAACTGTCATTGTGACGTGACTGTCACACTGACAGGAAGCAGAGGAGGAACGGCCGGAGGCTGTTCCTCCGAGGCTTCCGTGCATGGCAACCCGGAGGTCATTATCTGACCTCCGATTGCCGTGACAAGCATCGGTAGCCCCCACGATCACTTCGTGGGGGCTGCTGATGTGCTTCAAACCACTTAAATGCGGCGACGGCAATCCGTCGCCGCACTTAAGGGGTTAACTGCCGAAATCAGCGGCGATGGTCCGCTGTCCGGCAAGACTGATGTCTCAGCTGTCGGGGACAACTGTCAGCGCGGGTCTGTCACTCTGTGTTTACACAGAGTGACAGTTTGAAATGCGGACGAAAATGTACGTCATGGTGCGGGAACTAGCAGCCGACCATGACGTACATTTTCGTCCTTGGTCGTTAAGGGGTTAAGAAGAAAAAAAACTGACTTATGCCAGATTAAAGACAACGGAAGGTAAAAGGACCTGTTCACATCAGCGTTGGCTTTCCGTTCCGGGGTTCCGTCGGGTGAATCCCGCAACTGAAAGTCAAACTGAAACCACAGCTTATGTTTCAGTCACCATTGATATCAATGGTGATGGAAACATTGCTAATAGTTTCCGTTCGTCACCATTCCGGCAGGTTTCCGTTTTAACGACGGAATCAATAGCGGAGTCGACTTCGGTGCAGTGTAGGTCACGAGTCTACAGCGACGCCTTTTGGCTTATGAGTGCACAAAGAGCTTTTACTAACTGCTCCTGTACTTAGAGCAGCCTCCTGAATATGGCCGGGATCAGAGGAGTCTCCGACCCCAGCTGTTTAACCCTTTTAATCGCCGCGGTCCGTGACCGCAGCATGATCAAAGGGGATTACTCTCTTCGAGCGTGTCACTGGAAACCTGTGATGTGATTCGGAGACTGAGGGAGCCCCCTGCAGTCAGCCCTGTGGACCTAGAAAGGACCCCAGGGCCGTCTCTACAGTATTCCTGCTGTTAAGGCACACTATCTGTTGCCATAACAGCAGCCTGTGTCATATTGACACAGAAGATAATGTATTAGCATACAGGAGTACCTGAATACATAATACCGTATTTTCCGGACTATAAGGCGCACATAAAATGTTGAGAATTTCTCAGAAATAGAAAGTGCGCCTTATAATCCGGTGCGCCTTATATATGAACCCGACAGTAAAGAGAGGGGTTCATACAGGATCCTTTACCTCTATCGTGGGCGGCAGGGGTCGGCGGCGGCATACCACAGCACACACCATGCTCCTCCCCCCCGTGCGCCTATGAATTTATTCTTCACTTGGGTTTTTACAGTATCCATAAATGGATTGAGCATTACGGCCACCGTAATCAGGAGCCACACTGAGTGATACTTACAGCTCTGTAGGATCCTTGCAATATATCTTTGCTTTAGCGTTAACTATACCCACTACCCCAAAAAATGCCTCCTGTTAAGAGACATGCTTATGATGCAGGTTTCAAGCTTAAAGCTATAAGTTATGCAGTAGAGCATGGAAATAGGGCAGCTGCAAGAGAATTCAACATTAATGAATCCATGGTGCGTAAGTGGAGAAAACAAGAAGATGACCTCCGCCAAGTAAAGAAGACCAAACTGAGTTTCCGAGGAAACAAAGCAAGGTGGCCACAGTTGGAGGACAAAATAGAACAGTGGGTTATGGAACAGAGAAACGCATGTAGAAGCGTCTCCACTGTCTCTATTAGACTCAAAGCCACTGCTTTAGCACGTGACATGGAGATCAAGGACTTTCGAGGAGGTCCTTCATGGTGCTTTCGTTTCATGCAAAGGCGTCATCTCTCCATTCGCACCAGAACTACTGTGTGCCAGCAATTACCAAAGGATTATGAAGAGAAGCTGGCCATTTTCCGCACCTACTGCATAACCAAGATAAATGAAAAGAATATCCAGCCAGAACACATTATTAACATGGATGAGGTTCCCCTCACTTTCGATATCCCCGTAAACCGTACTGTTGAGAAAACAGGGACCAGTACGATATCTATACGTACCACAGGAAATGAGAAGTCATCTTTCACTGTAGTTCTCGCTTGTCAGGCTAATGGCCAGAAACTACCACCCATGGTAATTTTCAAGAGGAAGACTTTGCCTAAAGAAAATTTTCCTGCTGGTGTCATCATTAAGGCTAACCCAAAGGGCTGGATGGATGAGGAGAAGATGAGTGAGTGGCTGAGGGAGGTCTACGTCAAGAGACCGGGTGGCTTTTTTCACAAATCCCCATCCCTATTGGTCTGTGACTCGATGCGCGCCCACTTGACCGATACTGTCAAAGCCCAAGTGAAGAAAACTAATTCGGAGCTTGCTGTCATCCCTGGTGGATTAACCAAAGAGCTCCAGCCGCTAGATATCAGCATCAACAGGTCATTTAAAGTTAAATTGCGAGCTGCATGGGAGCATTGGATGACAGAAGGTGACCACACATTCACCAAAACAGGGAGGCAACGCCGTGCGAGTTATGCCACTATGTGCCAGTGGATCGTGGATGCCTGGAAGAATGTATCAGTCTCCAGTGTCATCCGAGCTTTCAGGAAGGCTGGAATCACCACTGAAGAGCCTAGCAGCAGCAACGAAACCGACTCGGATAATGAAGAGGAGGACCCCATGCTTGATGCCGAAATCGCCCAACTGTTCAACTCCGACACTGAAGATGACGGATTTGATGGATTTCTGGTGGAGGAATGAACTGAAAAAGTACGGTAAGGGTATGTGCACACACACTAATTACGTCCGTAATTGACGGACGTATTTCGGCCGCAAGTCCCGGACCGAACACAGTGCAAGGAGCCGGGCTCCTAGCATCATACTTATGTACGACGCTAGGAGTCCCTGCCTTGCTGCAGGACAACTGTCCCGTAGTATAATCATGTTTACAGTACGGGACAGTTGTCCTGCAGCGAGGCAGGGACTCCTAGCGTCGTACATAAGTATGATGCTAGGAGCCCGGCTCCTTGCACTGTTCGGTCCGGGACTTGCGGCCGAAATACGTCCGTCAATTACGGACGTAATTAGTGTTTGTGCACATACCCTTAACGTTTTGATTTGCAATTACAGCTGAACCAGTTGCAAGTTATTGTTAAAAAGTGTAATAAATTTTGACTTGCAGTCTGAGCAATGGTTTATTTAACGGTAATGTGCTGCGCCTTATAATCCAGTGCGCCTTATATATGAAACATGATTGCTTACAAGGCGCTCATAGAAAGTGCGCCTTATAATCCGGTGCGCCTTATAGTCCGGAAAATACGGTAAGTAAAATAAATAAAGTTGTTAGTGTTACACCTTCGTGGGATTAAAAAAAAAATGTAACAAAAAACTAATAGTAAAGAAATGTCCAAAAAGTTATTGTTTAGCAAAAATATATTTTATTGCCATACATTAAATAAAAACAAAAAACACATATTAGGTATCTATACAACCAGAATAAGCTGAATAATGAATTAAACACGTTATTTAGTGGGAAACTTTAATGGGATAAAAATAAAAATCTATATTCACACCGCAAAAATAAATTCCTTACACAGTAAATTTCTTGTACCCTTAAAGAGACTCTGTCACCACATTATAAGTGGCCTATCTCCTACATAAGGAGATGGGCGCTATAATGTAGGTGACAGCAGTGCTTTTTATTTAGACAAACTATCTATTTTTACCACGTTAGGAGCGATTTTAGCTTTATGCTAATTAGTTTCTTAATGCCCAACTGGGCGAGTTTTTACTTTAGACCAAGTGGCCATTGTACAGAGGAGTGTATGACGCTGACCAATCAGCGTCATGCACTTCTCCCCATTCATTTAGTCAATACATAGTAACACTGCGTTGTTCACTATGTGCTGTCTTATACTAACATATTAACGTTACTAAAGTGTTTAGACCGTGAATAGACATTCCTTCCAGCCAGGACGGGGATGTCTATTCACAATCCCTGCACTTCGTTAACGTTTCTGTGGTACTTAACGCAGAGCAAGCGTAATCTCGCGAAATCTCGCTGTAAATTACATGTTACAGCGAGATTACGCTTTGCTCTGCTGTAAGTACCAAACAAACGTTAACAAAGTGTCGGGATTGTGAATAAACATCCTGTCCTGGCTGGAAGGAATGTCTATTCACTGTCTAAACACTTTAGTAACGTTAATATGTTAGTATAAGACAGCACATAGCGAACAACGCAGTGTCACTATGCGCAGACCTAATGAATAGAGAGAAGTGCATGGCGCTGATTGGTCAGTCATACACTCCTCTGTACAACGCTCACTTGATCTAAAGTAAAAACACGCCCACTTGGGCATTAAGAAACTAATTAGCATAAAGCTAAAATCGCTCCTAACATGGTAAAAATAGATCGTTTTTCTAAATAAAAAGCATTGCGGTCACCTGCATTATAGCGCCGATCTCCTTATGTAGGAGATAGGGCACTTATAATGTGGTGACAGAGTCTCTTTAAACTGCACAGGCAAAAAAAAAATTCTCCCGCATAAAACAAGGCCCGATACCAGTCCATTCATTAAAAAAAAATTAACGTTATGGCTGCTGAAAGGCAGAGAGGAAAAAATGAGAGCTGGTCATTAAGGCCCTGTCTGGCCCGGTCATTAAGGGGCTAAAAGAAGAAATGATAAAACTCCAAATAATTCTTGTTGTTTTTATGATACTGAAAAGAAAACCTAACAATAAGGCTGTGTACACATATCGCAAAAATTTGGTGCAGATTTTGCATAATTTTGACCCAAAGCCAGAAGTGCTTTCAAAAGGAATAGGAAATATAAAGGAAGAACTTATATAAAAAATCAGCAACAAAATCGGCAACAAATCACGATGTGTGGACATAGCCTAAATCTCCTTCTAAAAATAATATATCTACCTCAGGTGCAGTGTACCATGAAAAAGAGATTTCCTATATATCTTCCGAAAACTCCAGTAGGGAGATCTTTATCTCTTCTGGCTTCACCCTAACATATAGATACTGGCACCATCTTCACGTACAGACTGCTCTTGTACTTCTGTATGTGACCACTCTGAAGTTACACACATCTGTGCTGGCTAAGGCCAGACACCATCACTCCATGCTAGGCAGGTGCCAAACTCAATTGAATGGTACCTAGCAAACCTTGCGTATGCAGTGCAAATTCAGTAAGTAGAAAGAAGGATGGACTAATAACCACCTTGTAAAACTCTGCTTTTCACTGGAGTTTCCCAAAACTGAACATTTGACATATTTTTCCGTTTTTATGCTGCTCTAAATTGTGTTTACAAAAGCACCGTTCCTTTAAATAGCATACAAACCCTCAACACGTCCCGTCTGGCAGCACAAATGACAATAGAGATACATCAGTATAACTGAATCTTGATATATGGAGTCACTTTTTAGACTGAAATTTTAGCTTGGAGTGAGTTATAAACACTGTTGAAAGATTAATGTTGTTATTTAACAAGGTGACACCATTATCTCACGGTTGGTCTCGGCCGTTCTTGTGAAGCAGAGCTGCTGATTTCGTGCTCACTGCAGAGAGAATTAGAATATTTTGATGTGAATATTTACGGAGCGTATTTAGTAAATGAATCTATTTGAATAAACATACTAATATTTCTCATATATTACGTGAATGATTCTAGTTCAGCAGCATTCTAGCATTTTGTACATGTAAAGTAATGTAACTTTGAAATGATAGTCTCAACACAATTTTTCTAATGTGACAAAAGGTAATGATGTAGAATTCACACTTTATGATGAGGATTATGGAGAATTTTATGATTTTTAAGAACAATAACTGGCACAAAGATAATAATGGATACCATGTAATAAGAGATTTTATTATACCAGACTTTATAGAAGGTTTGTGCATAAAGGGTTCTATCCATTCAGTGACTAAAAATTGCAAACTCATTATATACTTACAAAGTTTGGTCAGTTGGAGAAGGTTTTTTGTTTACATATACATGTCCTTAAAGTTTATGTATACTACACAGCACATTGAAGCTGATATACTGGTGCATGCATGTAAAGACACATAGCATCTCCCTATATATGGGGGAGCTTCAAAATATTATCAATTGTGATGCTCAATTTGTGTGCTACTTGTAGAACACTTTTAAGTGTAATTGTAGCTTGTTTTTCATCCCCTTTCTTTCTACTCAAATATGAAGCTTTTGAGATGGTAATTTAGAGGAACACAGACCCAAGTAAGGTTATTTTTTAAAGGAGCATGTAATAACATAATACATGTATGATCACACAGGATAGGCATAAACTTTTTGTTGATCATGTATTTCTCTATTATATGGCCTGATCAAACCTTGACTATGTAAGATAGGTGGTCAGCAGGTAGGAAACCCTTCAGAGACCAGGGAAGGATGATGTTCATGTGCGGGTGGCCAGATGTTTAAGGCAACCAAATATTTCATCAACTATTGGTGTCGGCTGAATTGGTTTCTTGGAAGGTCATAAAAGTAAATAGACCTTCTTTGTGAATAAAACTTCTATTCAGGAAGCGGTTTTAAACTTTCTTACAACTGTTACTCACGAGTCTTAGGAAACAGGTTGTTAACTTTTAAGTATAATCGTGTGTGCAAATCCTTGGTCTTCTATAATTTTTATCTGCATTCAGTGGTGAATAAAGAAATATATAGATCTATATTAATATATACTAAATATTCTGTGGGTTATAAGTAAATCTCAATGCCTCTTGTCACAAGAAAATAAGAAGTGGGAGTAAACTTACTGTGACATTAATGGATACGTCTTTAATCGGCTTTTATGTTAAATGTTCTGCAATTTCAGAACAGAACAAAGTGGTTCGCAGGGGACGCACGTTTGCATTTTGTAAGTGTTCGCTACATTGGTTTTATGTGCTGAGCTCCTTGTTTACATTGTTTCCTGATTTTTTTTCATGTGTCTTTCGCAGATATAGGATTCTGCATCATTCTTTAATACATCTATTACCTGTGACTGCTAAAATCTTATCTCAACAGGGTGTCATCTTTAACGAATGTTTAGCATTTAACTTTTTAAATCCGTTACAAGTTTACAAAATACAATGAACATAAGTGTCAATTAAAGGGAATTTTTAAACACTGCTTCTGCATATGAAAACCTGTCATCTTGCCGTGTGCTTTAAACCAGCGTAAGGGTGGTGTTAATGTAACTTAATGTTACTTAGCATCTCAATAGGAATCAAGTCAGGACTTTGACTTGGCCACTCTAAAACCTTAATTTTATTTATTTTGAGTGATTCAGTGGTGGATTTGCTTATGTGCTTCGAATCATTGTCCTACTGCATAACCTAACTGCACTTGAGCTTTAGGTCAGGAGCAGACGGGTGGACATTCTCCTACAGAACTTTCTTGACAGATAAAATAATTCATGGTTCCATCAATTATGACAAATTGTCCAGGTCCTGCAGAAGCAAAACAGCCCCAGACCATCACACCACCATCACAATGTTTGACTGTTGGTATGATGTTATGGTCGTGGAATGTGGTGTTAGCTTTACACCAAATGTAGCGAGACCCATGCTTTCTAAAAAGTTTCCCCTTTGACTCATCAGTCCACAGAATATGATCTCAAAAGTCTTGGGGGGTCATCTAGATGTTTTTTGGCAAATGGGAGACAAGCCTTTGTGTTCTTTTTGTTCAGCAGTAGTTTGCACCTTGCAACTCTCAAACGGATGCCATTTTTGCCCAGTGCCTTTCTTTCTCGTGAAATCATGTACATTGACCTTAACTGAGGCAAATGAGGCCTGCAGTTTTTTAGATGTTCATCTGGGTTCTTTTGTGACCTCCCGGATGAGTCGTCGATGCTGTTTTGGTGAAATTTTGGTAGGCCGGCCACTACTAGGAAGGTTCACCATTGTTCAAGTTTTCTCCATTTGTGGAAAATGGCTCACTGTGGTTCACTGGAGTCCCAGAGCTTTAGCAATGCTTTTGTAACCGTTTCCAGACTGGTAGATTTCAATGACTTTGTTTGGTATCTGTATTTAATTCTCTTTCAAACGTGGCATCATATGCTGGTTCTTTAAGAAATTCTAGCAAGCTTTACATGTTTAAATAATGTTTAGAATCAACATGTCTGGTATCCTATCCAGAGTGACTATCCTACTGGACAGTTGCTTTTAGGTTTTTAGTGTTGTTTTTATATATATATATATATATATATATATATATATATATATATATATATATATATATATATACTGTGTGTGTATGTACAACATAAAAACTCCATTCAGATGTTGCCCTTGGTCATGGGTTAAGATAAGATGCTATGCAATTTTCCATTCTCCACTGACCTCTTAGGAGAAAATGCTGTGCTAATATGGAAAGAAATGGAACATACCGCATATTTAAAATACAATACAAAAAATTACAGTTGTCTTAATTGCTGCATTGAAAACTATTATCTTTACTTTTAGGAATGAGGGCAAATATGCAGAGAAAATATGGTTGTGTGAATGGGGCCTTACACTATTGTACATACAGATGATAAAGAAATTTGAGATAAAATTGAATAAAAGCCTCATATACCTACTGTATGGCTGTGGAAGGATCTATACACAGTGGATAAATACAGCTGTCAAATCTTCGAGTCAACCATACACATATAAACAGTAATTGTGAGTCTCTTCTGTCAGTTGCAGTCGGAGGCAGTATAGTGATGAGTATTCTGCTGCTTCTATAATGATCATGGTGGGCATACTTAAAGAGGCTCTGTCACGACATTATAAGTGCCCTATCTCCTACATAAGGAGATGGGTGCTATAATGTAGATGACAGCAGTGCTTTTTATTTAGAAAAACTATCTATTTTTACCACGTTAGGAGCAATTTTAGCTTTATGCTAATTCGTTTATTAATGCCTGAGTGGGCGTGTTTTTACTTTTGACCAAGTGGGCGTTGTACAGAGGAGTGTATGACGCTGACCAATCAGCCTCATACACTTCTCTCCATTCATTTAGTCAGCGCATAGTGACACTGCGTTATTCCTTGTGTGCTGTCTTATACTGACATATTAACGTTACTGAAGTGTTTAGACAGTGAATAGACATTCCTTCCAGCCAGGATGGGATGTCGATTCACAATCCCGACACTTCCGTAACGTTTCTGTGGTACTTACAGCAGAGCAAGCGTAATCTCGCGAGATCACGCCGTAAATGACAGGTTACAGCGAGATTACGCTTTGCTCTGCTGTAAGTACCACAGAAACGTTACTGAAGTGCCAGGATTGTGAATAGACATCCCGTCCTGGCTGGAAGAAATGTCTATTCACTGTCTAAACACTTCAGTAACGTTAATGTGTCAGTATAAGACAGCACATAGTGAATAACGCAGTGTCACTATGCACTGACTAAATGAATGGAGAGAAGTGCATGACACTGATTGGTCAGAGTCATACACTCCTCTGTACAACGCCCACTTGATCTAAAGTAAAAACACGCCCACTTGGGCATTAAGAAACGAATTAGCATAAAGCTAAAATTGCTCCTAACGTAAAAATAGCTTTTCTAAATAAAAAACTGCTGTCATCTACATTATAGCGCCGATCTCCTTATGTAGGAGATAGGGCACTTATAATGTGGTGACAGTCTCTTTAAGTAATAGGAGAGAAATCTTATTATTCTTTGAGAACTTGGTGGCAGCTTCCTAACACGCTATCGTTGCCTACATTAAGACGAAGCCTTGAATACTCAGTAATGATCCTGGAAATTGTCAGAATGTTGTCTATTTATTATCCATACATTAACCTAATAAGTAGTTAGGACTAGAATACATGTCATTTAATACTTTTAATTATTGGTATTTAATATATAGAAGGTAACATATATCCCTGGATTTGTGTACACCTCCTTTGGATCCTCCACCAATTAGCTGTAGCAGAGCATGGCCACCAAAAGTACCTCTGCAGAACATGGCACATTGGTGCACTACACAGACCGTTCATTGATATCAAGCACGATGTAATGCTTTATTTCCCTTGTGGCAGTGCTACCTAACACTTGCAGACAGTTTTTCTGAAGGTCACAGCTGATCACTAGGGTTCCCAGCAGCAGAACCCTCTATGATCAGCCTATTTTCGAAGGACCCTTCTAACAAGAAGGGATTGTTCAAGGTGGACTATTTTAAAGGGTTTTTAGAGTTAAAGCCAATATAGTTGGTTTGTTAGCAATAAAATTACTGCTACTTTGTGTTCTAAATAAGGCCAAAATTTGCCCCCAAGTCTAGATCTGCCTGCACCGCTGGGAGGTGTTGTCTTTTTATACACATGCTGTCGTTATATACACATCCATAGTCGTTTATATGTATGTGGTACAGACCTAAATTTCTATGTACAGTAGATAGAACTTGTATATTGACTACACTATGCGGCGCTATTTCACCTGTCAAATCTGATAAAATTGCCAATGGAGCCTCCGACACAAATGTGAACACAGCCTAAAACTGCTTTTAATTTTGCTTGGCATACTGATGTTAAGATTCGCTCATGTATCGTTTTATACTACGAAACAGTATTTCGTATGGTAATAATTGTACTTTTACTTTATGTAAGCATGTTGTACTGTACATGCAAGGGACTGTAATTAGTGTTTTGTTCATTTGTGTGGACCATTGAGTATCTAAGTGTTTTTTTAGTTTTGTAAAGGTCAGTGTGGTTTTGATAAATCTTGCATTTCTCTGTTTTATAACTTAAGGGTTTATAAAGCCCATTGTGTGTTCTTATTGTGCCATGAGAGAATAAAATGGATAATTCTGATCATTTAGTTCCAGCCTTGCCTACTAGATTTCTTAAACAAAATCTATTCTTATCTCTGTTCGAATTGCCATCATTCCTTTTTGGCTTTTAGGGCTTTATGTAATATCCTTTGCTATTTAATGCCTTTTGCTGGATTTTATGTTCCTATTAACATAAAAGTAAAATAATCTTGGTCTTTCAATGGTATCCATGATATCTGTATTCTTTTCTGATGTGATCCTTTGTTTGCCATTCTTCATTGTTCCACATAGCAGGAGTCATGGAGATAAAACATTGGTGCTGTCCATCACCACAAGTCCCATTATTGCTTTTACTTTCTGCTGTTCATTAGCAATTAAAATCTACAGCCTCTGATTGGTTATTAATGGAAGCACCATCAATCTAATAAATCTCAACCAACAGTTATGTTAGAAAATATTTTAATTTCTTTTGTAGGTTTCTCCCCATCTACAGAGGTCCAAGTCACACTTACAAAGTGCAGAGACTGACAGAGTTTACATGCTACACCTTCAGAATCCAGGCTGTCAATGATGCTGGGGAAGGACCATTTTCTGATGTCTATACATTCAATACAACTAAATCCGTGCCACCAACCATTAAAGGTGAGTTGTTTGCTCACTGCTCACTTTATCTTTTTCTACTGATGACTCCACTCTGATGATACCGATTTAAACTAATCCCCACATCCCAGCTTCCTGGACCCCTGTCAGGGTTGTAAAAAAGTTTTGAATGATAACAATATATATCAGAAAACCCACATACTAGTGCTAGATACTCTAGCACAAACTTGTTTTTCCCCACAAATTGGCACAATGTTCTTGTCCCTGAGTCATCCTATGCTATGGCAGCAATAGTTACGCCCATGCCTGTAAATGTGCAATACAGGTCAGTAGGATACAGGGGTAATCTGCAGGCAAACCGGAATTTCTATGTTTTTGGTGTTTTTGTTTTTTTTACTGCTTTTAATATTTGTTTTTCCTATCTAATATATATTATTTTTACTTCAGCTCCTCATGTAACACAGTCAGAAGGAAACACATGCGAAATTGCCTGGGATACAATATTGCCTATGAGGGGAGATCCAATTGGATATATTTTACAAGTACAGGTCGGTCGAGAGTCCGAATATAAACAGGTAGGTAAAATGAATGAAAGCTTTGTTACCCATGCACATTACCTCCATGGCAAATTTCAACCTCTGTTTTGACAAGTTTAGAACAATAAATGCTATAGATGTATCAAACTGGGAATAACTATAAAACCAGTTTATGGTATTCATTGTTTTTCCTGCAGAAGCACAGCATCTACTTACTTGAATTACTGGTCTAGTCTGTCCATTCATCTTAAGTCTCGTAATTAGCCACTGGACTAATTTCTCCGAGTTTTAGAGGCTAAGTAATTAAATTGTAATTCCTTGAGAGACAAACATAAGTCATGCTGTTCAGTTCTAAAATCATAAGTCAGACAGCGTAAATAGAACCCAAATAGCAAATTACTGCAATTCCCCAAAGAATTCCAGGATAAAATTTCATTTGCACTTTTGAAATATTTCCCAATTATTCTAGATAACATTATTATTGTATTCATTAATTCAAACCAGTAGATGTAGAATATTATAACCTGAACACAATCCTATCTCTTAAATTCACTATTATTTCTCATTAGAAAATTTACACAAAATAATACTTTATCTTTTTTGTTGTTTTTTTGCCCATGTCCATTACTGTAACTCACAGCACAAATGTGGAAATCTTGTTATTGCTAGTTAGTAGTTGTTATAATATTAAAGGGTTTGTTTGACATTAGAAAAGCATGGCTACTGTCTTCCAGAATCAGTGCCACTCTTGTACATGAGTTGTGTCAGGCATTGCAGCTCAGTCCCATTCACTCAGATAAGGCTGAACTGCCCATGGACAAGGGTGATGCTGTTTCTGCAAGAAAGCAGCCAAGCTTTTCTAATCTCTTACATCACATGTAAAATCAAAATATTCAAAACCTGAAAATTCAGGCATAACTAAAGGTAATCCCAATATCCCACTCTCTCTGTGTCACACTCATGTTGGTGCTCTAGGTTTGTTTGTTTTTTTGTCAAGATCCTCACAATGGACTGCAGGTAGTCAACAGTGATTCTCTTTCCCTCAATAACAAAAAAAAGGTGTCTCTGTAGGATGAAGTAGTCATAATTTCTTTTTTAACTGATTTTGTTAGTTTAAAAAAAAACAACTGATGGCTACCAGTGGCCACCAGCTTTCCATTGTGAAGACCTTGTCATACAACTCGCCTATCTCAACTTCCTGCACCCTTTGAACATGATATGCGGATTATCGGTATACTGCAATATATGATCAGGGTTAACTTCAGTCACACTTGAATATTTTGCATGTAGTTGGGCTTTAAGAATTAATTCCTGCTAATTAAAGAGCTTGACGCATTCTGAAGAAATGTTAAGTGAATGCATTTATATTGATCTCTGTCCATAGTGTGACCATGGCCTTCTTACCACGTCTTAGACACACGTACAGACACCTCAGGACCAGTAAATGTTTTTAAGTGATGTAAGCACCCAGTTCTGCAAGGCAAATGTGCTCTTTTGTGCCGACTATGATTTTCTCGTGTTTTTAATGAAACTGGAAGAAGCCATTTACATTATATTAAAAAGGATGTAGGTTTTTAATTATAGCATTGTTGTTACTGTTGCAATTGTAATACTGTATTCAGTTTGGGCACCATGTCATTATTTAAAAACCATAACCCATGTACCCGTATTACATTTTTATATTTTTAGTTTTTATGTGGCTTTCCATCTATTATAGTCCTCAAAATGAGTCTGCACAAAAGGGCAATTTATTTAAATAGGCTACATGTAAAATTTACATGAGCAGTAAAGACATCATATGTAACTAAATTAAAGCGGGATAAAAATAACACATATTGAAGCACAATATGTGAATTATGATAAATTGAGCAGCAGAGTCAGTAAATTGCCAGCTAGTTTAAGTCTCTCCTGTCACACAAAATGTTTTTCCTGCGTGACATGGAAATGTGGAAATTGCATAAATGTGAGGAGAGGGACATTTGCGCTCTGAGAGATATCATTTACATTTTTATTTTTTTACAAGATGTGGAAAAATATAAATCCCACTCCCATGCCTTATAGATCTTTCTCCAGATAACAAGTGACTTCAGTTTAAGCTGATAAAAAAGTGTGTTAACAAATACAATTTTATGTCATGCAAAGCACAGATATGATGGTGGATAATCTCCTGATCAATTTGTTTGAATTCTACTTGAATCCCACACCCTTTATGACAGCTATCATTACAACTAAGCATCTTGGTGAACTTGGTAACCTCTGTAAAATAGACTATGTCGAGGCCAAAATCACAAGTTATAGCGACTATCACACAACCTAAATATTTTCCTATGGGATAAAGTCCTGTGACAATCGCAATCAGAATTGTGGTTTAGTTGAAAATATTGTAATCTTTACAAGTCGTGTATGACTTATTCCCCCATCGGTACACATTGAGATTGCGTGACAGTTGACTAAAATCTAGTATGAATGATAGTGATATAGCAGAGCACTACAAATGCTGCATTTTTGTAATATACTTGTATTGAGAATTAAGTCCTATCACTGGGTTGTAGAGGTAGAGGCATGTTGGTTATGTTCCCATACAGCCATTTCCATAAGTCGAAGTAGCTGCAAGGATGTGTAAGTAAGCTCATTTATAGAAACCAGAAAACCATTTGATTATCAGCAGAACCTTAACATGAGGACTCATTGGGTAAATCACTTTTCAGCTTGGCAGCCAAATTCTGAATATAAGACTATAACAAGAATGAAAGCTTTTTAATGCACGGCTACAATCGGCTCATATATACCAAAACCAGATAACCCTTTTAATTATTGGTAGGACCTTAACAACACAACCTTAAAGAGGCTCTGTCACCAGATTCTCAAATCCCTATCGCCTATTGCATGTGATCGGCGCTGCAATGTAGATAACAGTAACGTTGTTTTTTTTTTTTAAAAACTTTCATTTTTGGCCAAGTTATGAGCTATTTTATATATATGCAAATGAGGTTTTAAATGGACAACTGGGCGTGGTTTTTTTTCGTATGTCCAACTGGGTGTGTATTGTGTTTTTAACTAGGCGTGTTTACTTGTTTTACTAGCTGGGCGTTGTGAATAGAAGTGTATGATGCTGACGAATCAGTGACCAGTCAGCATCACGCACTCCTCTCCATTAATTTACACAGCAGCATCACGTTCTTACTAGAACGATGTGCAGCCACATACACAAGTGTCCTGATAATGAATACACATGACCTCCAGCCTGGACGTCATGTGTATTCAGAATCCTGACGCTTCTGAATCTTTTCTGTGAGATTTCCAGCAAGGGAAACAAAATCTTGTTTACCTCGTAATCTCGCGAGATTACGCGTGGCTTGCTGGAATCTCACAGAAAAGATTCAGAAGTGTCAGGATTCTGAATACACATGATGTCCAGGCTGGAGGTCATGTGTATTCATTCTCAGGACACTTGATTAACGTTAATGTCTGTGTATGTGGCTGCACATCGTTCTAGTAAGAACGTGATGCTGCTGTGTAAATGAATGGAGAGGAGTACGTGATGCTGACTGGTCACTGATTGGTCAGCATCATACACTTCTATTCACAACGCCCAGTTAGTAAAACAAGTAAACACGCCCAGTTAAAAACACAATATACGCCCAGTTGTCCATTTAGAGGCTCATTTGCCTATATATATATATATATATATATATATATATATATATATATATAATAGCTCATAACTTAGCCAAAAATGAACGTTTTTCAAAAAAAAACAAAAAACGTTACAGTTATCTACATTGCAGCGCCGATCACATGCAATAGGCTATAGGGATTTGAGAATCTGGTGACAGAGCCTCTTTAAATGTGGCTTATCCTGTCTTGATATGATGTCAAGTTAAAAAGAAATCTGTGTTTGGCATTGGTGGGGAGGCACTGGTATCAGATTTCCAGGACTTTGGTGTCAGAATTCTCTGTCTAGCCAGGCAAAAAAAAAAAAAAAATCTCTTTGTTTACTAGAACATTTTTAAATATAGATGCATTTAAGACTACCTTTCTTCAATCAGAAACTTTACATCAAAAATAAAGAAAATTAAATGAAAGCAAATCAGCATGTGGTTTTGTTGTGTTCTAAATAAGAAGGGCTGTATACGTTTTCTAATATAATGTTCTTATTGGAAGTACTCTATGCACTTGTCCCACAGACCCATCAGGAAACACATTTATGGGTCTGTAGACAACATTGGGTATTTGCCATTCTTGACCGCCTTGGCTCTAGCTTTTTAAAAGAACAACTTCAATAGTAAAAATAGTAAGGTTCCAAGATGGAACTTTTCTACTAGTCTTAAGAGATTTCCATTTGCAATTGTCATTGTTTAAATGGTTTATTGTTTTGGTGCTACTAAATGTGTTTATTTTTTTTAAGACTTTTTACAATCTAAATGATCTTTTATGTATTTTCTAGAGCCCTATTTTAACATGGATTGTGTTTTTCAGGTATACAAAGGAGAAGACACATCATTTCATATCTCAGGTGTACAAACTAATATGGATTACAGATTTCGGGTTAGTGTATGTCGTCGATGTATCGATACTTCACAGGAACTCTGCGGATCTTACAGTCCATCTGCATCTTTTATCATGAGACGGAATGATCTCATGTTGCCGGAGGATCTATCACACCTTGACTGTTCAAAACTCAAGGGCATGGTGCCTACTGACGAACAGTTTGCAATTCTTATTGTTTTAGGCTTTGCAACCTTGTCTATTCTATTTGCCTTTATTCTTCAATACTTCTTTATGAAGTAAACAATGAAGACAGGTTAGAGATATAAACTTAACTAATGCTGCGCATTATAATCCATTTATTCACATATTCATTTTTTAAATAAATACAGACATTTTCCGTTCTACATTTTATATTCATATTTTTACTGTTTCAATACATTCTCAGTGTTTCGATGCACCTTTTTGAAATGTTTACCCAGGACATAGCTAAAATGTATTTCTGTTACGTAGCTAACTACATATATTACAGCAACAGTGTTCAGCTCCTTGGCGGATTCATTTCAATGACCCAAATTAGTGGTTGACTGTTTCTAAACAAATGTTCAAATTACAAATGAATTCAAGGCAATCAAAACACTTGTGGCTTGTGATAAGGCGTTGCATATCAATGTGGTTTTCCACAGAAACACAGACACACACGTAAAGATGCACACTGGCGCATACGAAAAGGTACATACATGGGTAGTAATACATACACGTGAGACATTTCTATATGTACAAACTTTTCATATAAAATGTAAATGCAAAGAACATTTCTTGTGAAGTTCCAAGTATTTTACTTGAAATTGCTTGTATAACTGTTGTAATATTGCTAACTTTAAGAAGGGAACTTTTACAAACTTGATATACAAAAAATGATATACAATATAGTAAAATGAAAATAGTGCCTTAAAATTCAGTGTGCTTTAAGGCTTCTATGTTGTCGACTCCACAGGAATGGTGGCTGGCACTAACGGAATGTTGTCACTAATATGATAGCATTATCAGTGCGAAATTTTGAATTGCATTGAAATAATGCAGTCAACCTACTATACAAGCCAAAATATTACTTACTGTAGTCCACAGTTCAGTATATAACACTGTATCATTCATGAATGAATTTCTTTCATTTTGTGTTTAGAATAAAATGTAGTTCTTTAAAAATCCATGGCTATTAAGTAATAAATGCTGAATGCACACTTCTGTAATCCAATTTCCCTATGGCTGCTAAACAGTAACTCTGTAACCTACTAAGAATTTGTTTATTCTGTAATGAATGAGATCTAGACAAGGTATAGAGCATAGTTCTCTATCACCTCATAAGGCCAGTGTCATACATAGAGCAGAAGGGGGCCATACAAAAAATCTAAAGGGTGCCCTCTGCTGGTTCATGCCATTAAAAATCCAATGACAGGACAGCCTGTAGCTTGTTGCCCCTTCCCTCACTCCCTTACCATCCTCTGTGGGAAAGATAGAACCCGCTGGTCATTATCCGCTCACTTGTTTAATTACATTGCTGTAATTATGAATAATGGGAACCCTTTGTAGGTTTACAATAATCCTATCTGGGTCTGGGTTACTATCCTTATTTTTCTTGCAGTCAGAACTTTAAGTGCTAGTAGTGCATGTCGATAGGGTATGTTTAGTACCAGCACCTATATTCAATGTGAAAACTCATGGAGATCCCGAGACATCACCTGCAGGCCGTGTCTTGTTGCTAAGCAGTAGCCCAAATACACGGAGTGCAGATTAAATATTACTCATTAGGGAATCTGCAACGAAGAATTATAATGGTTTTGTGGACTATTGAAAGAAAAGCTTTGAACCATGTTCATAATTAATTATTATGTGAACCATTATGTCACATGGAGATTGTTTTCAAGCATACAATTTCTTTAGAGGCTTCTGTACCTAGCAAAGAACACTTTCATCATTTAGCCAAATTCAATTAACCACCAAATCCAAAGCTTAGAATTTCTAAAAGAACTACTTGCAGCACACAACTTTTTCATTCTATGAACCCCTTGTTTTTTTTTGTTTTTTTTTGCATTATGAAGTGCCTCAGGGAAACATTTCAGCTGAAGGTGCAACTAATTTCCAAAAGGGTGCAACAGACACACAACATATACGCGGCTTTTATATAAATCTATATTTTGTATTTTTTTTTTCAGCTTTTCTTTGTATTGTGATAGAATTAAATATCTGACATTCACCGAGGTATCATGTCCTATTCCTCTATATAGTATATCTGCTTTTTATTCCCATAACCAAAGCAATGGGGAACTCAACAATGTTTTGTTGTAGGTTTTTTTTTCTTTTTTACAGTATATTATATTAAGTACTTTTAAAATCCCAATTACAGTGCAATCTTTTATTTATTGTAAAGACAAATAAATATGTACTAATATTTGTAGCATGATAAAAAAAAATTGTAAGCTAGGTTAATTGTTACCCAGCAGCATTTTAAGTGATATCTGTCTTTATTTGAGATTTTTTTTAATTATTATTACATAAATCAGCGCATGTAAAGCCAAAAACATACGTGATTGAAACGTTTACTTGTAATCAAATTTTCTAATCATCTCTTCTAAGGAAAGTGTTATGATCCACTAATCATGCTGTGTGCCTATAATGATGTAGCAAATGTTAGACTTGTCTTGTAATATAACTTTAAACACTACGTTAACATAGCTCTGCAAACTAATATTTCTGCCAAGGTTGTGGCAAATTAAATTTTTTTGTTTTATTTAAATATATTTTATGCCTTATGTCTTCTGTATTTTATGAGCATAATCTATACAGTTGTTAAAAATAATTTTAGTATTTTATTAAAAATGTACAAAGTAACTGTCCCATTGTTTAAAGGAGATATAAAGTATTGTGATTTAAAAATAAATTCTTAAGCAGTGCTGCTACCTTGAAAAAAAAAAAAAAAAGACCAAAATAAAATATATAAGTAAGGAACAGTTGGTCAATAAAACATTATAGAGTTTTAAAAACAGACAGTAGTTTGGGGTTATCTGGTCTATGGCCACAAGATGTTTCACATAAATGTTTAATCTCTCGTTCATGGCAGCATTATCAGTGCCCTTTCACACTGCGTTCGCAGTGACCCGATGCCATATGCGCTAGGAAAGCTCTAGACGAATAGCAAACATACCCATAGGCTCCATTTGTCTTTGTCCTCTGTCGGCCGATATATGTCGGGATACTGTTTTTTTTTCTCTGTATTGCATAGCACAGCAGACTGCTCTATTGCATACAGGAGCACCCAGTAAAAAAAAAACATACTGTGCGGTATATGTTTCTCTTTTATGTATGAGGGATGCCACTGAATGGTATACATCAAATGCCAATCTCTGATGGACAGTGCTAGACACCGCGTGAAACAGACCTTATCTATTTTCTGCTTAGGAAAGGGTATGCTGAATTTTATTTCATTTTTTTACATTTTTGCAAATAGGCAACCATAGTCACCGGATAAAAGCTAAATATCATTATACTATAGTACCTCATTATAACAAATAGTAAAATATACTGGAAGTCACTGAATACGCCACTTACATATTAGTAACACTATCAATACATTATATCTATAGTGGTACCTATAAAAAAATTGAATTAAGAGCAAGCATTTCAATAATATATAATTGCACCTTATCTCTTTAATTCAACAATGGACATGGTTAAGTGAGGGCTACAATATGTTTTAGGTACGTAAATAAAAACATTTTTTTTTTCAAAAATATTTCTTCTGTAGTAATGCTGCTTTGAATGTTTTATAATAACTATTACTATATAATCCTTTTAAAATTGTAGAATACACACGTGTTGTGGTGATATTATTCCAACCATTAATAAGCCACTATGAAAATATTTTATATATGCATTTTGAAAAAAGAAACATTATTGGCCAGTTTTAGAAGATAGTTGTCTTTTATTTCTGGAGGGACTTATTTTTTATGATTAAATTAATGTAATTTTTTATAATGTTTGTGTCCATTAAAAATATGAAATTGCCAAAATATATTTTTATATTTTTTCTCATAGTCCTTTTGATATTTTATTTTTATCATACGTTGAGGCTCTTAAAGAAGTCAAGCCTTTGTGGCACTCTATGACTCTAACCATGGAATATCTTAAGTTCGTCACGTGATTGTCATTTTACTCAATTAAAATTGACCTTTGTGACAATATTTCTTGTATAAGAATATTCATCCAGAGCTTTGTGTGTCAGGATTTGACTCCTGCTTTCATGTACCCTCTGACATGACCCGTTGATAAAAGAGCAGACTTTTACTTAAAGAATCACAGTTGTACCTTGGCAGGCAAGTAAAACCGATATAAGTGCGCTGCTCAGACTCTCAGTGGGACTAACCCGTCACCTCAGATCCGGGTGACTTGTTTGTAGGCTATTTGGCATCTGATTGCAATATATTGTTGCCTCTTCAGGTCAATTTAAAAGCAACAATTGGACAAGTTAGAATTGTATTTTTGCACAACCGTTTCAATTGAATTACAAAATATTTTTTACCTCACCATTGGGCAAACATTCCAAACATTTCATTTAAAAAAAAAAAAAAACATGTTTTCTGGTATTGTAAATTTAAGACTACTTTGTATTCATTGTATTAAAGCCGTTATATCTACTTTAATGTATAGATTTTGCAAAGTAAGCAATTGCTACAGTATGTAAAACTTAATTGTACTTCTAGTGTATATGTAATATATTTAAGCCCAATAAATGTTTTACTTCCTATCTTGATTCATTTATTTGTTAAAGCTTTGTTATTTTTCAGATGATATTCGAGATTGTGTTTGTGTAAACTGCCGTGAAACCTCTCCAAAAGACAACCTCTTTAAGAAGACTACGCCTTTATCCAGAGCAGATTTCCTGTGACGGATTTTCAGTTCCATCATATTCTTTTCACACTGGCCATTTTTTGAGAGAACCATCCCTCTAGACTGTCTAAAAGATGTTTTACTATACATATGTTGCAGACGAGCTGTATTCTATTAATTATATATAATTGGAATATCTGGTCACTCATTTAGGGATTCTTTTAAATATGCAGGATTTGCCAGCTATGGTACTTGAAGTGTCATAAGTTAAAGGGGTTTCTAGTCCTAAGAAGTTGGTGGCCTAGCCTCAGGATAGGCCATCAATAGCTGATCAGTGGGGATCTAACACACAGATCAGCTGTTTTGAAGGAGCTGTGGCGCTTGTACTTGCGTTGCTTCCCCTTTATTCCTTACCTGCTCATACTTTGAATCGCTGGCACACTCGTAGTGGCGGTTCACAATATTACAGCCTTTCTCTCATTCAAGTGTAAGTGTGTCAGCGATTCACAGTATGCGCAGGTAAGGAATGAAGGAGAAGGAGCACTCGTGAACACGTCTAGCTTCTGTTTTGTGTCAGTAACAAGACCAGAATACAATATGTTTTGTGTTTTTATTACAAGAAAGATAATTTTAAAACAAATGAATTTAGCGCTTATTCTGATGAGAAGTTTAGCTGCCACCTCCAGAGGCATTGGGCTCATCCACCTTCCCTAAGGCATTATTGTCTTCAATCTCCACTATGAACATTGGTAACATTTCTAGAATGTTCTAGAGTAACCCATTGAAGGATTTGACTTCAGTTACCTTCATAGAAAGGCTTGGGGAGGACTTATGTAAGTGAAAATTGCATGACTGGCACGATATGAAGACATCTTTTTACATTTCCCTTTATGAAATATGTTAAGTGACACTATTAATGGGGGACCACCTTGGCTGTATGCACTTGAAGGAGAAATAGGCCCTGTTCACATGGCACTGATTTCGGCACATTTTCCATGGCACTAAGTTTTTCGTGCACTGATTTGAAATCAGCGACACTAAAAAAACGTAATTGTCCCGACCGATCTTGGCGTGAAATTTTCCCCTGAAAATTACTTTTGAAATTAATGGGAAGCAGAAAAAAATGCCTTTGGCATCTGTTTTGTGCTGAAGAGCATCAAAAAATACACGCTGATTTTACTGTTCAAAATTTATGTACATACCCCAAAAAGGGTTGGGAATATATCCTGAAAAGCTGCAATTTTCATATTTCATCACTGGTGGCAGACTCTGACAAGGAGAGCTAAACCCTAAGACCATGTGTTCCCTACCACAGAATGGATGTGGGACAATTGATCCAGGAGGTGAGTATGGCGCATGGGCGTCTTCCTGATCATGTAAGCTAGGCCAGCCTCCAGTGTGCCGAAAAAAACGCATTGAAATGCGATTCAATATCTCACTTTAATTCTCAACTTCATACCATGTGAACATCCTATGGTTTTCTCCTTACACCCCAAGATGTGTCTGTACTCCTTTCTTTATCAATTCGTTTAAAGGCTATGTACTTTGAAGGGCAACTTTTTTTAAAATAAAACGGTTAGTGTGATTAAATCGCTTTTATTAAACATTTTGTACTTTTTGAGATACAGCTGCTCTAATTCTCTATACAGAGCAGCTGTATCGTTCGCTATGACCTGAATCCATCAGTCCCGCGGACCTGACTGGTTCATTGTCCGCAGGTCCTGCATATCTCTGACACGCAGGATCCACCTGTAATTTATCACATCTAAGCTATGAACTTAGATGTGATAGATTACAGGTGGATCCTGCGTGTCAGACACACAGAACCCGCTGTCACTGAACCAGTCAGTCCCGCGGACCTGATGGGAGCGGGATTTAGAGCTAGATACAGCTGCTCTTTATAGGGAATACAGAGCAGCTGTATCAAAGTAAAATTAATAAAAAAAAAAAAAATATTACAAACTTGCACTTATCACACAAACCTTTTTATAAAAAATTGCCTTTCAAGGGTTTACATAGCCTTTAAGGTGCCTCAAGCAGGCCCAGAATACATTACTGCTTAAAGTGGTTTTCTGGGACTTTTAAATGTTGATGGCCTATCCATAGTATACTGTGGGTCATCCATATTAGATCGGTGTGGGTCCAACTCCCAGCAACTGTACCAATCAGCTAACTTCAGAGGCCGTGGCGACGAACACTGCGGCCTTTTCAATTGAATGGGATAGAGCAGCAAGCCCAGGCACAGCTGCTACAGATGTGTACGGCGCTGTGCTGGGGTTGCATCTCCCGCCCATCTGCTTCAAGTGTGTACAGTGCAGTGCCAGGAGTTAGCGCCTCACCATTCTGATATTGATCATTTAAACCAGGGGTCTCCAACTCTGCCTGGTAAATGGGCCTCACGTAGATTTTTTTTTTAAAGTTGACGAACCGCATGACTTTCAAATTTGTTAATTAATTAGTTATTTGAACTACTATAACAATACTACATTACTAAAATAATGCAGCTAGGTTTAAATTTAATGGAAATTTGTGAGTTTACTCCACGTGCTTGTTTTAACAATCCAGTTTTCCAGTTTGTGTTGCTAAATGCAGTCTGGCCGCTCAGTTGGCAGCATTTGGCAGACACAAGAATGTCAAGATTGGGCAGGCCCTTCTTAGACACTGCCACAGTGCCCTCTGTAGATATTACCACAGTGCCCTCTGTAGAGATTGCCACAGTGCCCTCTGTAGAGATTGCCACAGTGCCCTCTGTAGAGATTGCCACAGTGCCCTCTGTAGAGATTGCCACAGTGCCCTCTGTAGAGATTGCCGCAGTGCCCTCTGTAGAGATTGCCGCAGTGCCCTCTGTAGAGATTGCCGCAGTGCCCTCTGTAGAGTTTGCCGCAGTGCCCTCTGTAGAGTTTGCCGCAGTGCCCTCTGTAGAGTTTGCCGCAGTGCCCTCTGTAGATACTGCCGCAGTGCCCTCTGTAGATACTGCCGCAGTGCCCTCTGTAGATACTGCCGCAGTGCCCTCTGTAGATACTGCCGCAGTGCCCTCTGTAGATACTGCCGCAGTGCCCTCTGTAGATACTGCCGCAGTGCCCTCTGTAGATACTGCCGCAGTGCCCTCTGTAGATACTGCCGCAGTGCCCTCTGTAGATACTGCCGCAGTGCCCCCTGTAGATATTGCCGCAGTGCCCCCTGTAGATATTGCCGCAGTGCCCCCTGTAGATATTGCCGCAGTGCCCCCTGTAGATATTGCTGCAGTGCACCCCCCCCCTCCCCCTGTACATAGTGCGATTGGGACTCCCCCCTGGGCACAGCGCTTAAAGTAGTGCCGTCCCTGGGGAGTCCTCGGCGAGCGGAGGAGCTCCTTCTGCTGAATGCTGAAGCAGCGAGTTGACCGTTCCTTGCTTTAGCATTGGGTTCAACTGTATCTGGGTCCTGAGGATGCAGATACAGTTGACACCGAGACTCTCCCACTGAATCCGGGACGGTTGGGAGGTATGACCCAGGGGGAGTTTAGCGCTATCTACAGGGGGAGTTTAGCGCTATTGCTCACCTACCACCAACGGACTGGGTTCCTTCATGATGTCATGAAGGAGCGCCGGCGCATTCCTTCGGCCTGCTCTCTCCTCTCCCGAGGGAGCTACGGTTCCCCCCCCCCCCCCCGGGCTGCAGGTGACAGCCACAGGGGCCACGTGTTAGAGTCCCCGGATCTAAACTAAGGATAGGCCATCAATATAAAATGCCTGGAGAACAAGCCTTTAACATGTTTTAGGATATCAGGTGGAAAAAGACTTTACGGTTATAAAGACGTTTGTGAAAGTCCAAGCATAGCAATCTCACAATCTATTCAACACTTTTAATGTGCAGTAGTTTGTGTATCTACTCTTAGCTGCTGTAATTTATTACACCAGCCTACTAACATTAGCATTTTTACCTGGAAAACAGCACTTTGACATCAGCTAATGTTCTACTGGCCTTAACATTTTCTCGCTCTTACATTTTTTATGACCGTTAATTCAATTATACTTCTGTTATACTTTCTGAATAGTAGTATTTGGTATCATAGTATTTAGGAGAGACCACAGCTTTTGTTTGTCATCTCCTGGTTTTGGAAGGAACTATCGGGTTAGGTGTTCAAGCTGGTCTATTCGTAGAAATATATTTATTCCTAGCATTCAACTTTTTGGAAGTCCTAAGTCCTGCTCTACCATAGAGGATGACTTTAACCCTCAACATGATTAAAAACACTTTTCCATTTTTTTATTTGCTTGATGTAACTTCCCTTGAAGCTTCCTATATTGTACCAGCTGCATCGTTCTCTTGCACTATCGCAGATGTAACTTATGGAAGTAGATAAATAAGACTTTAGGCCAATGTCCTAAAAAAAGGTTTTCCTTCAATCCTCTGATGGGATGTATTTATGGCGTAAAAAAATATACAGCTCTCACATGGAGGTTTAACCCAAATGCTATATAACCATATTACAGTCTATAGGTCTGTAATACCCTAATCTGCCTTCTAGCCGGTTACATACCTTTCCAGCCTGCTAAATACCTACTCCGACGCTACAGACATCTATTGTTTTATTCCTCGGTTGATAGAAATAACATTCAGCAGATGGCTTTGGCGTGCTACTTTTATATCTGCCACTCATATCCTACACAATCTTCTTTTTTTGTCTCCAGCAGGCTTTTCAATAGCCTGTTCTAAAGAAGTTTCTGATAATGGTGACAGATCCTCTTTAAAAGCCAACGCGAATTGCCGCTCTTATGATATAAATTCAGCTATTCTCTTTAAAAGCACTTGCCTTTTTGACAAGTCCATAAGGTGATTATACTTGAACTCTCTCTCTTAACAGTAGTCATCTAAACTTCTGCGGGTCTATACAAAAAATCAAGGGACCAAGACAAAAATGGTATGATTGCTAGTACTGAACTAACAGTAACTCGTGCATTTATTTAATAGAACAAACTTTACTACATGAGCTTTTCTTTTCAATACTCTCAGGTTGACATATATTAGCCATCTACACAGGGCTACATCATATTAAAGGCTATGTACAGCTTTTTAAAGCATTTTTTTTAAAAATAGATTAGTCCATGTGTTTAGTGTAACTTTGTAAATTAGTTCTTATTAAAAAATTGTTTTACTTTTGGAGATACAGCTGTTCTGTATTTTCTATACAGAACAGCTGTATCTCTCGTTTTGCACTGAATCCGTCAGTTTCCCGCACACCTGTTATCCATCACATGTAAGTTTATAACGGACATCGGTGGCTGACAGAACCCTTTGACTTTAATAGTTTCCGTCAGGGTGTCTGATTTTACCGGAGATCACCGCGCAGAATGTTGCGCTATGGTCTCTGGTAATCTAAGAGCTGTCTTGTTGATTGGTGTTCGTTTACACGGCCCATTACTTTGTTATTGCATGAACACATTGAGAAAATTAGTTGATCGTCTGATTCTGAGAAGCTAATTAAAAAGAGACAACCAATATGGCTGAGGATGCCAGTTCATGGCAAAACAGGATGGGTAGGCTCATGTGTTTTTTGTTTTTTTTTATAAATTCTTTATTTAGGTTTTTCTTTTAAAACATAGGAAGGGAGGGGTATGGAAGGAGAGTACAGAAAGGAGGGGAAGAGGGTTAGGAGTTACAAGGTATACAAATACAAATTGTAATAAGAGAACAAAGGGTAAACTAACAATTGTCTCTGCTGATATGAGTTTGAGATGTAGAAAGGTATGACCTATTTTGTACAAGCTAAAAAGAAAAAAGGAATTGATTGACATCAAAATATTCCAAAATTATGAGTTTGAGAGGAGACGGACACTTCACCGGTCACAAAAGATTAATGAGATCATCAGATTTTTGTGCTTCAATCCATCCGTCTCAAATCGTGAAGTATTTATCTCGATTTTGTTCTATTGACCAATTAGTTTTTTCAAAGGACTGTAGTAAACAAACTTCGTTATTCCATTCTGAAACAGATGGTGTATCCGTCTCCCTCCAGTGACAAGCAATTATGAGTTTTGCTGTACTTAAGATATACGGAATAATAGATTTATGGTTTATAATCTTAAAGGACATATCAAGCTTAGGAATTACAAGTTCTAACGTCAAAGTGAGTTTTTTTTTATTGAGAACTTTATTTATGATCGTTTCTATCTTAGTCCAAAATGGTTTGATAAGGTTGCAATTAAACCAGATATGTGACATGGTCCCCGTTTCTTTCCTACAGCGCCAGCATATTGGGCTTTGGTTAGAATCAATTCTATTCAAGAGCTCCGGTGTCTTATACCAACGTTCCACTAATTTGTAATTTAGTTCTTGAATCTTTGTGGAGCTAGAGTGAGAATGGGAATTTTTCAAAATTCTATCAGTCTGTTCCTTAGTAAATGTTCTATCAAGTTATTTTTCCCATTTTGTTATAAATGAGGGTGTTTCTGAATCACTAACAAGAAGTTGGTAAAGTCATGTGTTTGTTTTTAATCAGCTCCTTCATATGTGAGATAAAAGTAGTAACTCATCGGTATTCTGGAGGTATCTGTAATGATAGACTTATACTTGTATTAGGAGTACTATCTGAGGAGATGCTTATGATACAAGTGGACTAGTAAAGTCACATGGAACAGTATAACAATATTTTAGTTTTAGATTTTTTTGTAAGCTTACATACGAATATAGGAGTTGAGATTTTTAAATACAATATTAAAAGTAAAGGTTAAGTTTATTGTGTTAAGATATAAAGATATTTTCTGTTGCCTTAGGACAATTTTGTGACTAGGATTAGGAATAATGAATCCCCATCTAACCACTGGGTAATGTGTGTTTTTCTTTATTCAATTTGATACACGTTTACGTACGGTTCTCCTATCTTGTGTGAAGTGTAGTAAAATAAAAGTTGTTACATCCCGGCTACAGAAGAATGTTACATGCCTTATAAAGTCGGCATGTTATTTGCCTCCTAGGGCGGCATACCTAGACTTCATATGTTTTACTTTTTCACAGTTTATTCTAGCAAAGTATTCTATAAAAAAAATAAACCGTTCTGAGCTAATCAAAGCAGAGAAGGAGGACTCTATGCCGTTTACAGAAACATTGGTCTATATTTCATTGCCCATCTAGAACCATAAATAGGAGATGAACTGTAAAAAAAAAAAAAGGCTTGTATGGCAGGTGCTAGCCTTAGGGGATTTGACTCTGTCCCCTTCAATATCCACAAAAGAACTCCAATGAGCTGCACTCCAAATTAATTTAAAAAAAACTTGCTTTAATCACCCAGTATTCACAGCAAAGTTTCACCTTCTCATTGAGGACATTTTCAAGTTTCTGTTAGTTCAGAATTATTTCTTACGTTAATTTGTGATTGTGAATCGCCAATCTTCAGCACATCATTTACAAATCTTGTTCAATAATATTAAATCTTGTGCTAATAATGTGCCGCTGCCGGCTGATACAGACGTGACGTCACTCATTGTTTGGCATATATCTAATAGTGCCACCAAACGTTGTCGCATTGTTCTGCGTCAAGCATTTATATGGTGTTATACTTCAGACTGTCCAAGTGAAATTTTTTTCTCCCATAAATAGATTTTTATTTACATTTATATCTTGGTGCTGATAGAGTGCCATTGTCTGCTGATACAGATGTCACGGATGTGAAGTCACTCATTGTTTTGATTATATCTAATAGTGCCCCCCAATATTGTCGTATTATTTTGCGTCGAGTGGGGTTATGCTTCATTCTGCGTCCAAGTGACAATTTTTTCCCAACACCACGTTTTTCATTTAAATTAAATTCCTAGTGCTGATACAGGCATCATTCTTTTGCATATATCTAATCTAATTGTTTTGCATATATTTAAAAATTGTCTAAATGTTCTGTATCAAGAATTTGTACAGTGCTGTTATATTCTATTCTGTGTCCAAGTGACAATCTTTTTTTTTTTTCACAAGTTTTTAATTAAAATTGAAATCCTGGTTCTGATAGCGTGAAACTGCCTGCTTATCCAGACGTCATGCATTGTTTTGCATATATCTAATTGCTAATACTAGTGCCACCAAAAATTCTGTATCAAGCCGTTATAACTCCATTATACATCAGTCTTTGTTACCACCCACTACCATCCGTTTAGCCATAGAGGTTGCTGTCACTTTGACATTACTAATGCTCACTTGGCGATAAAGAGCATCGGAGGGGTTGAATACAGTCCTAGAAGACCACACAGCAACATGGCTTTTCAGGGCAATCGGGGCATTTTAGATTTGCGGTAAATTTATTCCTACCAAATCTAATCTGACAGCCAGTTCTACAAAATCCATACTGAAACTAATTTAAGGAAATTTACTAATCTCTAGTCGGGAGGCCTCCCAATGTATACATCCGATGAAAGGCAATAACAAGATGTGAAGGGAGCTAAAGAAAGATTTCCTCTAAGGTAACCAGGATGAAAGGACGAATAAAAGGTGCAGTATATAAATACTCTTTTAACCTCTTCCCGACATCCGCCGTATATATTCACGGCGCTGTCGAGAAGGTGTTCCCGCAAACCGCAGTACAGTTACGTCGCGGTGATGGTGTGGGCTCAGAAGCAGAGCCGGCACCATCACCACTGGGTGACAGCTGTATTATACAGCTGGCACCCTCCTGTAATTGGCAGGACCGGAGCTATTCTACGATCCGACTGATTAGCAGCAGCATCTGATGGGTTTTAACCCGACCGGCAACCAAGCGACTCAATCGCTGGGTTGCTATGGTAATCGGAGGCCAAATAATGGCGTCTGAGTCTGCCTTGTACGGGAGCCGATTAGGACCCGCCAGCGGCGAGTCCTCATAGGCTTGCTGTCAGTGAATAACTGACCGCATTAATACACTGCACTACGTATGTAGTACAGTGTATTCGAGTAGTGATCGGGGAATCAGGCCCTCAAGTACCCTAGTGGAACAAGTAAAAAAAGTTAATAAAAATGTCGTAAAACAATAAAAACACAAGTTTCAAGTAAAAAAAAGCTAAACAGCCTTTTTTCCCATAATAAGTCTTTTATTATGGGAAAAACCGTAAGAAATTAAAAAAAACTATACATAATTGGTATCACCGCATCCGTAACGACCCAAACTATAAAACTATTATGTAATTTATCCCGCACGGTGAACGCCGTAAATAAAAACCATGAAATAAAAACGCCAGAATCTTTGTTCTTAGGTCACATCTCCTCCAAAAAAATTGTATAAAAAAAGATCAAAAAGTCACAATTACTCCAAAATAGTACCAATAAAAACAACAATCCGTCCTGTAAAAAATAATCCCTGACACAGCTTTGTCCATGCAAAAATAAAAAAGTTATGGGTTTTAGAATATGGCGAGACAGAAAACAAATGATTTGATAAAAACAGTGATTTTATTGTGCTGCAATACATAAAAAAACTATATAAATTTGCTATCGCCGTAATTGTATCGACCCGCAGAATAAAGTTAACATGTAATTTATGGTGCACTGTGGATGCCGAAAAAAAACCCCCAATAAAACGCTATTGCAGAATTGCTTGTTTTTGGTAATTTCCTATACCAAAAAATGAAATAAAAAGTGATCAAAAAGTCGTGTGTGTTCCAAAATGGTACCAATAAAATCTACAGCCCGTCTCGCAAGAAACAAGCCCTCACACAGCTCCATCAACAGGAAAGTAAAAAAGTTATGGCACTAGTAATGTGGTGATGAAAAAACATCTCAATGCGCAGGCCAGAACATTCCTTCAGTTTCAGAGCCCTAGTATTTAGGAAGGGAAGGGACATAACGTATCCGCTGGAAGCGAGGGCACCCGTGTTATACCAGCGCAACACTTTCCCAGCAAAATTTCCCAAACCACGAAGGAGGAAAAGTCCCCAAACGTGCAGAGTGTTACAAAGGGGGATAGGAAAGAATAGAGTTTATCAGTGGGACACTGACCTGCGCATAACTGATTGCTTCACAGCGTACCACACATCTATGGATAATTGTATTATTTACCCCATTATTATACCCTCTTATTATGCCCTGATGTACTCCGCACAGATTACAGATTCCCCAAATTATAAACTGAAATACCAGTAATACTCAAACAAATCTACCAAGCAAAATCCATTGTCAAAATGGCGCTCCTTCCCTTCTTAACCCTACAGTGTGCCCAAACAGCAATTTATGTCCACAAATAAGGCATTACCATACACGGGAGAATCCGCTTAACAATTTATGGGGTAAGATTCTCCAGTGGCATAAGCTGGGCACAACATATTGTGCGGGGAAAAGGTATATCAGTGGAAAAATTGCAATTTTCCATTTGCATCATCCACTGCATATTAATTTCTGAAATACACCTGTGGTGTCTAAATTCTCACTACACACCTTGATAAATTCCTTTAGGGGTGTAGTGTCTAAAACAGGGTCACTTTTGTTTGGTACATCAGGTTTTTTGCAAATGCCATTCCAGCAAAATCTACGCTCCAAAAGTTAAATACTGCTGCTTTTATTCTGAATGCTCCCATATATGTATACAGCCGATTATAACCACATATGGGGTGTTACCATACTCGGGAGCAATTGCTTTACCAATGTTTCATGGCTTTTTCTTCTTTATTCCTTGTGAAAATGAAAAATGTTGATCTAAATCTACATCTTATTGGAAAAAATATATATTTTTAATTTTCACTGCTTAATTCTAATTCAGCAAGAAACCTTTGGGATCAAAATTCTCACTATACCCCTAGATGATTCCTCAGGGGGTGCAGTTTCCAAAATGCAGTCACTTTTGGGGTGTTTCCACTGTACTAGTACTACAGGGGCTCAGCAAATGTGACATGGTGCCCAGAAACCATTCCAAAATCCAAATGGTGCTCCTTCCCTTCTGAGCCCTACTGTGTGTCCAAACAGCAGTTTATGACCACCACATATCGGGTATGGTTTTACTCAGGAGAAATTGCTTTACAAATGTTGTGGTGCTTTTTCTCCTTTAGTCGTTGTGGAAATTATTTTTTTTTAGCTAAACCTACATTTTATTTGAAAAAAATTTAGGTTTTTATTTTTACGGCCTACTTCCAAAAATGTCTGCAAAAAACCTGTGGGGTCAAAATGCTCACTATACCCCTAGATAATTTCCTCAAGGGGTATCGTTTCCAAAATGGGGTCACTTGTTGGGGCTTTCCACTGTCTTGTCTCCTCAGGGGCTTTGCAAATGCGACATGGCCTCCGCAAACCATCCCTGCTAAATTTGAGCTCTAAGAGTCAAATGGCGCTCTTTCCATTCTAAGCCCTGCCGTGTGTCCAAACAGCCATTTATGACCACTTGTGGGGTATTGTTTTACTTGGGAGAAATTGCTATACAAATGTTGTGGTGCTTTTTCTCCTTTAGTCCTTTTGGAAATTAAAAAAAATTAGCTAAACCTACATTTTATTTGAATAAAATGTAGATTTTCATTTTCATGGCCTAGTTCCAAAAATGTCTGCAAAAAAAAAAACTGTCCGGTCAAAATGATTACTATACCCCTAAATAAATTCCTTGCGGGGTGTAGTTTCCAAAATGGGGTCACTTTTTGGGGGTTTCCACTGTTTTGGTACCACAAGACCTCTTCAAAGCTGACATGGTGCCTTAAAAATATTCTAATAGAAAGGAGGCTCCAAAATCCACTAGGTGCTCCTTAGCTTCTGAGGCCTGTGCTTCAGTCAGTTAGCACACTAGGGCCACATGTGGGATATTTCTGAAAACTGCAAAACCTGGGCAATAAATATTGAGTTAAGTTTCTCTGGTAAAACCTTCTGTTTCAAAAAAAATTGATTCAAAATGAATTTCTGAAAAAAAAAAATGAACTTTGTAAATTTCACCTCTACTTTGCTTTAATTCCTGCGAAATGTCTAAAGGGTTAAGAAACTTTCTAAATGCTGTTTTGAATACTTTGAGGGGTGCAGTTTTTAAAATGGGGTGACTTATAGGGATTTTCAAATATATAAGGCCCTAAAAGCCACTTCACATCTAAACTGGCCCCTGTAAAAATAGCCTTTTTAAATTTTCTTGAAAATGTGAGAAATTGCTGCTAAAGTTCTAAGCCTTGTAATACCCTAGAAAATGAAAATAATGTTAAAAAAACGATGCAAATATAAAGTAACACATATGGGGGATGTTAACCAGTAACTATTTTGTGTGGTATAACAATCTGTCTTTCAAGCAGATACACTTAAGTTTAGAAAAATGTAAATTTTTTAAATTTTTCAATAAATTTTGGTGTTTTTCACAATTAAATACTGAATGTATCGACCAAATTTTACCACTAACTTAAAGTCCAATGTGTCACGAGAAAACAATCTCAGAATAGCTTGGGTAAGTAAAAGCATTCTGAAGTTATTACCGCATAAATTGAAACATGTCCGATTTGAAAAATGAGGCTCTGTCAGGAAGGTCAAAAGTGGCCAAAGAGAGAAGGGGTTAATGGAAAGCTTGAAGTTTTTAATTTTTATTTCTCCCGAGAGCCATAGGTATAACAGAACTTTGTTACGAAGTACAAATCACGCTCAATCCAAATCTTTTTATTGTCCGTTGGGTTTATCACTGCTTTTGTGCCTCAACTACTACCTGAGCATATACGTTTTGGACCAGTGTTCTGTTAGTTGAGTGGAAATAAACTAAATTACAGAGGAGAGGGACATAGTGTCCAATTATAGTATCACAATGTGTATTTGGTGTAACTCGTTTTCTAATTGGTTGCAAAAGTGTAATTTCAGAAAATATTATATTCGGGTATTAGGTGAAACAAGCACAGTAGAGGGAAGTCGGCACCACTCTCAATCTTCACAGCATGGAACAGACAGATAGATGCAAGTGGAGTCAGGGTTTCCTCATTTAAGCAAACTTCGGGCGGTGCTCAGCATAAAAACAGACAGTCTTGTAGTATAATATGAATGAGAGAAATGAAAATGCGGCACTCACCCGTTTGCAAATCTTTTTAACTTTGTGTCACCTTGGCGAGGGTAAAAGCATTACAGGGAGGACAGCTAGTTATAGGTTACAGCCTGTTTCGCGCTGGAGATTGCGCTTCTTCAGAAGAAGCACAATCTCCAGCGCGAAACAGGCTGTAACCTACAACTAACTGTCCTCCCTGTAATGCTTTTACCCTCGCCAAGGTGACACAATAAAGTTAAAAAGATTTGCAAACGGGTGAGTGCCGCATTTTCATTTCTCTCATTCGTATTAGGTGAAACGGACAGATTATTAGTGGTATTCTTTAGTGTAGGCTGGCTAATAGCATTTTCCATCAGCCAATCGATTTAAATCTTTCAATGTCCCAAGGTTAACCTCCTAATTCCTCTCATGGGGTGCAGATTACTCTTATTGTTAGCCTTGGTGACAGTAGATTTAAAAAGATAAAAATATAATACATTTAGCCAGAATTGAACTGGGGTATCTACCTAGACCTACTTGCCAATTATACATTCCCGGTGTATGTGTATTGTTAATATTATTATTATTATTATTATGGCACTCACAAAAAAAGGGTTGACACCCCAGCAGCATGTGAGCTGCATGTAACTGTTGTCTACTACTGGACATTTAGGACCCTCTTGTAACACTACCTTTTTATTGCGTTAGAACCTGGCCCACTGAAGGAACCTCTGATGGGCCATTCTGGCCTTGACAGATGTCCTGAAAATCCTTTTCTGTTCATTGGCCATAAAAACCTAAGATACAACAAAGTATATTCATTTTTTCAAGAGCATCCCAAGAGTATACCTTAATTAATATTATTGTTTGTGAATATTCATTATGGGCTCCTCCCCTGTCCAGGATCACATTTATTGCTGAGCAACAATAAACATGATTGGGCAGAGTGCTCATTTTCAACTTTTAGACTCATTCAGACAAACCATTTAGACTCATTTGCTCTAGAGTAAAATTTCCTGAAAACTATCTCAATGGGGCTCTGAACAAGAAATTAGCATGATTTAAAGGAGTGGTTTTACTAAGAAATGCTGATGCATATATCAAGTGTTATCGCTGGAAGGAGACTCCTCTGGCCACTGCAGGGGAAATGCAACATTATATGGGGGAAGCCTTGTTTGGCCATGACAGGGGAAATTTAGCTGTAATACATGTAAAGGTTAGGCCTGTCAGAGCTCATAGAGGTGAGTCCTATATGGGGGTCTCGCCTTTTGACATCCATATAACCTAATAGGGCATATGGTAAGGGGTTGTCCTCAAGAGACAATGCCTCTAATTGAATGCTCCCATGACAATATGTTGTATTTTACTGTTGTTTAACTCCAAAAAAGTGACAGTTACTCTTTAACATATACTATATCTCCAATTTGGAAATTGCAGTAACCAGATATGCTCCCACCACCTCAATCACTCCTTCAAGCAGCAACAATTTGCAGGTAAATATTGGCCATGGGGAAATCAAATTTCTAGTGGCTGTTGACAGTTTATGGTAGTTTGCCTGCCAAGTATCAGCTACAGATTGTCATTAGCCCCTTCCCGCTTTGGCAACTTTTGACTTTCCTGACAGAGCCTCAATTTTCAATTTTTTGTGGTAATAACTTCGGAATGCTTTCACCTATCCAAGTGATTCTGAGATTGTTTTCTCATAACACATTGGACTTTATGATACTGGCAAAATTTGCTCGATACGTTCAGTATTTAATTGTGAAAAACACCGAAATTTAGCGAAAAATTTCAAAAATTAGCATTTTTCTCAATTTAAATGTATCTGCTTGTAAGTTAGGCAGTTATACCACACACAATTGTTGCTAATTCACATCCCCCATATGTCTACTTTAGATTCACATCATTTTTTGAACAACCTTTTATTTTTCTAGGGTATTACAAGGCTTAGAACTTTAGCAGCAATTTCTCACATTTTCAAGAAAATTTCAAAAGGCTATTTTTACAGGGGCCAGTTCAGTTGTGAAGTGGCTTTTAGGGCCTTCTATATTAGAAACTCCAATAAGTCACCCCATTTTAAAAACCTCACCCCTCAAAGTATTCAAAACAGCATTTAGAAAGTTTCCTGACTATTTAGACGTTTCACAGGAATTAAAGCAATGTAGAGGTGAAATGTACAAATTTAATTTTTTTTGCAGAAATTCATTTCAATATATATATTTTTTTGTAACACAGAAACTTTTACCAGAGAAATACAACTCCATATCTAATATCCCACATGTGGTCCTAGTGGGCTTATGGACTGAAGCACAGGCCTCAGCAGCAAAGGAGCACCTAGTGTATTTTGGGGCCTCCTTTTCATTAGAAAATATTTTAGGCACCATGTCAGGTTTGAAGGGCTCTTGTGCTGCCAAAACAGTGGAAATCCCCCAAAAGTGACCCAATTTGGGAAACTAGACCCCCTCAAGGAAATTATCTAGGGGTATAGTGAGCATTTTGACCCCACAGGTTTATTGCAGAAATTATTGGATGTAGGCCGTGAAAATTAAAATCTACATTCTTTCAAATAAAATGTAGGTTTAGCAAATTTTTTCTCATTTCCACAAGGACTAAAGGAGAAAAAACACCACAACATTTGTAAAGCAATTTCTCCCGAGTAAAACCATACCCGATATGTGGTCATAAACTGCTGTTTGGACACACGGTAGGGCTCAGAAGGGAAGGAGCACCATTTGGATTTTGGAATGGTTTCTGGGCACCATGTCACATTTGCTGAACCCCATGGGGTCATAAACGGCTGTTTGCACACACGGCAGGGCTTAGAAGGGAAGAGCACCATTTGGCTTTTGGAGCTCAAATTTAGCAGGAATGGTTTGCGGAGGCCATGTCGCATTTGCAAAGCCCCTGAGGAACCAAAACAGTGAAAACACCCAAAAAGTGACTCCATTCACGAAACGACACCTCTTGAAGAATTCATCTAGGGGTGTAGTGAGACTTTTGACCCCACAGGTGTTTCATAGATATTATTAGAATTGGGCAGTGAAAATAAAAATAATCCTTTTTCTTCAATAATCTGTAGCTTTAGCTCAACATTTTTCATTTTATCAACAAATAAAGGAAAAGAAGAACCCCAACCTTTGTAAAGCAATTTCTCCCGAGTACGACAATACCCCATATGTGGTCATAAACTGCTGTTTGGGCACACAGTAGGGCTCAGAAGGGAAGGAGCACCATTTGGCTTTTGGAGTACAGATTTTGCTGGATTGGTTTCTGGTTGCTATGTCACATTTGCAAAGCCCCCGTGGGATCAAAACAGAAGAAACCCCCCCAGAAGTAACCCCATTTTGGAAACGACACCCCTCAAGGTATTAACCTAGGGGTGTAGTGAGCATGTTAACCCCGCAGGTGTTTTGCAGAAATTAGTGTGCACTCGATGTTGCAGAGTGAAAATTTGATTTTTTTCCATAGATATGCCAATATGTGGTGCCCAGCTTGTGCCACCAAAACAAGACACCTCTCTAATTATTATGCTGTGTTTCCCGGTTTTAGAAACATGTGGCCCTAATCTTTTGCCTGGATATTCGACCAGGCTCAGGAGTGAAAGAGTACCATGCGAAGTTGAGGCCTAATTTGGCAATTTACAAAGTATTGTTTCACAATTGCAGAGGCTCTGATGTGAAATAATAAAAGAAATCCCTGATAAGTGACCCCATTTTGGAAACTACACCCCTCAAGGCATTTATTAAGGGGTGTAGTGAGCATTTTCACCCCACAGGTCTTTTCCATAAATGATTGCGCTGCGGATGGTGCAAAGTAATTTTAAATTTTTCCCTAAATATGCCATTTCGGTGGCAAATATGTCATGCCCACCTTGTGCCACTGGAGACACACACCTCAAAAATTATTAAAAGGGTTCTCCTGGTTATGGCGATGCCGTATACGTGGAAGTAAACTGCTGTTTGGGCACAGATTAGGGTTCAGAAGGGTGGGAGCGCCATTTAGCTTTTGGAGAGTGGATTTTGCTTGGTAGTAGTTTTGTTTGAGTATTACTGGTATTTCAGTTTATAATGTGGGGGTACATGTAAGCTGGGCAGAGTACATCAGGGCATAGTAAGGTGGTATAATAATGAGGTAAAAAAAAAGAATAAAATAATACATAGATGTGTGTTACGCTATGAAGCAATCAATTCTGCACAGGCCAGTGTCACACTGATAAATGGTGTCCTTTTGTATCCCCCTTTTGGTCCACCATCTGCACCTTTGCAGTTCAGGGAATTTTACTGGGAAAGTGTTGTCCTGGTATAATACGGGCACCCTCACTTCCAGAAGATATGTTTGGGCTCTCTCCTTCCTGGTTCCCTAATTTTAGGGCCTTGATAAATTGCCTCTTGAAACAGAAGAAATGTTCCCCTCGGGCCTGTACAACTGCATATTTTTATTTCCTGACTAATTGGAGCCTTAACTAATTTTATTTTTTCATAGATGTAGTGGTGAGAGAGCTGTTTTTTTTGCGGGACGAGCTGTAGTTATTATTGGAACCATTTTGGGGTACATGCGACTTTTTGAGCACTTTTTATTCTTTTTTTTGGGAGGCAAGATGACCAAAAAAACAGCAATTCTGGCATAGTTTTTTTAGTTTGTTTTTTTTATACAGCGTTCACCACGCGTCATAAATTACATGCTAACTTTATTCTGCGGGTCAGTATGATTCCGGCGATACCTAATTTATCGCACTATTTCATGGTTTACAACTTTTTGCACAATAAAATTACTTTTCTAAAAAGAATGTATTTTCTCTGTTGCCATGTTGTAGGAGCCATAACCTTTACATTTTTCATCGACGGAGCTGTATGAGTGCTTGTTTTTTGCGAGACGAGCTATAGTTTTTATAGGTAACATTTTTGGATACATGCGACTTTTTGATCACTTTTTTATAAAAATTTTTGTAAGGGGAGATTCACACGAACGTTGCGTTTTTGCGCGCGCAAACAACGCAGCGTTTTGCGAGCGCAAAAACCATTTGACAGCTGCGTGTGTCATGCGTGTCTGATGCGCGGCTGCGTGATTTTCGCGCAGCCGGCATCATAGAGATGAGGCTTGTCAACGCCCGTCACTGTCCAAGGTGCTGAAAGAGCTAAATCTTTCAGCACCCTCGACAGTGAATGCCGAACACAACAGCGAAAAACCTGTTAAAAAAAAAGATAAAGTTCCTACTTACCGAGAACTTCCCGGCCGTTGCCTTGGTGACGCGTCCTTGGTGACGCGTCCTTGGTGACGCGTCCTTGGTGACGCGCCTCTCTTGACATCGGGCCCCACCTCCCTGGATGACGCAGCAGTCCAAGTGACCGCTGCAGCCTGTGATTGGCTGCAGCCTGTGCTTGGCCTGTGATTGGCTGGAGCTGTCACTTGAACTGAAGTGTCATCCCGGGAGGTCGGACTGCAGGAAGGAGACAGGAGTAATCGGTAAGTTAGAACTTCGTTTTTTTTTACATGTTAATGTATTTTGGGATCGCAAGTCACTGTCCATGGTGCTGAAACAGTTTAACTCTTTCAGCACCATGGACAGTGACTATCTCCTGACGTCGCGTACCGATACTTTTTTTGCCGGGATCGGCCAAAACGAGTTTGGCCGAACCCGGTGAAGTTCGGTACGCTTGTCCGGCTTCGCTCATCGCAAAGACACTCCGTTTGGATGTTCGGAAACAGAAAAGCACGTGGTGCTTTTCGGTTTTCATTCATCCTTTTCACTGCTGTTGCGCGAATCACGCTCGTCCCACGGAAGTGCTTCCGTGTGGTGTGCGTGATTTTCACGCACCCATTGACTTCAATGGGTGCGTGATGCGCGAAATACGCAGAGTTATTGAACCTGTCGCGCATTTTGCGCAGCAGACAAACGCTGCGCAAAAAGCACGGACTGTCTGTACTGCCCCATAGACTTGTATTGGTCCATGCGTGCCGCGTGAAAACCACGCGGCCCGCACGGACCGAATACACGCTCGTGTGAATCCCCCCTAAGACTGTGACCAAAAAAACAACTATTCTGGCAGTATTTTTTAGTTTCTTTTTTACGGTGCTCACTGCGCTGGACAAATAACATAATATTTTTATAGATCAGGTCGTTACGGCCGTGGCGATACCAGATACGTATAGTTTTATTATTTTTAAAATAACTTAAATAATGGACAAAGGGCGATTGTGTTTTAATTTATTACTTGAAACTTTTATTTTTTACATTTTTACATTTTTTTTACACTTTTCTATAGTCCCACTAGGGGACTTGAAGGTCCAACTATTTGATTGATGTTATAATACATTGCACTACATACGTAGTGCAATGTATTAGAACTGTCAGTTGTTCACTGACAGTAAGTTGATCAGGCTCCGCCTCTGGTCGGGGCCTAATTGGCTTCCGTAATGGCAGACAGGAGGCCATTGTTAGGCCTCCTGTTGCCATAGTAGCAGTCAGCAGCCTTGCCATCGCATGGCAGGGCTGCAGGTTTCCTTCAAACCACTAAGATGCAGCGATCGCTTTCTATCGCTGCATCTAAGGGGTTAATGGCAGGAATCGGAGTTAGCGCCGATCCTGCCATTACAGCGGGGTGTCTGCTGTAACATAGAGTGGTCACCCACTGCTGATGATGCTGGTACCGGAAGCCTTTTAGGCCCTGCCTAAGAGCGGGGCATAGGAGGCTTCCGTTGCTGGCAGAACGGGAGTCCAGTATTAGGCCTCCGGTTGCCATTGCAACCACCGGCAACCCAGTGATCACGTTGCTTGGGTACCAGTGGCTAAAAACCCCTCACATGCTGCGATCTCTATTGAACGCAGCATCTGAGGGGTTAATCGGCCAGATCTGAGGCTAGCTCCAGTCCTGGCCGTTACATCTGGGTGCCAGCTGTAACATACAACTGGCACCCGACAGTGATGGTGCGGGGTCAGCTCCTGAACCCGCACTATCACAGCAACATAATGGTACTGCGCTTTGCGTTAAGCCCTGCCCAACAGCTCCATATATATATGTTGGATGTCGGGAAGGGGTTAAACAGTATGTAATCCATTATGAAACACAGAGAATTTTTTTTCCGTGCTGTTTTCATGCTCTGGGTTCGGATTGGCCATGGTTGTAGCAGGAGCCATTCACTAGTGTGCAGATTAGGAGCATCTCTGACCAGTAAGTCATCATTGTCTAACTAGTGCGTCAGAGTCTGAGTCCTTTACACCGTCCAATATTGCCCGTAAAAACTAGCGCCGATCAACGAGACAGCTCATTGATTGGCGCTCGTTTGCTCCTTTCACAGGGAGCTAGTATGGGGACGAGCGATCTAGAAGAATTCTATTATGATCACTCGTCCCCATACATTTCTGTCGTGTCGGCAGCGCATCTTCCTGTTTAAACAGGGAGATGTGTTGCCGACAATGATAATATTTTATGCTGCCTAAATGATACGATCAGCCATTGAATGAGCATTTGCACAATTATCGGCTGATCGTTGCCCTGTTTACACAAATGAACGATCGTTTGCCCGTATAAAAGGGCCTTAATAGTCATGTGTGCCATATGTGGATATTCTATGTGAATTAAATAACTCCTTCGGGTCCTTTTTTTGGGAGGGAACAAACACACATCTTTTTGAAAGCACAAAAATTACAACCAAAATGACAGGTTTTACATGAGATTTTATTACATTACACTTAAACTTTACTATACTGTGGACAAATATTCTTTGGACAGCAAGCCACATCAATGTATTACAGAAAGCTGACAGTTTATGGTAGCACTTCAGACATAAAGATTGTAGTTCAATAAATACAATATGAACATATGAAAGCCCCACTAGAACCATATTGCCTTGAGCTCCCTTGTGAGAAACCAATACAAAAAATATCACTTTCACTGAAGAAAAAAAAAAAGTCTAAAAATACTAATGGATTTTAAAGTTTTCACTGGTGCAAAGTACTGATCACGCTTTCCAGCGCACATAGACAGCGTTTTAATCCTGAGATACTATAGTGTGTTACAATTAAACACGACACAATTTATGGATCCTACAACGTGTTTTCTGGAATAGTATGGCTTCAGTGTTGTCAGGCAAAAGGCATGTTTTCCTTGTGCAGATGCTTTCTTGTCATGAGCTCACATAGGATTCTGTCCAAGCAGGTGAACTTTCATCATTCATTGTGTAAGGTGCTTTTCTGCAAACTTTCTTTAGCCTGAATAGTCTGCATGCAGCTGAACGGTATTTTTTGGACATGATGTTGTATAGAATGGGGTTGATGGCAGCACTCAGGTAGAAAAGCACAAAAGAAACCAAGTTACAATATTGGCTGATCAGAGCTATTTCCAAGGATCCTGCTTCAAAGGATTTAGAGAACAGGTAGCGTGCCACATGGAATGGTAACCAGCATAGGATGAAGGCAAATACCACCACAGCTGAAAAAGATACAAAAATGTATTAAAGTATATTTAAATTGTCAAACAATCTAATCCCATAGTATTCCATATTCATAGTCTTTATTTGGTGTAGGAATGGCCACCTTTATCTGCCTCTGCCCTTTCCAAAGCAGCTATAATGGCTAAGGGCTTATGTACAGTGGATATAAAATGTCTACACACACCTGTTAAAATGTCAGGTTATTGTCATGTCAAAAAATCTGTACAAGATGAATAATTTCAGAACTTTTTCCACCTTTAATGTGACCCATAATCTGTACAATTCCATTGAAAAATAAACTGAAATAATTTAGAGGGGAAAAATAAAACTACAATAATGTGGTTGCATAAGTGTGAACTCCCTCATAATTGGGGATGTTGTTTTGTTCAGAATTAGCTAATCACATTTAAACTCATGTTAAATAGTAGTCAGTAAACAGCAACCATTATTTAAAGGGATTCTGAGTAACCCCATATAAAGTTCAGCTGTTCTATTAGGATTTTCCTGACATTTTCTTTGTTACATGTGACAGCAAAAGCCATGGTTCGTAAAGAGCTTACAACACATTAAAGGGATCTGTTTGTTGAAAGCCATCAGTCAGGAGAAGGGTACCAAAGAATTTCCAAGGCATTAGATATACCATGGAACACAGTGAAGATGGTCATCAAGAAGTGGATTACATTTGGCGCAATAGTGACATTACCAAGAACTAGACGTCTCTCAGATGAAAAGATAAGACGAAAATTGGTCCGGGAGGCTACCAAGAGGCCTACAGTAAGATTAAAGGAGCTGCAGGGCTTTCTGGCATTTACTGGTTGTGTTGTGCATGTGACAACAATTCCCTGTATTTTTCATATGTCTGGGCTGTGGGGTAGGGTGGCAAGGCAGAAGCCTTTTCTAACAAAGAAAAACATCCAAGCCCGGCTATGTTTTGCAAAGACCTACATCAAGTCTGCCAAAAGCATGTGGGAAAACGTGTTATGGTCTGATGAGACCAAGGTTGAACTTTTTGGCTATAATTCCAAAAGGTATGTTTGGTGCAAAGCCAACACTGCACATCACCAAAAGTACACCATACCCACAGTGAAGCATGGTGGAGGCAGCATTATTCTTTGGGGCTGTTTTTCTGCAGCTGGAACTGGGGCTTTAGTCAAGGTGAAGGGAATTATGAACAGTTCCAAATATCAGTCAATATTGGCACAAAACCTGCAGGCCTCTGCTAAAAACCTGAAGATAAAGAGGAATTTCACCTTTCAGCACGACAACGACCCAAAGCATACCTCCAAATCAACAAAAGAATGGCTTCACCAGAAGAAGATCAAAGTTTTAGAATGGCCCAGCCAGAGCCCAGACCTGAATCCCATTGAAAACCTGTGGGGTGTCCTGAAGAGGGCAGTACACAGGAGATGCCCTCGCAATCTGACAGAGTTGTAGCGCTTTTGCAAGGAAGAGTGGGCAACAATTGCCAAGTCAAGATGTGCCATGCTTATAGACTTCTACCCAAAAAGACTGAATGCTGTCATAAAGTTAAAGGGTAATTCAACAAAGTATTAGTTTAAGGGTGTGCATATTTATGCACTACATTATTTTTGTTCTTTATTTTTATGTTTCCACCCTAAAAGATTTGTTTGTTTTTCAATAGATTATAGGTGACATTAACCCCTTTAACGCCCGGGCCTGAAAAGACCTTAATGACCAGCTAAATTTTTCTGTTTTTGCTTCTCTGCCTTTCAGCAGCCATAACTTTTTTATTTTTTCATTGACTTGGCTGTATGAGGCCTTGTTTTATGCGAGAGAAATAGTATTTTTTTGTCTCCACAATTTGGATGCGTGAATATAAGAAAAAGCGATTCTGTGCATAGTTTTTCTTGTTTATTTTTTATCCCGTTCATGTTTCATGCTATATAACCCGTTAGATTAATTCTTCAGGTTATTACGGTCGTGTAGCTACCTAATATGTATAGTTTTTTTTTAAATTTCGTGTAGGGGCAATAAAATTTATTTTATGCAAAATAATGACTTTTTTTATTTATTTATTTATTTTTTTGTTACTTTTTTTTTAATACCATTAAGGGATAACTTTATTTATAACTTTTTTATTTTTATTTGTAATGTATTAGCAAACTCCTATGACACAGGCTGCTGATCGGGCAGCATATAGTGTGCCCGAACAGCAGGCAAACGGAACAGACAGCCCTGGGGTCCTTTGTAGGTCCCCAGGGCTGACTGCAGAGAGATTCCCCAGTGTTTGATCGCATCACCAGAATCCCGGTGATGCGATCAAAGAGGGGAATTCCCTTTGATCATTCCACGGTCACGGACCGCGGCAATCAAAGGGTTAAACAGCTGCGGCCTGAATGTTTTCCGACTCCAGGCGTCTCTAGAACCAGGAGCTGTTAGTTATAGCTCCTGCTTAGAGGATGAGCGCTCACACGAGCGCTCATCAGCCTGATCTACAGCAACGCCAAAAGACGTCGCTGCAGACTAAGCACCTGCACCGCCGAACGTCAAAAGACAGTGGGCGGTCGAGAAGGAGTTAAAGGTGGAAAAAGTTCTGTAATGATTCATCTTGGACTGATTTTTTGACATGACAAAAACCTGGCATTTTAACAGGTGTGTATACTTTTTAGATCCACTGTACAAGGCCATATTACTGATCTGTGTTGTTGTATGGGTCTGTAATGTGATGTCCATAGACTACTATGAACTCATACTGTACATTCTTGTGCCTCTAATTTTATATAGAGGTCCACCAAGGTTTTTATTATGTCAAAGTCCAACTCTATATAGAGCCTTAAAACTTGAGTTGAGTTAAAAGCCCCACCAGAGATATCTGTAGACAGCACTGTTTGGGAGTTGTTGCTCCTCATCAGTACATAGTAGAGTTCTGGTTGGCTGAATATGATGCCTTTGGGGCAGCTCTAGAAAGGAACAGATTCTCTTTGCAGAGATCCAGATAGTAAGGAGTCTTTAGGCAAATTCTCTGTGGGAAAAAAAGCATACAAAAGAGCGGTGTCATATCATTCAGCCAACCAGAACCCTACACTCTACTAATGAGGAGCAACAACTCTGAAACAGTGCTGTCTACAGATGGTTGTCTCTGGTTTGGCTTTTAGCCCGAGTCATGTTTCAAGGTTCTATAAACGGTCGGACATTGATTTACCGGATAGTAACCTTTAGGTGGCACTAGAGAAACAATTTTCTTCCTTCTGGAGGGAGCATTGCCCTTAGGCCTGATTCACACAAACGTGTTAAACGTCCGTGGGACGGCCGTTGAAACACCGGCCGTCCCACGGACCTATGTAATTCAATGTGGCCGTTCATACAGCCGTTGTTTCAATGAACCGTGTGAAGGGTCCGTGAGAAAATAGGACATGTCCTATCTTTTCACGCATCCCTCCATAGACTCATCTATGGGGGATGCGTGACATCGCGTCCCGCAGCGCTGAGCACGGATGCACCTTGGACGTGAAAAACTGCAGTTTTTCACTTCCGACATGCGCAGCGCTCGTGTGAATCAGGCCTTAGGGACAGTTCACACTGTTTTTTGACGCGGAAACTGTGTCGGAAAACGTGCCAAAAAACGTCCGAAAATGCCTCCCATTGATTTCAATGGGAGGTGGAGGCATTTTTTTCCCGCGAGCGTAAAAACCATCTCACGGGAAAAAGAAGCGACATGCCATATCTTTGGGCGTTTACATCTCTGACCTCCCATTTTCATCAATGGGAGGCAGAGAAAGCGTATTTCTCTGCATTTTTGCCCGTGGGGCTCAATGGTCGCGAGCGAGAAACGCAGCGAAAAATGCGGCAAACGGCGTGCAGGCCGATCAAAATCTGACTCAAAATTCCAAACGGAATTTTGAGGCAGAATTTTCTGCCTGCAAAAAACTCCATGTGCACATACCCTTAAGCTTTCCTACTAGCTGGATCTCTGCAAAGAGAATCAGTACCTTTCAAAAAAAATCATAGCCTGACAGGTTAACTAGATTTACGCCAGAAGCTAGCATAAATTACAGCGGAAATCTGCACCAAATCTAGCTGGCATCGATTTTAATCTGTGGGGAACAGGCAGCCAAAGATGCAACAAATTGATTAAGAGGCATGCTCTTAAATTTGTTGCCTCGTCCTCCTGCAGGCTTCAATCTAAGACTGGCGTATGAAGTGTCAGCCTTCGTTAATCTGGCCTTAGATCTCTACAATAATCAATACAATACATTTCTGCATATTGGAACTACAATATGAAATTGAGTTAATCAAAAGTTTTTTCTTTTGTGAATTTTGGTCCGTAAGACGGGGCACTAAACGGAAACAATTTTGCGCACTGTATTGCAGACTGCTCAGTTATGATTGAGGTTAAGTTTTATGGATTGAATGTTCTTTTAGAAACACTAAATTTAGTTCTTCTAGGGGAGATAATTGTAGTTTTTACTACCGTTTTACCGTGATCAGTCTATTGAAAACAGTGTTCCACCACTACATATAAAAAATATTTTTTATCATTAAAGTCAAATAGGAAAAACTGACTAAATCATGACAAATATGACAAAACCACGAGTAATAGAGCATACTATATATTTGCATATAGTGTGTGTGTGTGTGTGTGTGTGTGTGTGATATATATATGTATATATATATATATATAATGTGTGTTTCTTTGTTTTTTTTCTTCAAAGCTGCATCCCCTGGAAATTGAATTAATGTAATTTAAAAAAATACCATTCGCCACAATTCAACATCCTGCCGCTGCAATAATTTACAGTATTGTGTGTTCGTATGGCCTAAGAATAATAACAATCCTAGGACAATAAAAATAAAAAAACAGATGTAACATACAGTAGCAGTTCACTGAATGTGCCTGCTACTTCAATATAGCAAGATATTAGTAGCCACCAGACACATTGGGCGCTGCTTATCTCCAGGGGAAACAAAAGGATCGGAAAGTAATAATCCATCCTGTTTCCAAGATCATGGGTCATTACTTCAGGGGTAGTTCATTTTTTAAAAGTGTACAATCTTGTCTTTCCTTATTCGATAGATATGAAACACATATACAATAACTCAAAGCTAGTTCATTTTCATTTTGCATTTTTAACACAAAACTGAATAAAAAAATCTCAAAAACTGTGGGACTATAGTTGACTTCTACCACTTGCCAAAGGAAACTGGTGAAAGTTGAGTTCCCCTTAGTTTCTATGCATTATGGTGTACTTCCAACACCCTTGTTAAGAATTATTTGGCCCTGTTTGCAAAGCAGCAGCTTAAATATATTTACAGGTGTCATGAAGCGTATGGTTAAACTGCCATGACTTTATGGCACCATGTTTTTTTTCACAAGGTACTATTTTTATTAAATGTAGCCACAATAATAAAAATGAACTAGTCTTTCCAAATATATTTTGTTATAGAACAATTCTATTTTAAGTTTCTACTTGGAGACCGAGCTTTCCTCAGAAGAAGAGTCTCATATAAATCTGCATTGTTATGAAAAGTAACATTCCCCACTCCCTCTCTATTGCAATGTATGTGTCAGTCTCCACTGAAGATCTGGCATTGTATTCATGAACCAGGAAGACCAGCATAAATAGTGCTACAAATTATGCCCAAAAACTGTTTGTGTTTGAAACTGTGTGTTGAGGGATAAACTACTGAATTTAAATAATAAGCCAAACACTTAAAAATAAAATAAAAAATATATATAAATTAAAAAAAAAACAGGTAATGGCTGCAAACTATGGGATGTGAGCAGTAAATGAGTAAGGGTATATTCACACATGGCAGATTTGTTGCAGAAATTGTCTCTGGTTTTCTGTAAGCTCTATTCAAATGAATAGAACAATTTCTACAACAAATCCGCCATGTGTGAATATACTACCTAACTGTGCTCTTACAATTTACTAAGAACCACCACTAGGCACTGCTTTCTTGTGTTTGCTCTGTTTACAGTGGCTATGACTTGTGTATTCTTATTAGCATACATTTTTATACTGGCTTTATGCCATCTTTGTAAACACACAAAATAAGTTTACACTATGCTAAGCACTTGTATCACAGTTGCTATTTGTCCCATAGGAGCCTACGTGCTTTATAATACAAACACAAATATGTAAATGCTAAATATTCTTCATACTCCTTTGGTGTAGTAATAGCCAATGTCTTAAGGAAAGATTATTTTCTTTGAGGAGTCAGAGACTGCGAATAAGATAAAAGCTCGCTGGATGATAGGGAGCACAATTACTGCTCACCATGGAAACCACAGCTACACATTTTTATTTCGAAAGGCAAACAATTATTTGTTTTATTAACCCTATCACTTTAGCGGGGTGGTCTTAGGGCTTGTACACACGTACCAGAAGTGCTGCGTATTTTCCGTCCGGAATTGCGGACGGAAAATACGCAGCAGAATACAGTAGCAGCAAAGTGGGTGAGATTTAACAAATCTCATACACACACTGTGTAAAATTTACAACCAAAAATTAATCTGTGGTGTGTATTTTTCGTACCGCAGCATGTCAATTCCTGCTGCGGACAGTGGACTGAATGACTGCGTTTTTCAGAGGAGATGTCACCATCTCCCAACGTTAAAAAAAAAACAAAAACCTAGCAAAATCAGCACCAATTTCTGTATCAATTCCGTTACGTGTGGACAAGCCCTTATTGTTGTCTTTTTGACAATAGAATAAATCAGATGACTACTTTTCTGTCGGTGGCGCTATCAATGAAAACTTGAAGATGATTATAGGTAAAACTAAACACAATACTAAATACTATAAATATTGGGCATGTAGCTAGATAATATATATATATATATATATATATATATATATAGAGAGAGATATTTATTTATTTTAAAGAGAAGTATGGACAATGAAATGTGCCCTTATATCGCAGATTATATAAAAAAACTCTAAAAAGCACTAAAGATAATTAAACACAAAATAAAAAAGCAAGTAGGATGCTTTACTTGCCCCTACAGTGAATAGTGTGCTCAGCATTACCATGTTTATGTGCAGGGTCCAGGTGAGTATAAGGCTACTCTTAGAGGAACAAATGCAGCTGAGCGTAAATTGTAATATAAAGGAATAGTGGATGATTCTACTGAGCACAATACAATGTAGAGAACACAGTTCATAAGTATCATGAATGGCTTTCCTACCTAGCATTTTCACAGTCTGCTTGTTATTCTTGTCCCTGTGAGAAACACTTGGTCCTAAAGAGTCTATCTTCCTTCTCCATAGTTTCCTTCCAATAAGACTGTATAGAACACTGAGGCAGAAGACAGGCAAAAAAAAGAAGACACTTGAAGTCCACACCATGATGGTGAGGAGCCCAGACTTGACTGCGTACTCCGTAGCTTTACATTCATTTGTTTCTAGAGGATTGGTCCCATTTTCATGTTCAACACCGACCAAGACAAAGATAGGTCCAGCACTAATAAACGATACTGCCCAAAGAACAAAGATGACCAGCTTCACTCTGCCCTTGGTGATGACCACCTTGGCTTTCAAAGGAAAACAGATAGCAAAATATCTCTCCACACTTAGCGCTGTGATATTCAGAATTGTGGAGTAAGTGCAACTTTCACTGATGAACTGGAACAGCTTGCAAAGGAGGCTTCCAAAATTCCAGGGTCTATATTGCCAGAGCTTGTATAAGTCCAGTGGCATGCAGAGAAAGATTAGGAGATCCGAGAATGCCATGCTAGAGAGATAGAGGTTAGTTGTAGTCCTCATATCCTTGTACTTCGACACCACTAGCATAGTCATGATATTTCCGAATATCCCGATAATAAACAGGAGAACACAAACCACAGTTATTCCTGTAAGGACTGGGACTGGGAAAATATAGAGGGGATACTCTGGCCGGGTGGAATTATAGTAGTAAGCCTTGGTTATATTGTCTGAGTACCCTTCACTGGACATGTTTCTCACCTGGCCATAAATAAAGTCGTCTGACGTTCTCACAATCAAGCCATAGAACAAGTATATAGCATTTCTTCATTTCCACTGGAAAAATGTGCCAAACTTTAGAGAAATTCAGGTATGGGAGTAGCAGTGGATCACATCAATGTACAGGAGCACAGATGTACAGCCCATTAGTTTCAACAGGTTGATGTTACATGTCCCAAACAGTAGGTAATGAGGACTGCTCTGTATTTTTCATTCAAGGATAAATTAAGGTCTGCACTCCAGTTCATGGTAGATTTTCCGAACAAAATTAAAACTGAAGGAAACATTTGTTTTCTTGTATGTCTGGTCCATATAACACAATTCCTTGGGCATTCTTCTTCTTGGATCTAGTCCTTTTAGAAGCTCCTCGGAAACGTTGTAGACTTTAGAAACTTGGAGGGTAAAGGGAGAGGAGCTCTTTGTGGTCAGGTCTCATCTTTCCTTTGCTGAGTAAACTGTATCCCAGTAGCTAGACTTGTATGAAGAAGCTGGGGAACGGACCACAGAGAGGATCCTCAGCACGCCCCTTCTCCCTCCCATATACTATTATTCTGCTTGCTTGCTTTCAGGTTACTGAGCTCTAGGAACTCCCAGTCTGTGCAGGATGCAGAAGAAGCTTCAGAAAAAAAATACATACATGAGACACAGCTACATCTGCTCAACTAATATTAGTATATATTGTTAGTGTGTGTGTGTGTGTGTGTGTGTGTGTGTATATATATATATATATATATATATATATATACACTGGATATATTGTTATTACTTTTTACGCAAGAGCTGACAAAAGAGTAACAGGTATATTACCAACAGCTCAGGGAAGTGCTGGATCTCTGCTAAAAGTATTGACAGTGCCAAGCAGTAGTATGTCATGTGCATCGTGTTCTACCTGTAAATGATACACTATATTGGCACACACCTCTTAATCGTTGAATTCTGGTGTTTCATTCAGTCCCATTGCCATAGGTGTATAAAATCCAGCACCTGGCCATGCAGTCGCCTTTACAAACATTAGTGAAAGAATGGGACGTTCTAAAGAGATCACTGAATTCCAGCGTGGTACTGTAATAGGATGCCACCGTTGCAACAAGTCAGTTTGTGAAATTTCATCCCTCCTAGATATCCCACGATCAACTGTAAGTTGTATTATTGCAAAGTGGAAGTGTTTAGGAACCCCAACAACTCAGCCATGAAGTAGCAGACCACGTAAAGTTACAGAGCAGGGTCGCCGAGTTCTGAGGTGCGAAGTGCATAAAAATCACCAATGCTCTGCTGTCTTAATAACTGCACATTTCTAAACCTCCTCTGGTATAAACATCAGCACAAAAACTGTGCGCCAGTAGCTTCATGGCATGGGTTTCCATGGCTGAGTAGCAGAATGCAAACCTGACAACAGCGGCAGCAGGCTGGTATTATCTCCCATTCGAATGAATGAGAGAAAGTAGTAATACTGTGAACCGCCGCTACAAGCCTGTCGACGATTCATAGAAGGAGCAGGGAAGGAAAGGGAACAGCGCTCATATGAGTGTTGTGACCCCTTCAAAACAACTGATCGGACCTCCACAATCAAATATTGATGGCCTATCCGGAGGATAGGCCATCAATTTCTTATGAAGGGACAGTTCAATGCGACCGGGGTTACTAGCGGTCAAATTGAAAGTTGGTCACTGACCTGATTTCAATGTGACCGCTAGTAACCCTGGCCACATTGAATTGTTAGGTAGTGCTGGGTGGCAGTCCTGCATTCACAGCAGGCAGGGCCCGGCAATTCATTTTAATTGACGGCGGCTCCTTTAATGACTGCAGGGGCTGCTGCTCTTCAATAAAATGGCGCCCCTTCCCTCTTGATTCGAGGGTCGCTGTGTACTGCGCATGCCACAGAGCATGCACAGTTCACAGCTATAACAGCATTAGCCTTGGAGATAGGGCTGGCTCCTTTCTCTAGTCTCCTATGCTCTGGGTGTGCCGTATAGCACCTGTGCATACTGCCCAACCGTTCCGGATTCAGTGGGACAGTCCCGGATTCCAGGCGATGTCCCGGGCTGCCGGGGGTATGTCCCGCTGTCAACTGTATCTGCTTCTTCAGACGCAGATACAGTTGAACCCAATTCTGAAGCAGGGAACCATCAGCTCCCTACTACAGAATTAGTTCATAGCGGAGAAGCAGAGGGAGCTGCTCAGCTCGCCGGGGTACAAAGCTACTTTAAGCGCTGTGCTCGGGGAAGCCTTTGACGTTACTGTCCATATATGGACAGTGACGTCAGTTGCTACTCCTTAAGCGGAATCCCCGTTGCCCATGACCCGGGGGCATTATACTGTATGGTGGCAGCTAGAGGGCATTATACTGTGTGTGGGCAGCTATTTGGCATTATACTGTGTGGGAGGCACTACAGGAGTATTATACTGTGTGGGCTGACCTGGGCATGTATAAGCGGGGATTGGGTGGGATTAGAGGCATGGCTCAAAAGGAAAAAAAAATTGCCGTGCCTAGCGCGCCGCATCGGTTGTCCCTCTTTGTGATACTTGAAAGTTTGGAGGTATGCCTGTGTTTGTATGCATGTATGTCGTGCAGAGACACATACACAGATGCTAGTAAAGATGGCTGCCCCCACAAAAGTAAAAACACAAAACGAAATAAAATAAAGTTACATTAGGGAACACATTAAAATAATATTTAAAAAAAAATAGGCCCATAACTTAAAACACATCAAATAAAAAACATTTTTGTGACACCTTTCCTTTAAGGCATCTGGTCTTTGTTTTATATTTAGGGGGTTTCCTCTGGGGTCTGTATTTATTAAGGCAGTCTTTGGACTGGGGTCTGTATTTACTGAAGTGGTCTGATCTGAGGTCTGTATTTAATTAGGGGGTTTGTTCTAAGGTCTGTATTTATTTATGAGGTCTAGTCTGGGGTCTGTATTTAGGGGATCTGTATTTATTTAGGTGGTCTGGTCTAAGCTCTATATTTACTTAGGGTTTTGTCCTGGGCTCTTTATTTAGGGGGTCTGTACTTATTTAGGGGGTTTGTTCTGGGGTCTACTTGTTTAGGGGTTGTGGTCTGGGGTCTGTATATATTTAGAGTGTATATATTAGTTTAGGGGGTCTGCATTTATTCAGGGAGTCTGGTCTGTGGTTTGTATTTATTTAGGAGGTCTGTATTTATTTAGGGATTCTGGTCTGAGGTCTGTATTCAGGAGGTCTATTTATTTAGGGGGTCTGGTCTCAGATCTGTATTTATTTAGGTGGTCTAGTCTGGGCTGAAGCTACATGCACATGGGCGTAACTATAGGGGGTGCAGAGTTTGCAGTCGCACCCACACTCTAGAGCCCTGGTCTCCTCATATCCCTCCGATATGAGGAGACCAGTACTATAAATAACATAATAGTTTGGGGGGCTGTTGCAGATTTTACATGCTACCCACGAGCCTTAAGTTATGCCTCTGTGCACCCAAGCCACAAACCACTCTTTCCTTGCTGAACAATAATGTAAAACTTGCAGAATATATCCAAAAACCTAGAAACCAATTAATGTATGCCAATAATGGCCTAGGGGCGTAACTAAGGGGGGCGGGGCCGGAGGTGCAATTTGGAGGAAAGGAAGGGGGTGCCAAAGTGCCGCTGCTATGGGGCCCGTGGCACGAGATGGCGCGTGCCGCCTGGCCAAAAATGTGCCGGGCGGCACAGGCCCCCTCAGTTACGATGCCGTCGCCTGCTTCGGGCATCCAGGGCCCTGGGCGACTGTCACATTCAATTGTATCTGCAACGCAGATACAATTGAATAGTATGGCGGAGCAAGGGGCTAGCTCCCTGCTCTGCCATTCACTAAGGCACTGAGACAGGATCCCTGCGCAGGACAGTGCGTTTGAGCTCAATGTATCACGCCGGCCTTCCCAAAGATCCCGTCTCATAGGCTGCTGAGGAGGCTCAGGAACTGCTCTGTTCGTCGCGGGAACGGGACTAGGTCAGTACAAGTTTTTTTATTTGTGTGTCGCTATCTACAAGGGGGTCTGTGTGGCTTTATCTACAAGGAGGGTGTGGCGCTATCTACAGGGGGGCTGTGTGGCATTATCCACAAGGGGGGGCTGCATGGCACTATCTACAAGGGGGTTGTGGTAATATCTTCAAGGGGTGCTGTGTGGCACTATCTACAAGGTGGCTGTGTGGCACTATCTACAGTGGGGCTGTGCGGCACTATCTACAAGGGGGTGACACTATCTGGAAGGGTGTGTTTAGCACTATCTACAAGTGGGGGGGTGGCACTATCTACAAGGGGGGGTCTGTGTGGCACTACCTACCAGGGGTTTGTGGTAATATCTACAAGGTGGCTGTGTGGCACTATCTAAAAGGGGGTGACACTATCTGGAGGGGTGTGTTTAGCACTATCTACAAGTGTGGGGGGGGGTGGCACTATTTACAAGGGGGGTCTGTGTGGCACTATCTACAAGGGGTTGTGTGGCTTTATTTACAATGGGGGTGTGGCACTATCTACAGGGGGGCTGTGTGGCACTATCTACAGGGGGGCTGTGTGGCACTATCTACAAGGGGGGCTGTTTGGCCCTATCTAGAAGAGAAGTCTGTTCATTATGTCACCATATAGTCTCATTAGCCTCAGTTATACAATCTGTTATAGTCAAGCACATTGACCTCTTTAATTTCTTTTAATTTATTATGTTAACTCTCTTATATAACTATATTGCTTGTAAGATGTACAAATGGTTTTATGCTCGAGTTACATAAAAAAAAGATTATTTTTTTTTACCCCTTATTGATTAGTAGAGAAAGAAAACATGGCGAAGGGGAAGGAGATGTCGGGAAAGAAGTTGGGGGGCGCCAAAATAAATCTTTGCCCTGGGTGCAGGAGAATCTAGCTACGCCTCTGAATGACCACTCAATAAATGGGATCTGTCACTAGTTTAGTAATGCCCAATCCCCTAGCTAATTTAATAGGCGCTGTCACACAGATAATGGCAGTGAAAATTGTTTCCCAAAACGTTTATTATAAAAGTTATGAGCTTTTTTCTAATTATGCCAATGAGGCTATACTAGAAAAGTGGGTGTCAACACCAGCAATTCTCCTGGGGTGGAGCTACCTCACAACCTCTGACGCTGTCCTATCAGCATGAAGCTGCTTCACACAGGGTGAGAGACTGAGGCTGGAGGGAAGGGGGATCACTTCAAATAGCCATATCTCCGGCTGTGAACCACCTAGAACAGTAGATGAAAGATGAGATTTTAATCTTTCATATGGCACCAGGATCGCAGTTCTAGCTGTGAAACACCCGGAGGTATCACCAGATGAAAACACAGTCATGAATGGAAGCCGTATACTATATGATCACGCTGTGCTGCTGGGCTGGGAATTGTATGATGATTGGACAGTATCCTACAGAAAACATTACTCCACTCAGAGTGAAAAGAACATGTTACCTCCCATTTGGCAAGTGTAGCAAAATTATCATATTTAGAATAAAATGCTCATAACTTTGCAAATAATGTTTTTGGAAAAAAAATTGACACTGTAGTTATCAGCATCACAGCGCCTCTTAGATTAGTTAGGAGATAGGCCAATAATAAACTAGTGACAGATCTTTTTCAAGCTGTTCCTCATCTTAAGTAAGAAAAGCTTGAATATACTGTATGTTCTGCTGACCTGGTACCATACAGTATATAATAACAGGGAAAAGCACTATTAGATGCTTAATGAGTGGGAGCACTTCAGTGGGTGAGGATATGGGGAAGAAATACAGCAATCTTGCAAAATTCCAGAATCATCATATTGTAGTTTTCCCAATATTGCACTATACAAGCCATTCTGACATACTACACAAACTTTTGGTCATTTAATTAAGGGTTCAATAGGGGTATTTCCACTAATAACATTTATTACCATTACACAGGATAAGTGCTAAATGTAAGATCACTGTGGGTCCCACCAATGGGACCCCTACAACTCTGTCAGATACAATCGGCAATGTATAAATGTTATTAATGAGAAAACCTATTTCAGGCTGGAATCACACATGCAGTTTTTGTGGTTTTTTTTTTAGTTTTTTTTTTAGACAAAACCAGTAGTGGACTCAAATGGAATGGGAAATATAACTGAATAACTTATGTCTTCTTCCTCCTGGATCCACTTCTGGCTTTTGCTCAAAGAACTGAATGTATTCACTACTTAGTTAACGTTGCACTGTGCAATAGGATATGGAGATTTAACAATCTTTCTATTCATGTACATTTCCTGCTAGTTTTTCTGCTATATAACCTTGTGAGTCCCTTGATAAATGTGCCCCAATATATTATAATGTATTGCCAGAGAATGTACCGAATGTTAACCCTAAGCAGCTAATGACCCAATTTGTCTGTCACCTTCATTCATAGACAATAGCAGCTGTACAATTTGGTTAGTATCTTCGAACTGTAAGTAAATGTTTGCTCACAATGCTTAAGATGACACATGAATACTATTTTATGCACCAAGGACCAGCTGCCGCATGTAATATTCATGATAAAAACCGAGTAGCAATTTAGTGAAAGCAAATTGCATAACAAAAATGTCAACAGATCCAGAATGCATGGCAGCACCAAACGCAATTTCTTACCTAGTTAAGTGTTTTACAGCACACCGTATGTATTGATAATCTTATCTGCACTGATATATCATTTTAACCATCCACATATTGAGTAGTAGTTCATTTCCTCATACTCATTAGTTTGTAATGAACAAAAAGTTGTAGATATAAAAGTCACAGCCATATATTCCCTTCGTATTGAATTCCTGCCTAGTTCTGTGTCTGTTCTGGGACTTGTAATACTCACTGTGATCGAATATACATTGAAAAATATAAAAATCCTAATAATGATTCACAATGTTATAATAATTTTGAAATAATGTTGCTAAAATTTATTTTATTACCTCAAATAAAATAAAGGTAAACAGCTGACAAAGCCAAGTGGAGAATCCTGCATTGGCGGCTTGGGGAAGTGTGTTAGCGCGCAGACTTCTAATTTTTTTTCATGTGTGTTGCTAATAGTTCACTTCTTACAAGAATGGTATATTAATTGGAGCGCAATGTGTGAGAATCTATGAATTGTATCCAATTTATTGATTTGTTCATGTTTGTCTGTACTGCTGATAGGGCATCTTTGCACCATAGACATTTATGGTGTATCCAAAGGACTCCCGCTTTGTTAGGTGAGGTTCCTGCTAGCCACCACCTCCAGGTGGAGAGCCGACAGAGAAGGGGCTGCACATCTGTGCACTTTTCCTTATTCAAGTCTATGGGAGTTATGGCAAGAGTTGAGCAAGCCAAAAATGTCTATAATAAAAAAAAAGACTTGAAGCCAGGATCACACATGCTGTTTTGATGCAGTTTTTGGCTTAATATTTTTTAAGCCAATGCCAGTAGTGGATCCAAAAGAAAGGAAAGTTATAAAGAAAAGACTGATGCATCTCCTTTCTTTTGTATCATCTACTATGTTTAGCTGAATAAGTCAATAGCATAAAAACTATTGAGTATGATTTTGATCTTAAGGCTGGAATTACACATGCTGTTTTTTTCTGCTGTTTTTGGTGCAGTTTTTGATGCAGATTTTTAGAGCTAAAGCCAGGAGTGGATCCGAAAGGAATGAGAGGTTGGGATTCTTCTTGTTGATCCTGTTAGGATTCTTCTTGTTGGATCGATCTTTGGCTTAAAAAACCGCTTCAAAAACTGCATGTGTGATTCCAGCCTTAGGCCTCCTTCACACCCATGGTTTTTTTTAGCGGGTGGTTCCTGCGAACTGCCATAATTGCACATTGCAGTGATGGCCATATATTATATAGCCGACACCCGCTCTAACATGATTAATCCGATCCAGGCTGTTTAACCCCTTAGATGCTGCGATGGTTTTATAGAGGGAGGGGGGCTCGCTCTGTAAGCCCATCAGTATGCCATGGCAGCCAGGGGCCAAATAATGGCCCCAAGGTCTGCCACGTATGGGAGCCTATTAGGCTCTATTTAGGGCAGGTCCTAATCTAGGGCAGATCTATATCTCCAACAAGACAAACAGAATAAAAGGCATATATTAATCTCATGCGGCACGCCAAGTTCTGAATGCCTTTTATTCTGTTTGTCGTTTTTTTTTCCCCTTGTTGGAGTTATACAGGGTGGGCCATTTATATGGATACACCTAAATAAAATGTGAATGGTTGGTGATATTAACTTCTTGTTTGTGGCACATTAGTATATGGGAGGGGGGAAACTTTTCAAGCTGGGTGTTGACCATGGCAGCCATTTTGAAGTCGGCCATTTTGTATCCAACTTTAGTTTTTTTCAATTGGAAGAGGGTCATGTGACACATCAAACTTATCGAGAATTTCACAAGAAAAACAATGGTGTGCTTGGTTTTAATGTTACTTTATGATTTAATTAGTTATTTACAAGTTTCTGACCACTTATAAAATGTGTTCAAAGTGCTGCCCATTGTGTTGGATTGTCAATGCAACCCTCTTCTCCCACTCTTCACACACTGATAGCAACACCGCAGAAGAAATGCTAGCACAGGCTTCCAGTATCCGTAGTTTCAGTTGCTGCACATCTCGTATCTTCACAGCATAGACAATTGCCTTCAGATGACCCCAAAGATAAAAGTCTAAGGGGGTCAGATCGGGAGGCATTTCTTCTGTGGTGTTGCTATCAGTGTGTGAAGAGTGGGAGAAGAGGGTTGCATTGACAATCGAACACAATGGGCAGCACTTTGAACACATTTTATAAGTGGTCAGAAACTTGTAAATAACTCATTAAAGAATAAAGTAACGTTAAAACCAAGCACACCATTGTTTTTCTTGTGAAATTCTCGATTAGTTTGATGTGTCACATGACCCTCTTCCCATTGAAAAAACTAAAGTTGGATCAAAATGGCCGACTTCAAAATGGCCGCCATGGTCAACACCCAGCTTGAAAAGTTTCCACCTCCCATATACTAATGTGCCAAAAACAGGAAGTTAATATCACCAACCATTCCCATTTTATTTAGGTGTATCCATATAAATGGCCCACCCTGTAGATCACAGAGCCTAAGAACTTGTATAGCATGCTGCTATATTGTTTCGTGGAACTATAAGAACCAACACTACAGAGAAACACACCTGCTGAAGTTGGAATTTTCTTCTCTGCATGCAGGCTGGGGGAGAAGGGAACTCAGGCTGAGTTCACACGTTGCGGATTTGTCGCAGATTTTGTTGCGGTTTTACGCAGATCTCACCCTTTTGCATTGCAAAGTGTAAAATCTGCGCTGAAAAACTGTCAAATCCGCGACGTGTGAACTCAGCATTAAGACTTTGTGCTTGCAACCGTCTGAGCGGTAAAATGTATTACTTTAGGCATAATACATTGATAGAAGTGATTAAAAGATCGGATGTCCAAGTCTCATAGTGGGACTAAAAATAAAAGGTAAAAAAACGTTAAACAATTTTTAAATAAAATAAAATTATGGCCCTCCCAAATTTTTTTCCACAATTTTTAAAAACATTATATGTACCCTATTAAAAAAATATAACTAATCTCACAACAAGAAAGCACTGATACGACTACGTCACTGGAAAAATAAAAAAGTTATGGCTTTGAGAATGTTGAGATGAAAAATTGCAAAATGTTCGCGTAAGGGGTTTACCAAGTGGTTTTGTTGGCGTTTTGTATTTTAAATATTTAGCGTTTTTGGTTTTTTTCTAGCTTTTTTTAAAGTCATACAGACAATCCTATGGGAAAAAAAAGTATTTGTATTCCCCGTTGAATAACCATTCTTGAGCAGTTTTTCCTCCTCTGAGTGCTAATGCCTGTTACCAGATGTATTTGGGCATAAGTGCCTAGATTTTAATATTTATATAATACATTTATTTTAAACGTTCATTCAGGCAGTCTAATATTTTCAATAATTGAACGTGTATACCTCTATCTTGTTTGCTGTTCATTTATTTACTAAAACAGACAAGATAGGAAAGGTGACCGGTCTATTAAGTCATTAGGACAGACTTTTTTTAAATTAACATTAAAAACTGAAAAATGCTGCTTGCAGAAGTATTCAATATTTGTGTTGTGGAAGCTCCATGTTTACACAGATGACAAATGTTGGCAGAACAATTGTCTCACAACAAGCCTCATAAAAAGACCACCTAGTTCAAATACCATTGGTGAGTGCTCTGAAGAAAAGAGGGGAAACTAAAGACCAAAGATCATTGCAGTTTGGAGGTATATGGGAATATATTATGGAATTGCAATGTCTGCGCTGCTTCGCTTTTCAATTCCTCACCATTTTAACACCTAGCCGCACCACTCAGTAACTATACGTCATCGTGGGAAGTTACTTCCCGCACGAGGGCGTATAATTACAATATAATAAGTTGTTCCCGATGCACACTGTCGGCGACAGTGTGCACCGGGAACCGGGAGGTCAGCTGTCTCCGACAGCTGACACTCCACTTTTGCAGGCCAGTGGTCCTTTGCCGCTGATTTAGGCAATTAACCCCTTAAATGCGGCGATCGGTTGTGATCGCCGCATTTTAGGGGTTTCTAGCACATCGGCAGACCCCGCTCTGAAATCTCGGGGTTTGCCGATGGTTAGCATGGCAAATAGAGGCCAAATAGTGGCCTCCATGTCTGCCATGGACGGTAGCCCATCAGGACCAACCTCCGGCTGGTCCTGAAGGGCTTCCAGTCAGAGTGATAGGAAGGCAATGTATCGTTCCCGATGCACATTGTCGGCGACAGTGTGCATCAGGAACCAGGAGGTCAGCTGTCCCCGACTGCCGACACTCCAGTGTTGCCGATCAGTGGCTCATCGCCGCTGATTTTTGCAATTAACCCCTTAAAAGCGACGATGGATTGCCATTGCTGCATTTAGGGGGTTTGTAGCACATCGGCAGCCCCCATGCAATCAAGGGGGTTGTCATGGCAACCGCAGGCCAGACAAACAATGGCCTTTGGGTCTGCCATGTATTGGAAGCCTCTGGCTGGTCCTCATAGGTTTGCTGTCAGAGTGACTGTGACATCACACTGACAGTTGGAATACGTTACACTACCTAGGTAGTGTAATGTATTCTAGCAGCAGTCAGTGCTGCAGGTCAAAAAAGAAAGTGTAAAAAGTAAAAAAAAAGTTAAGAAAAATGTTTTATAAATGTGTAAAAATAAAAGTTTTTTTTTTCTTTTAAGTCTTTTATTATAGGAAAAAAATGACACATATTTGGCATCACCGCGTTTGTAACGACCCAAACTATAAAACTGTAATGTTATTTTTCCCGCACGGTGAACACCGCAAAAAAAATAAAAGAAAAACTATGCCAGCATTGCTATTTTTGGTCACCACCACTCTCAAGATATAGAATAAAAAGTGCTCAAAAAGTCGCATGTACCCCAAAATAGTACCAATAAAAACGAACACTCATCTCACAAAAACAAGACCTCCCACAGCTTTTTTGACTGAAAAATAAAAAAGTTATGGCTCTCAGAATATGGCAACACAAAAAAATTAATAATTTATAAAAATGTGGTTTTATTGTGCAAACGCTGCAAAACATAAAAAAACCTATATACATATGGTATTGCCGTAATCGTACCGACTTGCAGAAAAAGTATTGCACATGGTGAACGCCGTAAGAAATAAAATATTTAAAACTCCAAAATCGCAGTTTTTTGGTCACCTTAGCACTAAAAAAAACATTAATAAAAGGTGATCAAGAAGTTGTATGTACCATTAAATGGTACCAATAAAAGCTACAGCTTGTTCCACCAAAAATAAGCTCCCAGACCGCTCAATCGACCAAAAAGTAAAAAAGTTATGCCTTTTAGAATGTGATGATAGAAAACTATTTTTTTCTAACAAATAGTCTTTTCTTTGTAAAAGTAGTAAAGTATAAAAAAAACATATATAAATTTGGTATCACTGTAATCGTATTGAGATGCAGAATACAATTTAATTGTCGTTTTATCGCACGGTGAAGGAAGTAAAAAGAAAACCCCAAAAACAATGGAAAATCACAGTTTTTTTCCAATTTCAGTCCGCAAATATTTTTTTTTCAGTTTCCCAGTACATTATTTGGTACTTTAAATTAAGTCAATAGAAACTACAACCTCTCCCGCAAAAAATAAGCCTTCACACCACTCTATTGATCGAAAAATTTAGATGTTATGGCTCTTGGAAGGCGGGGAGTGAAAAATGAAAACGAAAAAGCAAAAAAGGATCAGTCCTGAAAGGGTTAATTAATTTCTTATAAAAAAACATTTATGATCACATATCAGGTATTGCCGTACTCAGGAGAAATTGCTTTTCAAATGTTTGGTGGCTTTTTCTCTTTTATCCCTTGTGAAAATTAAAAAAATCAACATTTTAGTGGACAAAAATGTTGATATTTATTTCCACGGCCTAATTCCACTAAATTCTACAAAAAACCTGTGGGGTCAAAATGCTAACTATACCGTAGAAAAATTCCTTGAGGGTGTGGTTTCCAAAATGAGGTCACTTTTGGGGGGGTTTCCACTGTTTTGGTCCCTCAGGGGCGTTGCAAATGCGACATGGCACCGAAAACCATTCCAGCAAAAAACCTACATACATATGGTATTGCCGTAATCGTACCGACTTGCAGAAAAAAGTAAAACATAATTTATTGCACACGGTGAACGCCGTAAGAAATAAAATATTTAAAACTCCAAAATCGCAGTATTTTGGTCACCTTAGCACTAAAAAAAACATTAATAAAAGGTGATCAAGAAGTTGTATGTACCATTAAATGGTACCAATAAAAGCTACAGCTTGTTCCACCAAAAATGAGCTCCCAGACCGCTCAATCGACCAAAAAGTAAAAAAGTTATGCCTTTCAGAATGTGATGATAGAAAACTATTTTTTTCTAACAAATAGTCTTTTCTTTGTAAAAGTAGTAAAGTATAAAAAAAAACTATATAAATTTGGTATCACCGTAATCGTATTGAGATGCAGAATACAATTTAGTTGTCGTTTTATCGCACGGTGAAGGAAGTAAAAAGAAAACCCCAAAAACAATGGGAAATCACTGTTTTTTTCCAATTTCAGCCCGCAAATATTTTTTTTTCAGTTTCCCAGTACATTATATGGTACTTTAAATTAAGTCAATAGAAACTACAACCTCTCCCGCAAAAAATAAGCCTTCACACCACTCTATTGATGGAAAAATTTAGATGTTATGGCTCTTGGAAGGCGGGGAGTGAAAAATGAAAACGAAAAAGCAAAAAAGGATCAGTCCTGAAAGGGTTAATTAATTTCTTATAAAAAAACATTTATGACCACATATCGGGTATTGCCGTACTCAGGAGAAATTGCTTTTCAAATGTTTGGTGGCTTTTTCTCTTTTATCCCTTGTGAAAATTAAAAAAATCAACATTTTAGTGGACAAAAATTTTGATATTTATTTCCACGGCCTAATTCCACTAAATTCTACAAAAAACCTGTGGGGTCAAAATGCTAACTATACCGTAGAAAAATTCCTTGAGGGTGTGGTTTCCAAAATGAGGTAACTTTTGGGGGGGTTTCCACTGTTTTGGTCCCTCAGGGGCGTTGCAAACGCGACATGGCACCGAAAACCATTCCAGCAAAATCTGCGCTCCAAAAGGCGCTCCTTCCACTCTGTGCAATGCTGTGGCTCCAAACATCAGTTTATGACCACATATGAGGTATTGCTGTAAGCGGGAGAAGTTGCTTTACAAATGTTGGGGTGCTTTCTCTCCTTTATTCCTTGTAAAAATGAAAAAATTCTATGTTTTAGCAGAAAAAAAGGAGATTTTCATCTTCACAGACTAATTCCACTAAATTCTGCAAAAAACCCTGTGGGGTCAAAATGCTAACTATACCCCTAGAAAAACACCTTGAGGTGTGTAGTTAACAAAATGGGGTCATTTTTGGGGGGTTTCGACTGTTTAGTCACCACAAGACCTCTTCAAACCTGACATGGTGCCTAAAATATATTCCTAAAAAAAGGAGGCTCCAAAATCCACTAGGTGTTCCTTTGCTTCCGAGGTTGGTGCTTCAGTCCATTGCCACACTAGAGCCACATGTGGGATATTTATAAAAACTGCAGAATCTGGGCATTAAATATTGAGTTGCGTTTCTTTGGTTACAGAAAAAAATGTATTACAAATGAATTTCAGCAAAAAAAATTGAATTTGTCAATTTTACCTCTACTTTAATTCCTGTGAAACGCCTAAAGGGTTAAAATACTTACTGAATGTTGTTTTGAATACTTTGAAGGGTGCAGTTTTCAAAATGCGGTGATTTATTGGGGGTTTCTAATATATAAGGCCTAGAATATTAAAAAGGACGTGGAAAAAAATTATGCAAACATAAAGTAGACATATGGGAAATGTTAACTTGAAACGATTTTGTGTGGCATTACTTTCTGTTTTACAAGTAGATACAGTTAAATTTAGAAAAATGCTTATTTTTTAAAATTTTCTCTAAAATTTGAAGATTTTCACAAATAAATGTTGAATTTATTGACCAAATTTTTTCACTAACATAAAGTACAATATGTCAAGAGAAAACAATCTCGGAATCACTTGGATAGGTTAAAGCATTCCAAAGTTCTTACCACATAAAGCGACACGTCAGATTTGAAAAAAAATATCTGTGTCCACAAGGCCAAACAGGCTGCGTCCTAAAGGGGTTAATGGTTTTTATGATAACATTCTTGATAACTTCCAGGGACTGAAAAACGGTCCTGACTTCATACTTTTCATAGCCATTGGTTTGGTACAATTGTAAACAGTCTAGGTAAACTTATGTGAGCTAAACTCCAGCCTGATGCATTCCACCTAGACTGATAAACTATATGGCCAAAAGAGTAGGAATGCCGTTCCTATTTACTGAGTTTCAGCCATACCAATTGCAATCTCCATAGACAAACATTGGTAATAGTATAGGTCGTACTGAAGAGCCCAGAGACCTTATACATAGCACTGTCAAAGGATGCGATCTTTGCCACAAGGCAGTTCATTTCTGATTTGCTAGATCTGCCCGGTCAACTGTAACTTCTATTATTGTGAAATGACAGTGTCTAGAAGTAACAACAGCTCAGCCACGGAGTCCTAAAGCACAGAAAACTAACAGAGCGGGCCCACCAAGTGCATGGCATGTAAATATCCCCTATACTCTATTAATTTTTCAGTACAGTGTCCCAAACTTCCTCTGGAAGTGAAATCAGCACATAAACTGTGCAATGGGAAATAAGTTTCAGTGATTGAGCAGCTGTCCACAAACCTAAGATCACCATGCACAATGCCAAGTGTCGGCTGGAGTGGTGTAAAGCACGCTGCCACGGGACTCTGGAGCAGTGGAAACCTGTTCTCTGCAGTGAAGGCAGTCATAGGCTGGTATAGCCACAGAAGGGGGTGCCACTCCATATTAATGATGACCATGCTGTTGCTATAAGATGTCCAACAAGCTGATACGGGTTTGATGGTCAGGTGTTCACATACTTTTCGCCAAATAGTGTACTTTGTAGCAAATTATCAGGGCAGGAGATAAATTTGTGCTGCTGATGTATTGAACTCACAGAGAATTGTCTAGACTGGATACATTTGTAGAAAATCCTCAAATGTAAAAAGTAGTAGGTTAGGATCTATTTTCGGCCTTACCAGCAAACATACATCTTCACAATGATGAGCAAATAAAGCACAAGTATAAGTTATCAAACTTTTCTTTATACAATAATCAAGCTTTATTTACCTAGAACCAGAGAATTCTTTTAAAGGGGTTGGCCCATTATTAAATGTCATAGCAATATAATTCAGCATTAACCCCTTCCCGACATTTTTCGTAAGTATACGTCATGGAAAGCCAGTGCTTCCCACAAATTGTCGTATACTTACGACAAATAGATGGCACCGGCTAAGAAGCTGAGTCGGTGCCATCATCCCCGGATGTCAGCTGTATCTTACAGCTAAGGCCCCATGCACACGGCCGTAAGAAATCTCCGTAATTTCGGACCGCAATACGGTCCGCAAATACGGACCTGCCCCGTTCTATTGACCGCGGACACCTTTCCGTATCGCTATGGAAGGGTGTCTGGGCCGTAGAACCGTGCCAGGAATTATGGAGCATTTCATAATTTTCGTTTTTTTACGGGCCGTGCTCCCATACGTTGTATGGGAGCACGGCACCAAAATGCGGCGGCCGGCCGTGCCCGCAATCGCGGGCCGTGATTACGGGCATGGCCATGTGCATGACGCCTGACACCCTGCTGTAATGGTGGGGACCGAAGTTAGCTTTGATCCCCGCCATTAACCCCTCAAAAGCGATCGCTGCATTTAATGTGTTTGCAGCTCATCGGCACCCCAGCAATGAAGTTGCCGGGATGCCGTTGCTGCAATGGCAACCAGAGACCTAATAGTGGCCTCCCGGTCTGCCCAGTATGGAAACCTTCCAGGAATCGCCCGGAGGCGGGGCATAAACGGCTTTCATAGCTGTCGGCAAGATGGCGCCGGCTCAAAAGATGAGCAGGCGTCATCAGCCCACTGTCTGTATCCACCTGTAACGGCAGGAGCCGGAGCTAGCTCTGATCCCTGCCGTCAACACCTTAGAGGCAGCGATCGCTGCATCTTAGTGATTGCCGGGCTGCCGACTGCTGCTATGGCCACAGGAGGCCTAACAATGGCCTCCTGCTCTGCCATTACGGAAGCCGATTAGGCCCTGCACGGTGGCAAAGCCTAATTGGCTTGCTGTCAGTGAATGACTCACAGATTTAATACATTGCACTACGTAGGTAGTGCAATGTATTAGAATAAAAACCTGGACCTAGTGGGATTAAAAAAAAAGTGAAAAAAAAGTTGTAAAAAATATAATAAAAGTTTCAACTAATAAAATAAAACACTATTGCCCTTTTTCCCTTATCAAGTTCTTTATTATTGAAAAAAGTAAATAAACCATACATATTTGGTATCTCCGCGACCGTAACGGCCTGAAATGTAAAAATATGATGTTATTTATTCAACGTGGTGAACGGCGAAAAAGAAGCGTAAAAAACAATGCCAGAATTCCTGTTTTTTTGGTCACTTTGCCCTACAAAAATGTAAATAAAAAGTAACCAAAAAGTCGCATGTTTCCAAAAATGGTACCTATAACAACTATAGCAAATCTCGCAAAAAAACAACAAGACCTCATACAACTGCCTCGACAAAATTTTTTAAAAGTTATGGTTCTCACAACATGGCGACATTCCGGCGATACCTAATTTATAGCACTTTTTTATGTTTTACAACTTTTTATTTTCACTGCCCAATTCTAATAAAAATCTATGAAACACCTGTGGGGTCAAAATGCTTACTACACCCTAGATGAATTCCTCAAGGGGAGTCGTTTCCTAAATGTACTCAGTTTTTGGGCGTTTTCTCTGTCTTGTCCCCTCGGGCTTTACAAATGCGACATGGCCTCCACAAACCATTCCTGCTAAATTTGAGCTCCAAAAGCCAAATAGCGCTCTTTTCGTTCTAAGCCCTGCTGTTTATGACCACATGTGGGGTATTGTTTTACCCTGGAGAGATTGCTTTACAAATGTTGTGGTGCTTTTTCTCTTTTAGTCCTTGTGGAAATGAGATAAAATTAGCAAAACCTACATTTTCTTTGAAAAAATGTAGATTTTAATTTTCATGTCCTATTTCCAATAATTTCTACAATAAACCTGTGTGGTCAAAATGTTCACTATACCCCTAGATAATTTCCTTGAGGGGTGTAGTTTCCCAAATGGGGTCACTTTTGGGGGATTTCCCCTGTTTTGGCACCGCAAGAGCCCCTCAAACCTGACATGGTGCCTAAAATATATTCTAATGAAAAGGAGGCCCAAAATTCACTAGGTACTCCTTTGCTTCTGAGGCCTGTGCTTCAGTCCATTAGCACACTAGGGCCACATGTTGGATATTTCCTAAAACTGCAGAACCTGGGCAGTACATATTGAGTTGTGTTACTCTAGTAAAACTTTCTGTGTTAAAAAAAAAAAAATGGATTAAAAATTAATTCATGCAAAAAAAAAAAAAAATTTGTACATTTCACCACTACTTTGCTTTTATTCCTGTGAACCATCTAAAGGGTTAAGAAACTTTCTAAATGCTGTTTTGAATACTTTGAAGGGTGAAGTTTTTAAAAAGGGGTGACTTATTGGGGGGTTTATAATATATAAGGCCCTAAACCACTTCACAACTGAACTGGTCCCTGAAATAATAGCCTTTTGAAATTTTCTTGAAAATGTAAGAAATTGCTATTGAAAAGTTCTAAGCCTTATAATGTCCTAGAAAAATTAAAGGGGGGATGTTAATTAGCAACAATTTTGTGTGGTATAACTGCCCTTCTTATAAGCAGATACATTTAAATTTAGACAAATAGTTTTGGTGTTTTTAACAATTAAATAGTGCATGTATCGAGGAAATTTTGCCAGTAACATAAAGTCCAATGTGTCACGAGAAAACAATCTCAGAATCGATTGGATAGGTAAATGCATTCCAAAGTTATTACCACATAAAGTGAAACATGTCAGATTTGAAAAATGAGGCTCTGTCAGGAAGGTCAAAAGTGGCGAAAGCGGGAAGGGTCTAAAAATGTATTCGTTTTGTAATTTATATTATGTTACAAAAATGATCCAGTTGTGAGATATTCCCTTTAATTTGTTATATTGGCACCCCCTAGTGTTCACTTGGTAAAGTAAAGTGAACATCATCTGTGTAGAAATGTAGAAGTAGAGAAGAAGTTTTTATTCAGAAGCACAGCTTATCTTCAGTTATATAGGGCTGGGCTCTCCCTCTAAAAATACATGTAATGGGGGGCATTTGTAAAACTTCTAGGAGGCAGTGAAACAGAACAATCTTCATATATAAGCTATGACAGGGAGTGGGAGGAGCTGCAGCAGAACGAACACACCTCCTGAGCTGCCGGCCTGGAAAAAATCTAGCAGAGCAATTGGAGCTATGAATGGGGAGATCTCTGGATTCACGTAAGATACAGAGCTGGTTCTATCTTTATAAGAAAGTCATTGCACTAAAGATTGTCAAAGATTGTCATGCACTAAATTATGTCTTATGTGCTTTTTTTTTCATTAGTTCTGGGACAACCCCTTTAAGCAGAGAGAAGTTGTAGCGGGGAAGGGCAGCCCATAGAAAAATCAAGTTGTAGTGTGTTGACAAAATACAAACCTTCATTTACTTAAAGAGGCTCTGTCACCAGATTTTGCAACCCCTATCTGCTATTGCAGCAGATAGGCGCTGCAATGTAGATTACAGTAACGTTCTTATTTTTAAAAAACGAGCATTTTTGGCCAAGTTATGACCATTTTCGTATTTATGCAAATGAGGCTTGCAAAAGTACAACTGGGCGTGTTGAAAAGTAAAAGTACAACTGGGCGTGTATTATGTGCGTACATCGGGGCGTGTTTACTACTTTTACTAGCTGGGCGTTGTGTATAGAAGTATCATCCACTTCTCTTCACAACGCCCAGCTTCTGGCAGTGCAGACACAGCCGTGTTCTCCAGAGATCACGCTGTGTCGTCACTCACAGGTCCGGCATCGTGTCAGACGAGCGAGGACACATCGGCACCAGAGGCTACAGATGATTCTGCAGCAGCATCGGCATTTGCAGGTAAGTCGATGTAGCTACTTACCTGCAAACGCTGATGCTGCTGCAGAATCAACTGTAGCCTCTGGTGCCGACACGATGCAGGACCTGTGAGTGACGTCACAGTTCTGCACTGCCAGAAGCTGGGCGTTGTGTAGAGAAGTGGATGATACTTCTCGTCAGAACGCCCAGCTAGTAAAAGTAGTAAACACGCCCCGATGTACGCACATAATACACGCCCAGTTGTACTTTTACTTTTCAACACGCCCAGTTGTACTTTTGCAAGCGTCATTTGCATAAATACGAAAATGGTCATAACTTGGCCAAAAATGCTCGTTTTTTAAAAATAAAAACGTTACTGTAATCTACATTGCAGCGCCTATCTGCTGCAATAGCAGATAGGGGTTGCAAAATCTGGTGACAGAGCCTCTTTAAGTCTATAGTTTGCATATAGAGCACAGACTACAGACTGTTATAAAATGGTGTGTATCCTGTTGACTGGTTGCTGGGAAGGTACAGGGAATATGATTTTTTAGTATCATCCCTGTTCTAGCTGCAGATTGTTAGTTGTTGATTCTGCTAGTCAGATTATATCAGGGAACTGTGTATAATTAAATTTCCTAATATATTAATATGCCAGTGTACCTTCAGAGTAGCAGCGCTCTCTATATTATTATCCTGTTGTTAATCGTACCAAACAGATGAGGGGGACAGGTCGTATAAACCCTTGGGTGTGTGCTGGGTGTACACTGTTCAGCTATAACATTAAAAGCACTGACCGGTGAAGTAAATTACATTGATTATCTGGTTACAATGACATCTGACATCTGACATAGCTGGCTATGGTAGAAAGGTGTAAGAACATACAGAGCATCAAAGCTTGCTGCATTTGGGACTATGTAGCCACAGACCAGTCAGAGTGCCCATGCTGACCCCTGTCCACTGCGGAAAGTGCCTACAAATGACACTTGAGCATCAGAACTGGACGATGGAGTAATGGAAGGTGGCCTGGTCTGATAAATCACATTTTCTTCTACATAATGTGGATGGCCGATTGCAAGTGCGTCGCTTACCTGGGGAAGAGATTGCACCAGGATGCACAATGAGTAGAAGGGCAAGCCGGCAGTGGCAGAGTGACGCTCTGGGCAATGTTCTGCTGGGTAATCTTGGGTCCTTGCATTCTTGTGGATGTTACTCTGACATGTACCACCTACCTAAACATTGTTGCAGACCCCTTTATGGGAATGGTGTTCCTTAATTGCAGTGGCCTCTTTAAGCAGTATAATGTGCCCTGCCACACTGCAAAAATTGATCAGGAATGGTTTGAGGTGGGGTTGCTCGCTGCATCGAAATATCGATACTATTATACCGTGCACCCTCAAACGGTTCAATACCGTCAATTCATGAATCTCGATACTAAGCTGTCTAGCCGCACAACTTAGTATTGTAGAACATGAATGTATTTAGAGCGGGGCTGTGGCTGTGTAATGCAGCCATTGCCCCACTTTTGACAAGTGTTCTCGCGCGGTCATCATGAGGTGATGCGTCCGGCGCTGCACTGACGAGCGCCAGCACTGAAGATAGAGAACATGTCGGGCACACTGCAAAACACCACCATGTTCTGTCTTCAGTGCAGGTCACATCACCTCATACTGACTGCTCGCGCACACTTGTCAGGAGCGGGGCAATGGTTGTATTACACAGCCGCAGCACTACTCTAACAGCGGAGATCAGAGAAACCTCTGATCTCTGCCGCTATTCCCCTGAATGCTGCGATCAAATTTGACCGGGGAAACTGAAAAGGGGCATGCCCATTTGATTGCGTCACAGGGAATCCCTGTGACACGATCGAGGGACATACCGTATATAGGCAGACAATCCAGGATCCATTAAAGGACCCCAGAGCTGTCTGATCATATTTCCTGTTAGGAAATGCTGAGGTATGTCCAGGGACGGATTAAGGGTACCATGGGCCCCCCCCGAACTCTGAAGGCAGAACACTGAAGACCAGTGGCGTAGCTATAGGGGTCGCAGCGGTCGCAGTTGTGACCGGGCCCACAAGCCTGGGGGGCCCGCAGGGCCCCCGTTGCCACGCAGCACGCTAATACAAAGTTTGTATGTGCTGTGATGCCGGCACTTCCTGGTTACGGGCATGGTTTATTTAGATGTTACAGTCACATGGTACACTCAGTGTACCATGTAATCGTGACGTCACGAGAGGGGGCGTTCCAGCCACTGTGGAAGAGCCGATGCCACTGTGGAAGAGCATGGAAGACTGCAGGTGAGCTGCAGACGGGGCCCGTAATGTATGTGTGTTGTATTGTATTGTACTGTCTGTTGTATTGTACTGTCTGTGTTTGTGGTGGAGAGAGGAGAGTGGGGCTTTAAAATACAGGCCCCCCTCTCCTCTCTCCACCGCAAACAAACTGCACAACACAATACATTACAAACTGTGGGTCGCACTCCCCCTGGGGGGTCGTGTGAAGACCTCCAGGGGGTCGCAAACCACTCACCGAGGTCTTGCTTCCAACTGTATTTGCTTCCTCAGGACGCAGATCCAGTTGAATTTAATCCTGGAGCAAGGAGCTGACGGCTGCCTAAACAGATATCTGCAAATATCAGCACCGGAACCAAGCTCAGTACATAAATACAGCACCAGAACAAAACTCAGTACATATATACAGTCCCAGAACCAAGCTCAGTACATATATACAGCCCCAGAACCGAGCTCAGTACATATATACAGCCCCAGAACCGAGCTCAGTACATATATACAGCCCCAGAACCGAGCTCAGTACATATATATAGCCCCAGAACTGAGCTCAGTACATATATACAGCCCCAGAACCAAGCTCTGTACATAAATACAACACCAAAACCAAGCACAGTACATATATACAGCCCCAGAACCAAGCTCAGTATAAATATACAGACCCAGAACCAAGCTCAGTACATATATACAGCCCAGAACTAAGCTCAGTACATATATACAGCCCCAGAACCGAGCTCAGTACATATATACAGCACCAGAACAAACCTCAATACATAAATACAGCACCAGAACCAAGCTCAGTACATAAATACAACACCAGAACCAAGCTCAGTACATATATACAGCACCAGAACAAATACAGTTCAGTACAGAGATCATTTGCAAATTCAGTATAACACCTGCCATATAAATTTGTATGTCATAAAATGACATCTCCCAGTATAACCTGACTTATGGTTAGAATATGCTGGGAGTTGCTGTTTAACAAAAAAGAATGCTAACATCCGTCATCTCACTGCAGATTATACAGTGACTACAGTACTGATTAGAGGCAGAATAAACATTTACATTAAGTGACTCACCGGTGACGTCTCAGATTCTAGTTCTTTTCTTCTCCCTCCGGTCCAGACATCTATGATGGATTTCTACCGGCCATGACCCATTTCATCAGTTTTCCACTCAGAAGTCTTCAGCTTCTCTTTTAAAAAATTTCTGCACCTATAAAACAAAGTTAAAATTCTCAAAACCTCTAAATATAATAAAGCACCATACACTGCACCTCTAACTATAATAGCACCATACACTGTGTCCCTGATTATAATAGTTCCATACACTGTCACACACACACACACACACACACCGTGCCCCCTGTAGATAGTGCCCCATAGCCAACTGCACAACTGCAGTTTGGTGAGCTCATCCACTCTTTGTATTTCTTTGCTTTATGACTTTTGTCTCCAATGTGGCCCCCACGTATGATAACATCTTCATGCCCTCCTTCAAGGACAAATATATCTATAGTTCTACTTTTATGGGTCGCATCCGTTGCTGGTGGAGATATATTGATGATATCTTTGTCATCTGGGATGGTGACAATGACTCCTTGGATAATTTTCATCTTGAGCTCAACAGTTGTGTCCCAGCTCTGCAGTTCACCATGGTTTATTCAAGGAGTGAGCTGCAGTTCCTGGACACACTGGTACAATTGAAAGATGGTAGATTAACAACTGATTTGTTTATTAAACCGACAGACCGTAACAATTTGCTTTTATTCAATAGTAATCATTCAAGACACATGGTTGACTCTCTCCCATGGAGCTAACTCCTGAGGGTTGACCGTATAGTATCAGATGACACACAGAAACAGATCAGATTGACGGAAATGTGTGGGAAATTCAGACAAAGTGGGTACCCCAAACATCTTATACAAAAACATAAAGATAGACTCAATACTGAAACAGTACAAGCTAAATGTAAGGTCAGACAAGAAAGGATACCTTTTTATTTCCACTTTTGGACATCTAAGTGGTCACATTTCACATGTTCTACGAAGAAACTGGCCAATTATATCCAAAGGGCACAGTGGGATTGCTGCATTGAACGCACCTCCCATTATGTCGTACCGAAGGGCTAAGAATATAAAAGATCTAGTATTGAAGTCAGATATAGGAAGTCGAAAGAAGGATACACAGACTGTCCTTTGCCCCCCTAAAAAAGGCAATTTTCCTTGCTTGAACTGCTGTAACTGTAACAACATCTTGAAGGGTGATAATTTTCGTCATCCATACACTGGTAAGGAATTTCAGGTTAGACAACGTTACACCTGCAACTCGGACTATGTTGTCTATATGATAACATGTCCCTGTTCCTCTCTACATATAGGGGAGACCACTATGCCTATCAAACTAAGGATTAATAAACACAAGAGCACGATTAGAAAGAAAATGATAGAACATTTTATAGAAAAAAACCATCAGCTTAACCAACTGAGATTTAGGGTCATTGACTCTGTTCCAGTATTGAGGAGAGGGGGTGACAGGCAGAGAATGCTTAAAAAGAAGGAGCTTAGATGGATATATGAATTATATACTTTGCATCCAAGGGAATTATATACTTTGCATCCAATTGAATCTTGAATACAAGGTTGTGCCAGGTCTTTAAATCCTCATTGTAAGGCCCCATGCACACGAACGTAAAAACGCCCATAATTACGGCACGTTTTTACGGGCCCATGGACTTCTATTGGCCACGTGTACCTCCCCGTATGCTTACGGGAAGGTGCCCGTGCCGTTGAAAAATATAGAACATGTCCTATTTCAGGCCATAATTACGGCACGGGCAGGCCCATAGAGGTCTATGGGGCTCCCGTAATTACGGGTGACTACGTGTGTGCACCCGTAATTACGGGAGCGTTGCTAGGCGATGTCAGTAAATACACCGAAAAAGGCCATACTTACAATTGGACACAGCCAGGTCAGAAACGCTGACGAAGGCGAGTGAGCAGGTGCTTTAAATAATAATAGCCACTCCCACTAGTCTTGAGGGGAGTGGTATGTGGTGCATGGGATGTGTAGTAAGAAATAATAAATGAATAGTGTATGTGCAAGTGTAATAATGTAAGTGAAATATAGGGGGCAGTAACGAGTAAAGTGCCTAAAAAATAAATGAATAATGGGATGCAAGTGAGTGAAACATGGAGGGATAGTGTGTGAGTCATGAGGCGCAACGTGTCTAGCCAGGTAGAAGCCTATTTGTGACGCCTTGATAATTCATAGAGCGGGCTACCCTGCTTGCTAGGCCAAACAACAACACACCATGCTCTCCCAGCATCAAAGACCTGGCTGTGTCCAAAAGAAGCGAATATAAGTAATAATGAAAAATACCTGGGGTATTAGTGATCATTTTGGCCAAAAGGACGCAAGCTCGCAATCCACGACAAGGATCCCCAGACTTGCGAGTCCCTAACTGGAGCGAAAAGCTCCTGATGTACAGACAAAACAGATAAAAACAAGGACATTTATGCAAACACACCGAAAAAGGCCATACTTACAATTGGACACAGCCAGGTCAGAAACGCTGACGAAGGCGAGTGAGCAGGTGCTTTAAATAATAATAGCCACTCCCACTAGTCTTGAGGGGAGTGGTATGTGGTGCATGGGATGTGTAGTAAGAAATAATAAATGAATAGTGTATGTGCAAGTGTAATAATGTAAGTGAAATATAGGGGGCAGTAACGAGTAAAGTGCCTAAAAAATAAATGAATAATGGGATGCAAGTGAGTGAAACATGGAGGGATAGTGTGTGAGTCATGAGGCGCAACGTGTCTAGCCAGGTAGAAGCCTATTTGTGACGCCTTGATAATTCATAGAGCGGGCTACCCTGCTTGCTAGGCCAAACAACAACACACCATGCTCTCCCAGCATCAAAGACCTGGCTGTGTCCAAAAGAAGCGAATATAAGTAATAATGAAAAATACCTGGGGTATTAGTGATCATTTTGGCCAAAAGGACGCAAGCTCGCAATCCACGACAAGGATCCCCAGACTTGCGAGTCCCTAACTGGAGCGAAAAGCTCCTGATGTACAGACAAAACAGATAAAAACAAGGACATTTATGCAAACACACCGAAAAAGGCCATACTTACAATTGGACACAGCCAGGTCAGAAACGCTGACGAAGGCGAGTGAGCAGGTGCTTTAAATAATAATAGCCACTCCCACTAGTCTTGAGGGGAGTGGTATGTGGTGCATGGGATGTGTAGTAAGAAATAATAAATGAATAGTGTATGTGCAAGTGTAATAATGTAAGTGAAATATAGGGGGCAGTAACGAGTAAAGTGCCTAAAAAATAAATGAATAATGGGATGCAAGTGAGTGAAACATGGAGGGATAGTGTGTGAGTCATGAGGCGCAACGTGTCTAGCCAGGTAGAAGCCTATTTGTGACGCCTTGATAATTCATAGAGCGGGCTACCCTGCTTGCTAGGCCAAACAACAACACACCATGCTCTCCCAGCATCAAAGACCTGGCTGTGTCCAAAAGAAGCGAATATAAGTAATAATGAAAAATACCTGGGGTATTAGTGATCATTTTGGCCAAAAGGACGCAAGCTCGCAATCCACGACAAGGATCCCCAGACTTGCGAGTCCCTAACTGGAGCGAAAAGCTCCTGATGTACAGACAAAACAGATAAAAACAAGGACATTTATGCAAACACACCGAAAAAGGCCATACTTACAATTGGACACAGCCAGGTCAGAAACGCTGACGAAGGCGAGTGAGCAGGTGCTTTAAATAATAATAGCCACTCCCACTAGTCTTGAGGGGAGTGGTATGTGGTGCATGGGATGTGTAGTAAGAAATAATAAATGAATAGTGTATGTGCAAGTGTAATAATGTAAGTGAAATATAGGGGGCAGTAACGAGTAAAGTGCCTAAAAAATAAATGAATAATGGGATGCAAGTGAGTGAAACATGGAGGGATAGTGTGTGAGTCATGAGGCGCAACGTGTCTAGCCAGGTAGAAGCCTATTTGTGACGCCTTGATAATTCATAGAGCGGGCTACCCTGCTTGCTAGGCCAAACAACAACACACCATGCTCTCCCAGCATCAAAGACCTGGCTGTGTCCAAAAGAAGCGAATATAAGTAATAATGAAAAATACCTGGGGTATTAGTGATCATTTTGGCCAAAAGGACGCAAGCTCGCAATCCACGACAAGGATCCCCAGACTTGCGAGTCCCTAACTGGAGCGAAAAGCTCCTGATGTACAGACAAAACAGATAAAAACAAGGACATTTATGCAAACACACCGAAAAAGGCCATACTTACAATTGGACACAGCCAGGTCAGAAACGCTGACGAAGGCGAGTGAGCAGGTGCTTTAAATAATAATAGCCACTCCCACTAGTCTTGAGGGGAGTGGTATGTGGTGCATGGGATGTGTAGTAAGAAATAATAAATGAATAGTGTATGTGCAAGTGTAATAATGTAAGTGAAATATAGGGGGCAGTAACGAGTAAAGTGCCTAAAAAATAAATGAATAATGGGATGCAAGTGAGTGAAACATGGAGGGATAGTGTGTGAGTCATGAGGCGCAACGTGTCTAGCCAGGTAGAAGCCTATTTGTGACGCCTTGATAATTCATAGAGCGGGCTACCCTGCTTGCTAGGCCAAACAACAACACACCATGCTCTCCCAGCATCAAAGACCTGGCTGTGTCCAAAAGAAGCGAATATAAGTAATAATGAAAAATACCTGGGGTATTAGTGATCATTTTGGCCAAAAGGACGCAAGCTCGCAATCCACGACAAGGATCCCCAGACTTGCGAGTCCCTAACTGGAGCGAAAAGCTCCTGATGTACAGACAAAACAGATAAAAACAAGGACATTTATGCAAACACACCGAAAAAGGCCATACTTACAATTGGACACAGCCAGGTCAGAAACGCTGACGAAGGCGAGTGAGCAGGTGCTTTAAATAATAATAGCCACTCCCACTAGTCTTGAGGGGAGTGGTATGTGGTGCATGGGATGTGTAGTAAGAAATAATAAATGAATAGTGGAGAGATACAGGCCCCCCTCTCCTCTCTCCACCGCAAACAAACTGCACAACACAATACATTACAAACTGTGGGTCGCACTCCCCCTGGGGGGTCGTGTGAAGACCTCCAGGGGGTCGCAAACCACTCACCGAGGTCTTGCTTCCAACTGTATTTGCTTCCTCAGGACGCAGATCCAGTTGAATTTAATCCTGGAGCAAGGAGCTGACGGCTGCCTAAACAGATATCTGCAAATATCAGCACCGGAACCAAGCTCAGTACATAAATACAGCACCAGAACAAAACTCAGTACATATATACAGTCCCAGAACCAAGCTCAGTACATATATACAGCCCCAGAACCGAGCTCAGTACATATATACAGCCCCAGAACCGAGCTCAGTACATATATACAGCCCCAGAACCGAGCTCAGTACATATATATAGCCCCAGAACTGAGCTCAGTACATATATACAGCCCCAGAACCAAGCTCTGTACATAAATACAACACCAAAACCAAGCACAGTACATATATACAGCCCCAGAACCAAGCTCAGTATAAATATACAGACCCAGAACCAAGCTCAGTACATATATACAGCCCCAGAACTAAGCTCAGTACATATATACAGCCCCAGAACCGAGCTCAGTACATATATACAGCACCAGAACAAACCTCAATACATAAATACAGCACCAGAACCAAGCTCAGTACATAAATACAACACCAGAACCAAGCTCAGTACATATATACAGCACCAGAACAAATACAGTTCAGTACAGAGATCATTTGCAAATTCAGTATAACACCTGCCATATAAATTTGTATGTCATAAAATGACATCTCCCAGTATAACCTGACTTATGGTTAGAATATGCTGGGAGTTGCTGTTTAACAAAAAAGAATGCTAACATCCGTCATCTCACTGCAGATTATACAGTGACTACAGTACTGATTAGAGGCAGAATAAACATTTACATTAAGTGACTCACCGGTGACGTCTCAGATTCTAGTTCTTTTCTTCTCCCTCCGGTCCAGACATCTATGATGGATTTCTACCGGCCATGACCCATTTCATCAGTTTTCCACTCAGAAGTCTTCAGCTTCTCTTTTAAAAAATTTCTGCACCTATAAAACAAAGTTAAAATTCTCAAAACCTCTAAATATAATAAAGCACCATACACTGCACCTCTAACTATAATAGCGCCATACACTGTGTCCCTGATTATAATAGTTCCATACACTGTCACACACACACACACACACACACACCGTGCCCCCTGTAGATAGTGCCCCATAGCCAACTGCACAACTGCAGTTTGGTGAGCTCATCCACTCTTTGTATTTCTTTGCTTTATGACTTTTGTCTCCAATGTGGCCCCCACGTATGATAACATCTTCATGCCCTCCTTCAAGGACAAATATCTATAGTTCTACTTTTATGGGTCGCATCCGTTGCTGGTGGAGATATATTGATGATATCTTTGTCATCTGGGATGGTGACAATGACTCCTTGGATAATTTTCATCTTGAGCTCAACAGTTGTGTCCCAGCTCTGCAGTTCACCATGGTTTATTCAAGGAGTGAGCTGCAGTTCCTGGACACACTGGTACAATTGAAAGATGGTAGATTAACAACTGATTTGTTTATTAAACCGACAGACCGTAACAATTTGCTTTTATTCAATAGTAATCATTCAAGACACATGGTTGACTCTCTCCCATGGAGCTAACTCCTGAGGGTTGACCGTATAGTATCAGATGACACACAGAAACAGATCAGATTGACGGAAATGTGTGGGAAATTCAGACAAAGTGGGTACCCCAAACATCTTATACAAAAACATAAAGATAGACTCAATACTGAAACAGTACAAGCTAAATGTAAGGTCAGACAAGAAAGGATACCTTTTTATTTCCACTTTTGGACATCTAAGTGGTCACATTTCACATGTTCTACGAAGAAACTGGCCAATTATATCCAAAGGGCACAGTGGGATTGCTGCATTGAACGCACCTCCCATTATGTCGTACCGAAGGGCTAAGAATATAAAAGATCTAGTATTGAAGTCAGATATAGGAAGTCGAAAGAAGGATACACAGACTGTCCTTTGCCCCCCTAAAAAAGGCAATTTTCCTTGCTTGAACTGCTGTAACTGTAACAACATCTTGAAGGGTGATAATTTTCGTCATCCATACACTGGTAAGGAATTTCAGGTTAGACAACGTTACACCTGCAACTCGGACTATGTTGTCTATATGATAACATGTCCCTGTTCCTCTCTACATATAGGGGAGACCACTATGCCTATCAAACTAAGGATTAATAAACACAAGAGCACGATTAGAAAGAAAATGATAGAACATTTTATAGAAAAAAACCATCAGCTTAACCAACTGAGATTTAGGGTCATTGACTCTGTTCCAGTATTGAGGAGAGGGGGTGACAGGCAGAGAATGCTTAAAAAGAAGGAGCTTAGATGGATATATGAATTATATACTTTGCATCCAAGGGAATTATATACTTTGCATCCAATTGAATCTTGAATACAAGGTTGTGCCAGGTCTTTAAATCCTCATTGTAAGGCCCCATGCACACGAACGTAAAAACGCCCATAATTACGGCACGTTTTTACGGGCCCATGGACTTCTATTGGCCACGTGTACCTCCCCGTATGCTTACGGGAAGGTGCCCGTGCCGTTGAAAAATATAGAACATGTCCTATTTCAGGCCATAATTACGGCACGGGCAGGCCCATAGAGGTCTATGGGGCTCCCGTAATTACGGGTGACTACGTGTGTGCACCCGTAATTACGGGAGCGTTGCTAGGCGATGTCAGTAAATACACCGAAAAAGGCCATACTTACAATTGGACACAGCCAGGTCAGAAACGCTGACGAAGGCGAGTGAGCAGGTGCTTTAAATAATAATAGCCACTCCCACTAGTCTTGAGGGGAGTGGTATGTGGTGCATGGGATGTGTAGTAAGAAATAATAAATGAATAGTGTATGTGCAAGTGTAATAATGTAAGTGAAATATAGGGGGCAGTAACGAGTAAAGTGCCTAAAAAATAAATGAATAATGGGATGCAAGTGAGTGAAACATGGAGGGATAGTGTGTGAGTCATGAGGCGCAACGTGTCTAGCCAGGTAGAAGCCTATTTGTGACGCCTTGATAATTCATAGAGCGGGCTACCCTGCTTGCTAGGCCAAACAACAACACACCATGCTCTCCCAGCATCAAAGACCTGGCTGTGTCCAAAAGAAGCGAATATAAGTAATAATGAAAAATACCTGGGGTATTAGTGATCATTTTGGCCAAAAGGACGCAAGCTCGCAATCCACGACAAGGATCCCCAGACTTGCGAGTCCCTAACTGGAGCGAAAAGCTCCTGATGTACAGACAAAACAGATAAAAACAAGGACATTTATGCAAACACACCGAAAAAGGCCATACTTACAATTGGACACAGCCAGGTCAGAAACGCTGACGAAGGCGAGTGAGCAGGTGCTTTAAATAATAATAGCCACTCCCACTAGTCTTGAGGGGAGTGGTATGTGGTGCATGGGATGTGTAGTAAGAAATAATAAATGAATAGTGTATGTGCAAGTGTAATAATGTAAGTGAAATATAGGGGGCAGTAACGAGTAAAGTGCCTAAAAAATAAATGAATAATGGGATGCAAGTGAGTGAAACATGGAGGGATAGTGTGTGAGTCATGAGGCGCAACGTGTCTAGCCAGGTAGAAGCCTATTTGTGACGCCTTGATAATTCATAGAGCGGGCTACCCTGCTTGCTAGGCCAAACAACAACACACCATGCTCTCCCAGCATCAAAGACCTGGCTGTGTCCAAAAGAAGCGAATATAAGTAATAATGAAAAATACCTGGGGTATTAGTGATCATTTTGGCCAAAAGGACGCAAGCTCGCAATCCACGACAAGGATCCCCAGACTTGCGAGTCCCTAACTGGAGCGAAAAGCTCCTGATGTACAGACAAAACAGATAAAAACAAGGACATTTATGCAAACACACCGAAAAAGGCCATACTTACAATTGGACACAGCCAGGTCAGAAACGCTGACGAAGGCGAGTGAGCAGGTGCTTTAAATAATAATAGCCACTCCCACTAGTCTTGAGGGGAGTGGTATGTGGTGCATGGGATGTGTAGTAAGAAATAATAAATGAATAGTGTATGTGCAAGTGTAATAATGTAAGTGAAATATAGGGGGCAGTAACGAGTAAAGTGCCTAAAAAATAAATGAATAATGGGATGCAAGTGAGTGAAACATGGAGGGATAGTGTGTGAGTCATGAGGCGCAACGTGTCTAGCCAGGTAGAAGCCTATTTGTGACGCCTTGATAATTCATAGAGCGGGCTACCCTGCTTGCTAGGCCAAACAACAACACACCATGCTCTCCCAGCATCAAAGACCTGGCTGTGTCCAAAAGAAGCGAATATAAGTAATAATGAAAAATACCTGGGGTATTAGTGATCATTTTGGCCAAAAGGACGCAAGCTCGCAATCCACGACAAGGATCCCCAGACTTGCGAGTCCCTAACTGGAGCGAAAAGCTCCTGATGTACAGACAAAACAGATAAAAACAAGGACATTTATGCAAACACACCGAAAAAGGCCATACTTACAATTGGACACAGCCAGGTCAGAAACGCTGACGAAGGCGAGTGAGCAGGTGCTTTAAATAATAATAGCCACTCCCACTAGTCTTGAGGGGAGTGGTATGTGGTGCATGGGATGTGTAGTAAGAAATAATAAATGAATAGTGTATGTGCAAGTGTAATAATGTAAGTGAAATATAGGGGGCAGTAACGAGTAAAGTGCCTAAAAAATAAATGAATAATGGGATGCAAGTGAGTGAAACATGGAGGGATAGTGTGTGAGTCATGAGGCGCAACGTGTCTAGCCAGGTAGAAGCCTATTTGTGACGCCTTGATAATTCATAGAGCGGGCTACCCTGCTTGCTAGGCCAAACAACAACACACCATGCTCTCCCAGCATCAAAGACCTGGCTGTGTCCAAAAGAAGCGAATATAAGTAATAATGAAAAATACCTGGGGTATTAGTGATCATTTTGGCCAAAAGGACGCAAGCTCGCAATCCACGACAAGGATCCCCAGACTTGCGAGTCCCTAACTGGAGCGAAAAGCTCCTGATGTACAGACAAAACAGATAAAAACAAGGACATTTATGCAAACACACCGAAAAAGGCCATACTTACAATTGGACACAGCCAGGTCAGAAACGCTGACGAAGGCGAGTGAGCAGGTGCTTTAAATAATAATAGCCACTCCCACTAGTCTTGAGGGGAGTGGTATGTGGTGCATGGGATGTGTAGTAAGAAATAATAAATGAATAGTGTATGTGCAAGTGTAATAATGTAAGTGAAATATAGGGGGCAGTAACGAGTAAAGTGCCTAAAAAATATATGAATAATGGGATGCAAGTGAGTGAAACATGGAGGGATAGTGTGTGAGTCATGAGGCGCAACGTGTCTAGCCAGGTAGAAGCCTATTTGTGACGCCTTGATAATTCATAGAGCGGGCTACCCTGCTTGCTAGGCCAAACAACAACACACCATGCTCTCCCAGCATCAAAGACCTGGCTGTGTCCAAAAGAAGCGAATATAAGTAATAATGAAAAATACCTGGGGTATTAGTGATCATTTTGGCCAAAAGGACGCAAGCTCGCAATCCACGACAAGGATCCCCAGACTTGCGAGTCCCTAACTGGAGCGAAAAGCTCCTGATGTACAGACAAAACAGATAAAAACAAGGACATTTATGCAAACACACCGAAAAAGGCCATACTTACAATTGGACACAGCCAGGTCAGAAACGCTGACGAAGGCGAGTGAGCAGGTGCTTTAAATAATAATAGCCACTCCCACTAGTCTTGAGGGGAGTGGTATGTGGTGCATGGGATGTGTAGTAAGAAATAATAAATGAATAGTGTATGTGCAAGTGTAATAATGTAAGTGAAATATAGGGGGCAGTAACGAGTAAAGTGCCTAAAAAATAAATGAATAATGGGATGCAAGTGAGTGAAACATGGAGGGATAGTGTGTGAGTCATGAGGCGCAACGTGTCTAGCCAGGTAGAAGCCTATTTGTGACGCCTTGATAATTCATAGAGCGGGCTACCCTGCTTGCTAGGCCAAACAACAACACACCATGCTCTCCCAGCATCAAAGACCTGGCTGTGTCCAAAAGAAGCGAATATAAGTAATAATGAAAAATACCTGGGGTATTAGTGATCATTTTGGCCAAAAGGACGCAAGCTCGCAATCCACGACAAGGATCCCCAGACTTGCGAGTCCCTAACTGGAGCGAAAAGCTCCTGATGTACAGACAAAACAGATAAAAACAAGGACATTTATGCAAACACACCGAAAAAGGCCATACTTACAATTGGACACAGCCAGGTCAGAAACGCTGACGAAGGCGAGTGAGCAGGTGCTTTAAATAATAATAGCCACTCCCACTAGTCTTGAGGGGAGTGGTATGTGGTGCATGGGATGTGTAGTAAGAAATAATAAATGAATAGTGTATGTGCAAGTGTAATAATGTAAGTGAAATATAGGGGGCAGTAACGAGTAAAGTGCCTAAAAAATAAATGAATAATGGGATGCAAGTGAGTGAAACATGGAGGGATAGTGTGTGAGTCATGAGGCGCAACGTGTCTAGCCAGGTAGAAGCCTATTTGTGACGCCTTGATAATTCATAGAGCGGGCTACCCTGCTTGCTAGGCCAAACAACAACACACCATGCTCTCCCAGCATCAAAGACCTGGCTGTGTCCAAAAGAAGCGAATATAAGTAATAATGAAAAATACCTGGGGTATTAGTGATCATTTTGGCCAAAAGGACGCAAGCTCGCAATCCACGACAAGGATCCCCAGACTTGCGAGTCCCTAACTGGAGCGAAAAGCTCCTGATGTACAGACAAAACAGATAAAAACAAGGACATTTATGCAAACACACCGAAAAAGGCCATACTTACAATTGGACACAGCCAGGTCAGAAACGCTGACGAAGGCGAGTGAGCAGGTGCTTTAAATAATAATAGCCACTCCCACTAGTCTTGAGGGGAGTGGTATGTGGTGCATGGGATGTGTAGTAAGAAATAATAAATGAATAGTGTATGTGCAAGTGTAATAATGTAAGTGAAATATAGGGGGCAGTAACGAGTAAAGTGCCTAAAAAATAAATGAATAATGGGATGCAAGTGAGTGAAACATGGAGGGATAGTGTGTGAGTCATGAGGCGCAACGTGTCTAGCCAGGTAGAAGCCTATTTGTGACGCCTTGATAATTCATAGAGCGGGCTACCCTGCTTGCTAGGCCAAACAACAACACACCATGCTCTCCCAGCATCAAAGACCTGGCTGTGTCCAAAAGAAGCGAATATAAGTAATAATGAAAAATACCTGGGGTATTAGTGATCATTTTGGCCAAAAGGACGCAAGCTCGCAATCCACGACAAGGATCCCCAGACTTGCGAGTCCCTAACTGGAGCGAAAAGCTCCTGATGTACAGACAAAACAGATAAAAACAAGGACATTTATGCAAACACACCGAAAAAGGCCATACTTACAATTGGACACAGCCAGGTCAGAAACGCTGACGAAGGCGAGTGAGCAGGTGCTTTAAATAATAATAGCCACTCCCACTAGTCTTGAGGGGAGTGGTATGTGGTGCATGGGATGTGTAGTAAGAAATAATAAATGAATAGTGTATGTGCAAGTGTAATAATGTAAGTGAAATATAGGGGGCAGTAATGAGTAAAGTGCCTAAAAAATAAATGAATAATGGGATGCAAGTGAGTGAAACATGGAGGGATAGTGTGTGAGTCATGAGGCGCAACGTGTCTAGCCAGGTAGAAGCCTATTTGTGACGCCTTGATAATTCATAGAGCGGGCTACCCTGCTTGCTAGGCCAAACAACAACACACCATGCTCTCCCAGCATCAAAGACCTGGCTGTGTCCAAAAGAAGCGAATATAAGTAATAATGAAAAATACCTGGGGTATTAGTGATCATTTTGGCCAAAAGGACGCAAGCTCGCAATCCACGACAAGGATCCCCAGACTTGCGAGTCCCTAACTGGAGCGAAAAGCTCCTGATGTACAGACAAAACAGATAAAAACAAGGACATTTATGCAAACACACCGAAAAAGGCCATACTTACAATTGGACACAGCCAGGTCAGAAACGCTGACGAAGGCGAGTGAGCAGGTGCTTTAAATAATAATAGCCACTCCCACTAGTCTTGAGGGGAGTGGTATGTGGTGCATGGGATGTGTAGTAAGAAATAATAAATGAATAGTGTATGTGCAAGTGTAATAATGTAAGTGAAATATAGGGGGCAGTAACGAGTAAAGTGCCTAAAAAATAAATGAATAATGGGATGCAAGTGAGTGAAACATGGAGGGATAGTGTGTGAGTCATGAGGCGCAACGTGTCTAGCCAGGTAGAAGCCTATTTGTGACGCCTTGATAATTCATAGAGCGGGCTACCCTGCTTGCTAGGCCAAACAACAACACACCATGCTCTCCCAGCATCAAAGACCTGGCTGTGTCCAAAAGAAGCGAATATAAGTAATAATGAAAAATACCTGGGGTATTAGTGATCATTTTGGCCAAAAGGACGCAAGCTCGCAATCCACGACAAGGATCCCCAGACTTGCGAGTCCCTAACTGGAGCGAAAAGCTCCTGATGTACAGACAAAACAGATAAAAACAAGGACATTTATGCAAACACACCGAAAAAGGCCATACTTACAATTGGACACAGCCAGGTCAGAAACGCTGACGAAGGCGAGTGAGCAGGTGCTTTAAATAATAATAGCCACTCCCACTAGTCTTGAGGGGAGTGGTATGTGGTGCATGGGATGTGTAGTAAGAAATAATAAATGAATAGTGTATGTGCAAGTGTAATAATGTAAGTGAAATATAGGGGGCAGTAACGAGTAAAGTGCCTAAAAAATAAATGAATAATGGGATGCAAGTGAGTGAAACATGGAGGGATAGTGTGTGAGTCATGAGGCGCAACGTGTCTAGCCAGGTAGAAGCCTATTTGTGACGCCTTGATAATTCATAGAGCGGGCTACCCTGCTTGCTAGGCCAAACAACAACACACCATGCTCTCCCAGCATCAAAGACCTGGCTGTGTCCAAAAGAAGCGAATATAAGTAATAATGAAAAATACCTGGGGTATTAGTGATCATTTTGGCCAAAAGGACGCAAGCTCGCAATCCACGACAAGGATCCCCAGACTTGCGAGTCCCTAACTGGAGCGAAAAGCTCCTGATGTACAGACAAAACAGATAAAAACAAGGACATTTATGCAAACACACCGAAAAAGGCCATACTTACAATTGGACACAGCCAGGTCAGAAACGCTGACGAAGGCGAGTGAGCAGGTGCTTTAAATAATAATAGCCACTCCCACTAGTCTTGAGGGGAGTGGTATGTGGTGCATGGGATGTGTAGTAAGAAATAATAAATGAATAGTGTATGTGCAAGTGTAATAATGTAAGTGAAATATAGGGGGCAGTAACGAGTAAAGTGCCTAAAAAATAAATGAATAATGGGATGCAAGTGAGTGAAACATGGAGGGATAGTGTGTGAGTCATGAGGCGCAACGTGTCTAGCCAGGTAGAAGCCTATTTGTGACGCCTTGATAATTCATAGAGCGGGCTACCCTGCTTGCTAGGCCAAACAACAACACACCATGCTCTCCCAGCATCAAAGACCTGGCTGTGTCCAAAAGAAGCGAATATAAGTAATAATGAAAAATACCTGGGGTATTAGTGATCATTTTGGCCAAAAGGACGCAAGCTCGCAATCCACGACAAGGATCCCCAGACTTGCGAGTCCCTAACTGGAGCGAAAAGCTCCTGATGTACAGACAAAACAGATAAAAACAAGGACATTTATGCAAACACACCGAAAAAGGCCATACTTACAATTGGACACAGCCAGGTCAGAAACGCTGACGAAGGCGAGTGAGCAGGTGCTTTAAATAATAATAGCCACTCCCACTAGTCTTGAGGGGAGTGGTATGTGGTGCATGGGATGTGTAGTAAGAAATAATAAATGAATAGTGGAGAGATACAGGCCCCCCTCTCCTCTCTCCACCGCAAACAAACTGCACAACACAATACATTACAAACTGTGGGTCGCACTCCCCCTGGGGGGTCGTGTGAAGACCTCCAGGGGGTCGCAAACCACTCACCGAGGTCTTGCTTCCAACTGTATTTGCTTCCTCAGGACGCAGATCCAGTTGAATTTAATCCTGGAGCAAGGAGCTGACGGCTGCCTAAACAGATATCTGCAAATATCAGCACCGGAACCAAGCTCAGTACATAAATACAGCACCAGAACAAAACTCAGTACATATATACAGTCCCAGAACCAAGCTCAGTACATATATACAGCCCCAGAACCGAGCTCAGTACATATATACAGCCCCAGAACCGAGCTCAGTACATATATACAGCCCCAGAACCGAGCTCAGTACATATATATAGCCCCAGAACTGAGCTCAGTACATATATACAGCCCCAGAACCAAGCTCTGTACATAAATACAACACCAAAACCAAGCACAGTACATATATACAGCCCCAGAACCAAGCTCAGTATAAATATACAGACCCAGAACCAAGCTCAGTACATATATACAGCCCCAGAACTAAGCTCAGTACATATATACAGCCCCAGAACCGAGCTCAGTACATATATACAGCACCAGAACAAACCTCAATACATAAATACAGCACCAGAACCAAGCTCAGTACATAAATACAACACCAGAACCAAGCTCAGTACATATATACAGCACCAGAACAAATACAGTTCAGTACAGAGATCATTTGCAAATTCAGTATAACACCTGCCATATAAATTTGTATGTCATAAAATGACATCTCCCAGTATAACCTGACTTATGGTTAGAATATGCTGGGAGTTGCTGTTTAACAAAAAAGAATGCTAACATCCGTCATCTCACTGCAGATTATACAGTGACTACAGTACTGATTAGAGGCAGAATAAACATTTACATTAAGTGACTCACCGGTGACGTCTCAGATTCTAGTTCTTTTCTTCTCCCTCCGGTCCAGACATCTATGATGGATTTCTACCGGCCATGACCCATTTCATCAGTTTTCCACTCAGAAGTCTTCAGCTTCTCTTTTAAAAAATTTCTGCACCTATAAAACAAAGTTAAAATTCTCAAAACCTCTAAATATAATAAAGCACCATACACTGCACCTCTAACTATAATAGCGCCATACACTGTGTCCCTGATTATAATAGTTCCATACACTGTCACACACACACACACACACACACACACCGTGCCCCCTGTAGATAGTGCCCCATAGCCAACTGCACAACTGCAGTTTGGTGAGCTCATCCACTCTTTGTATTTCTTTGCTTTATGACTTTTGTCTCCAATGTGGCCCCCACGTATGATAACATCTTCATGCCCTCCTTCAAGGACAAATATATCTATAGTTCTACTTTTATGGGTCGCATCCGTTGCTGGTGGAGATATATTGATGATATCTTTGTCATCTGGGATGGTGACAATGACTCCTTGGATAATTTTCATCTTGAGCTCAACAGTTGTGTCCCAGCTCTGCAGTTCACCATGGTTTATTCAAGGAGTGAGCTGCAGTTCCTGGACACACTGGTACAATTGAAAGATGGTAGATTAACAACTGATTTGTTTATTAAACCGACAGACCGTAACAATTTGCTTTTATTCAATAGTAATCATTCAAGACACATGGTTGACTCTCTCCCATGGAGCTAACTCCTGAGGGTTGACCGTATAGTATCAGATGACACACAGAAACAGATCAGATTGACGGAAATGTGTGGGAAATTCAGACAAAGTGGGTACCCCAAACATCTTATACAAAAACATAAAGATAGACTCAATACTGAAACAGTACAAGCTAAATGTAAGGTCAGACAAGAAAGGATACCTTTTTATTTCCACTTTTGGACATCTAAGTGGTCACATTTCACATGTTCTACGAAGAAACTGGCCAATTATATCCAAAGGGCACAGTGGGATTGCTGCATTGAACGCACCTCCCATTATGTCGTACCGAAGGGCTAAGAATATAAAAGATCTAGTATTGAAGTCAGATATAGGAAGTCGAAAGAAGGATACACAGACTGTCCTTTGCCCCCCTAAAAAAGGCAATTTTCCTTGCTTGAACTGCTGTAACTGTAACAACATCTTGAAGGGTGATAATTTTCGTCATCCATACACTGGTAAGGAATTTCAGGTTAGACAACGTTACACCTGCAACTCGGACTATGTTGTCTATATGATAACATGTCCCTGTTCCTCTCTACATATAGGGGAGACCACTATGCCTATCAAACTAAGGATTAATAAACACAAGAGCACGATTAGAAAGAAAATGATAGAACATTTTATAGAAAAAAACCATCAGCTTAACCAACTGAGATTTAGGGTCATTGACTCTGTTCCAGTATTGAGGAGAGGGGGTGACAGGCAGAGAATGCTTAAAAAGAAGGAGCTTAGATGGATATATGAATTATATACTTTGCATCCAAGGGAATTATATACTTTGCATCCAATTGAATCTTGAATACAAGGTTGTGCCAGGTCTTTAAATCCTCATTGTAAGGCCCCATGCACACGAACGTAAAAACGCCCATAATTACGGCACGTTTTTACGGGCCCATGGACTTCTATTGGCCACGTGTACCTCCCCGTATGCTTACGGGAAGGTGCCCGTGCCGTTGAAAAATATAGAACATGTCCTATTTCAGGCCATAATTACGGCACGGGCAGGCCCATAGAGGTCTATGGGGCTCCCGTAATTACGGGTGACTACGTGTGTGCACCCGTAATTACGGGAGCGTTGCTAGGCGATGTCAGTAAATAGTCACTGTCCAGGGTGCTGAAAGAGTTAAACGATCGGCAGTAACTCTTTCAGCACCCTGGCCAGAAACTACTGATCACAATATAGATCAACCTGTAGAAAAAAAAAAAAAAGACGTTCATACTTACCCAGAACTCCCTGCTTCTTACTCCAGTCCGGCATCCTGGGATGACGTTTCAGCCCATGTGACCGCTGCAGCCAATCACAGGCTGCAGCAGTCTCATGGACTGCCGCGTCATCCAGGGAGGTCGGGCTGGATGTCGAAAGAGGGACGCGTCACCAAGACAACGGCCGGGTAAGTATGAATTTATTTTACTTTTACTACGGAAAGGGCTGTCCCTTCTCTCTATCCTGCGCTGATAGAGAGAAGGGGCTGCCGATTAGTGCAGTGCAATTTTGCAGAGAAAACGTGCCCGTAAATACGGGTGGAATACTGGTGACACCGGACCCGTATTTACGGGCACGGGTCCGTAAATACTGGTGCAATACGGGTCGAATACGTGTGACCAAGGACCCGTATTTACGCCAGTATTTACCGGAGGGAAAAAATACCTTCGTGTGCATGAGGCCTTATATTGTCTAGATGTTTTTAACTATGGTTTTATTACATAAAATTCATATACACTTGGTGATTCACAATTTTTTTTTATATTTTTAGATGCTGGAGATGATATATACATTGAGAGGGTTTGCTCACCACCCATCGGCGACTTGGATTATGGGAGGAGTTCGGATATAGAGTCGAATATCACTTCTAGAAATGGATGGACACAGATAATTACCCCCTTATGCCCCTCCAAAAAATGTGTACAAATTTTTTGGGAAAAAATAAAAATTTGAACATTATGTATTACAAATATTTTTGTGTACGGAGGGGTTGGCTAATCTGTGTGATTGGGAAGATTCTGGGATATGAATTATTTTTATGATGCTGCGCTAGGCTAACGTTCGATCAGTTAAATCGAACATCATGATGAGCGCTCCCTTAAATCAGTGAGATGTCCTCTTAGAGGAAGGGATTTGGGATCATTGAGACTAAATATCTATACACTGTACCCTGCGCTCTTCTGCGAATCAGTAGGAAAGTGAATCCCACGCACTACTTAGAAGAAATGGCCCTATGTGAACCTTAACACCTCCTCCCAACTCTCATTGGATAAGTGTGATCAGGTGGTCTAGGTTGCCTAGTAACGGCGTCATGTAGATTAATGTATTACGAGCAGGGAACATTTGTGATCCCACGTACTCTGTAGCACGATTAGTCCCTGGGGTGAGTAGGAGACTTACATGATATGGAGTAATCATTTCTGTCTGTCAACTCCTTCCCTATCTCTATACGATCTGACTATTCCAGAAGTAAACACTACACAGGCATGTGCAGTAACACTAGCTGAACGCTGACTGCTGCTGCTGCAGTGTGGTGAGCTCATCCACTCTTTGTATTTTTTTGCCTTTTGTCTCCTCTTGTTTTCTCTAATTATATATATATAATTGATTGTCATTTAGTGGAATGTTTAATATTATGCACTATGAACACTTTTATATGAGAACAAGGCTATGCATGTAATTGTACACCTGTGTGAGTTTCCCTATGACGTGCCGAAGTCTTGATTGGATTACCTGCACCATGTGATGTTGTATACTTCCCTATTTAAACTCACACTGTTAGACACATTGTTAGGATTGAGAAAGACCCTCCACTTGTCACGGGTCGAAACGTTGCCATTTTTTACTGGATGTTTGACCAATAAAATAACATATTGATTGAAATTTGGGAGACGTGTGGCACAGGGAGAATAAACATTTACATTGAGTAACTCACAGGTGACGTCTCAGATTCTTTTTAGTTATTTTTCTCTTTTCTTCTCCATCCGGTACACACCTCTATGATTACTTCTCCCGGGCACGACTCATTTCTGCAGTTTGCAGCACAGATGTCTTCAGCTCCTCACTTTTCCAACATTTCCGCACCTATAAACGAAGATAAAATTCTCATGATGCCACACTCTATGCTTCTAAATATAATAGTATCATACACTGTGCTCCTGAATATAATAGTACTATACACCGTGCCCCTAAATATAATAGTACTATACACTGTGTCCCTGAATATAATAGTACTATACACTGCGTCCCTGAATATAATATTACTATACACTGCGCCCCTGTATATAATAGTACTATACACTGGGCCCCTGAATATAATAGTACTATACACTGTACTCCTGAATATAATAGTATTATACACTGTACTCCTGAATATAATATTATTATACACTGTACTCCTGAATATAATATTACTATACACTGTGTCCCTGAATATAATAGTACTATACACTGTGCCCCTGAATACAATAGTACCATACACTGTGCCCCTGAATATAATAGTACTATACACTGCGCCCCTGAATATAATAGTATTATGAACTGTGCCCATGAATTAAATTGTGTCAAACACTGTAAATTAAAACACCACACACTAACAATGCAGAGGGCTGTAGATAATGTCCCCTGTAGATAGTGCCAGTTACAATGACCTCTGTAGAAAATCTCCCTTGTAGATGGCGCCAGTCACAATGCCCCCTGTAGACAGCACCAGTCACGATGCCCCCTGTAGATAGTGGCAGTTACAATGCCCCCTGTAGATACCGCCAGTTACAATGCACTCTGTAGATAATGCCACTTGTAGAAGGGGCCATTCCAGCCTCGGTCCCTGGGCCCTTGCCCAGATTGCCCTCATTATAATCTGCCCCTGGGTATGTCCTTACAACTGCCTGTGTACTATCAGTACACAGGTTAATGTACTGGCATATAGATATATGCAAGTACATTCAAGTTTAAAAATAAAAACGTAAAAAATATATTAACTAATGTTGACTAAAAAAAATAAAAACGTAAAAAAAAAATACACACATTTTTTACAATAAACTTTAAAATATAAGACTCAAGACATAAAACACAAATAAATTTCAATATAGTCGCTACCGTAATAACAACAAATTTATAGCATCATTCATGATGTGTACGCTGTAAAAAAAAATTAAATTAAAACTGCTTTCTTTCACTTATTAATGTGAGGCACGAGGTTTAATTTAATTTAATACCTCCATGTGCTTCACATTAGTAGTAATTAATGGGGTTAATTACTATTAATTACTATTAATATGAGGCACATGGAGGTTCAAAATGCATCACACCACATGCCTCACATAAGAAAATGGAAGAACTTTTCGTTTTCGTATCGAGAATCGAAATACTACACAAAGTATCGGTATCGAAGTCCAAATTCTGGTATAGTGACAACCCTAGTTTGAGGAACATGACAAAGAGTTCAAGGTGTCGACATTGCCTTCAAATTCCACAGATTCAATTCAATCGATTCCTCAATTCAATCGAGCATCTGTGAGATGTGCATAAAAAGCAAGTCTAATCTATGGAGGTCGTCCCACCTCACAACTTGCAGGACATTAACTTTTGTCTCAGTGCAAGTTGCATGACCAAGAAACTGATGATTAACTCTTCAGGCACTGTGGTCGCAAGGGCCACTCTCTGCTCTGGGTGACGGCTCTAGCAGCCAATCAGGAGACTGCTAGAGCCATCACTCAGAGCAGAGGGTGGTTTTACTGTTACAGCTGAACAGTGTAATCTCTAGGAAGAGGAAATAATATTAAGTAGAATTTTTCTCTTGTAGCTAAAGGCTTACATTCTGATGTCCTCTAGTGGTAAATGTGACAATGTGCATGGCAAAGTAAAAACCACAGAGTGCAATCTCTGTATGTGAAAAATAAATTATGTTTAAGTAAACTAATATATTCAGATTAGTGCAGTGTTGACACTGTAAGCACAGCATCTTCATCTAAAATCTACCAGGCACACAACGAAAGGGATTAAAACGGCCCACGCTCTTAAAGTACCTGTGAACTCATATGTACAGAATGTGTACAGGTGAGGGGGTGAGTAGACAAGTCTACTTGTTAGGCTTCGTTCACATCTACATCAGGACTCCGTTCCGTCTGAGCTTTCCGTCAGAACGGAGCTCTGACTGATACAAACGGAAACCATAGGTTGATTTCAATGGTGACGGATCCGGTGCCAATGGTTTCCGTTTGTCTCCGTTGCGCAAATGGAAACCATTGGCACTGGCTACGCGACCATTAAAATCAATGGTGATGGAAACGGAAACCTATGGTTTCTGTTTGTGTCAGTCAGGGCTCCATTCTGACGGAAAGCTCAGACGGAACTTCGGAACGGAATCCCTGACGTAGATGTGAACATAGCCTGAGGGTGCTTTCACATATATCAGTTGCATCAGCATCAGTTTTTTTGTCTCTCAAGTGATTACAACTAATGCAAAAATGCATCAGTTGCCTTCAGGCTTTTTCACAATTTTTACTACAAAACCCATCAGTTATCATCAGTTCTCGTTAGATGTTATCAGTTTTTACCATCCATTTTTAACATCCGTTTTTACCACAATGGTCCACCAAAAAGGTAGTCTAGGGTCTGAAAATGTGCCAATTTGATCAGTGGTGCATAGTTTGTGATAGATTGGATAGATTAGATACTTGTGTACCATGTCAGGGCTCTCCTTCTCTGCTGCGGCCTCAGTGCTACACTGAAGTCTGACACACACATTGTAATGTCACAGGTGTCCTATTCAATGCAGCGCCAAGGTCGGTGCCAAGAGAAAGAGCCCAGAACGCAACTGCTTTCTACTGACCTCACCTTAGATTAGATATTCGAAGCAGCCTTGTGAGCCGCAAAGACGCCAAACACTAGCCACAACTTCAGGGAGTAGCCAGGTTTTGGCGCCTTTACAGCTACCCATTCCCACCCGCATCTCCTACCAGGGGCATAGCTAAAGGCACATGGGCCTCGTTGCAAAGGTTCTTCTTGGGCGCCCCACAAACTTCTCATGGCCGATGGCCCGCAGCTTTCAGCTACATCGCTGGGTCTCCTAAGTGACCCAACGATGCAGCACTAGCAGCCAAGGGTGTCACTAAGGTCTTAAAATGTCAGGGGAAATAGTCCCAATACATATACTCCCCTAAAAAAAGTGTGTGCGTGTATGTATATGGTGTTCAAGGCACTGTTAGCTCTGCCCACAGCCAGACCTGCAAGAAGCCTGTGAGGAAGGATATGTGAGTGCTCAGTCTGTCTGTTGCTTGTTCCTCAATTTGTCTGTGTGTCTCTGTGTTTGTGTGTGTATAAGTTTCAGTATGTGTGCATGTGTGTCTTTTTTGTGTGTGTATTTGTGTGGCTAAGTGCCTATAAATGTACCTGTTTGTGTATATATTTCTGTGTGTGCATCTACAACATTATCTATACTCAGAGTTATCACTGTGTGTTATCTGTGATGTTAGGCCCTATTCACACGGCAAGGATTCTCTGCCGTGTAACGGCCGTGTTTTGAACAGCCGTCACACGGCTGCAGTGGGAACAATAGACTCCAAATGGGGCTATTCACACAGCCGATTTTTTGACAGCCCAACCGGGCCTTCAAAAAAAGGGACATGCCCTATTTTGGGCCGTTCTCCCAGCCGCACGGCTTCCATTCCATAGAAGTCTATGGGGCCGTGTAAAGCACGGCTGTCACTCGGCTGTGATCCGAGTGACGGCTGTGAATTTTGCCACTCGTTTGCTCTCTTTTCCTCCTCACAGTGCGAAGTGCATGTGAGGAGGAGGGTATTTTGTTGCTTCCTGTAGGAGCTGAATCCCTAATCCCTCGCCACAGCTTCGGCCAAAGCTGTGGCAGGGGATTCCGCTCAAGGAGAAGTCCCTGACTTCACTGTCCATATATGGACAGTGACATCAGGGACTTCTCCTGAAGCAGTCCCCTACTCCTGAAGCGGAATCCCCGGCGCTGTGGCTGGTGATTCTCCTCCAGGAGAAGTCCCTGACTTCACTGTCCATATATGGACAGCGACGTCAGGGACTTCTGAAGCGGAATCCCCGGCATTGTGGCCGGTGATTCCAAACCAGGAGAAGTCCCTGATGTCACTGTCCATATATGGACAGGGACGTCAGGAACTTCTGAAGCGGAATCCCCGGTGATTGCGATCCAAGAAAAGTCCATATGTGGACATTGAAGTCAGGGACTTCTCCTGGAGCGGTCCCCTACAGGAAGGGGAGGGGTGCCATCTATGGGGGGTGGCTATGTACAAGGGTGCTGTGTAGCACTACCTATAGCGGGCTGTGTGGCATTACCTACAGGGGGCCTGCGTGGCACTACCTACAGGGGGACTGTGTGGCACTACCTACAGGGGGGCTGTGTGCCACTACCTACAGGGGGGCTGTGTGGCACTACCTACAGGGGGGTATGTGTGGCACTACCTACAAGGGGGTATGTGTGGCACAACCTACAATGGGGTCTGTATGGCACTACCTACAAGGGGGGCTGTGGCAGTATCTACAGAGGGCAGTGTGTTGAATTATCTACAGAGGGCACGGTGTGACATTATCTACAGAGGGAAGTGTGTGGCAGAAAATGTACAAATTAAATTCATCCGTTTTTAAAACGGACAGGGAAAAAAACGGATGCAAATCGGGTCAATACGGACGATTTTATTGCCCGACACTCGGACCCTGTCGTGTGAATAAAGTCATAGGACTGCAGGTAACATCTACATTATCTGTACTCAGAGAGTTATCACTGTTTCATCTGTGATGTTACATAGGACTTCAGGTAACATCTACTACATTATACCTTTACCCTGGATAAATATTCTATTCAGCAAATGCTTCCGTATTTTTCTTAGGTTTAAAATTTTGGTAAAAAGGTTTTAAAATACACTTATATTTTGTTATAATATTTTTTACAAATACTTATCATCATTCCTTTTGCTAGAAAACCTGTGTAACGCGTTTTTCTATACAAGTATATATATGAGACAGCATATCTATAGCACTACGACCCTATAGCTGTGGATAGGATTAGATACATTCGCTCAGCAGGCAGACAGTATCACATGTGATAGGCTTAGATATAGAGCCCAGCTCGCTGACATTGCGGCTCCAATGCTAGACCCAGGAAAGGTAAGTATAAGAATTGCTTTGCTTTTTTATGTGTTACTAATTATTTTTGTGTTTGTGTTTTTTTTACAAGTTCAGTTGTTGGACTACTTCGGATTCGAGGACTACTTGATAACTGCATTTTTTTTATTCTCAATAAAATGGTTAATGAGGCTTGTGTGTGGGATTTTTTATTTCAATAAAATATTTTTTCTATGTCTTTGTATTTTTTATACTTTTATTACTACCGCCTTAGTAATAGCTGCTGGCTGATTGACAACATCCATTACTAAGGGGGGCTTAGTGTTAGATTTGAAGAGGCTATTATTATTAGGCTGGGAAAGCCCAAAAACAGTGGCCTTTCCCACCCTGGTAATGCTGCTGCGGTATTGTATCTGGCTGGTTATAAAAATGGGGGAACCCCACATCGTGCTTTCCAATAATTGTTTTTTTTAAGTGACGTTTTTTTGTAACCAGCCAGATTCAACAAGGCAGCAGCAGGCTAACATTACCAAGGTGGGAAGGGCCACTGTTTTTGTCCTTTCCTAGCCTACTAATACCAGCCTGTGGCCGCCCCAGTGCCCGTTCATCGCTACAGATGCTTGGGTACTGGATCATACCCGGCTCTTCCCGGCACCCCTGGTGGCGGTGGGTACCAGGGTAATAATGGGGTTTCGTTTTAGCCTCTTCACCGGCTAACACTAAGCACTGCCTTAGTAATGGACGCAGTCAGTCAGTGGCCATTACTAAGGTGGTAGCAATAACATATAAAAAAAATAGGTTTATTGAAATAAAAAACCCTCACACAACCCTTGTTAACCATTCTATTGATAATAAAAAGAAGCCGTCATCGAAGTAGTCTTCGAATCCAATGTCCAACGACCGAACCTGTAAAAAAACAGAAACACACAAAAAAAAACATTAGTAAGGGGGCCTGTTCACATCACTGCTGCCCTTCTGTTGAGGGGTTGAGTCGGAGGTTTCCGTCGGGTAACCCCTCAACAGAAAGACAAACTGAAACCTCAGCTTCCGTTTCCCTCACCATTGATCTCAATGGTGATGGAAACGTTGCTAAAGGTTTCCGTTTGCCACCATTGTGACAGGGTTCCATTGTTCTGCATTGTCGACTGCGCTATTGATTCCACCAAAACAACAGTACCTGTTCACAACGGTTTGCCCTTTCGTTGAGATGTTAACCCGACAGAAACCTCAGACGGAACCCCTCAACGGAAGGGCAACGCTGATGTGAACAGGGCCTTAGATACAGGGCCCATGTGTATGTGTGATACTGTTTGTTGGACCCTGTATCTTATACAGTATATAATTACTGTCTGCTGGGGCCCTGTTTGTAAGCCTACCACATGGTAGGCTTAAAGGTGTTGTCCAGTCCCTAAACGTTGATATCCTATCCTCAGGATAGGTCATCAATAGCTGATGGGTCAGGGTCTGACTTCCGGGACCCCCGTCAATCAGCTGTTTTGAAGGGGTTGCAGTGCTCGTACGAGCGCTGCTTCCCCTTCATTTCCCTTACTTGCTCACACTGTGAATCACTTACACGTCCATGTCGGCGATTCACAGTGTGAGAAAGTGACCGGAATGAAGGAGAAGTAGCGCTCGTACGAGCGCAGCAGCCCCGTCAAAACAGCTGATTGGCGGGGGTCCTGGGAGTCGGACCCCAACCCATCAGCTTCAGCAGAAAGTAATATTAAACTTACCCTCCTCTTCGCCTGCAGCGGAGGTCACTCCATCCAGGGACGGTATGTTGTGGACAGTGCTGTGACATCAGGACCTCCGATGCGCTCTAGAAAGAGGGAGGGGGTAAGTACTGTAAGTTACTATAGTAACATCCTGTGTAGCCTGTGTAGCCTGTGTAGTTTATTACATAGGCCCCAGTTACTATAGTAACTTTTCATTAATGTGGTGCGGGGGGCAGCGGGCCCCCCTGGCTTCGGGCCTGGTCGCATCTGCAACTGCTGCGACCCCTATAGTTACGCCACTGTTTCCTACCCACCCTACACCATGCTGGATTGCTGTTGTTTACAGTGGCGGATTAAGTAGATCATAGGCCCTGGGATGTTCCCCAAGCTTCGGCTACCAACTCCACCACCGCCCTGCCAGGCGATGTCTATATTTAACACCACCTTACTGTGTGAGCACTGACAAATGGGTGTTATGATTAACTTGTCAAAGGGCTGTGTCCCTACATACTGACAGTCTCCAACCATCGCTGACAGTATCACACTGTGTAGGGACACATCCTCTTGACCATGGGAATAGTAACACACCTTTTTCTATTAGTCCTGGGTACACAAAGACTTTATGTGGAATACAAGGATTACCTACAACAGACATGTCAGGGAGAGGTGTCCCACCAGAAGGGCGGGGAGGAGAAACCAGAGGCCGAGGGACAGGCATACAGACGAGATCCCAAGTAAGGACAACAACCTGGTAGTCAATATATTCTTGCTTACCCTGAACCCTGTGGAACTTTCCGTTTTAAAAAAAGGTTTGTCATTCTGTCCCACTGTTCCTTGTAATACATTTGTGTTAGAACAAGAATTGAACAGATTTTATAGATCGCCTAGATTAAATACTCACTTTGGGGTGTCTGAAACTAGTGCTAATTCTATTATAGGGTGTCAACCACACGCACAATTATCAATTACACAATTAGGTCTATGAAATCCAAGCAACTTTATGCCACCAAAGATATACCATGCTACTGAGGCGGTAATAGAAATAATAGAAAGAGACACTCAAGCCATACTACACAAATACAGATTAGGTTCATTCCCACATCACAACAATCTAACAAGAGAGGAATCTAAAGCTTTAAATTCCTTGAGTAAAAATAGAGAAACCATAATTAAAATAGCAGACAAAGGGGGCGCTATGAGACTTCCGGTTCCGGCCCCGGCATGTGAAGACGCACGGGAGGGAGCACTCCTGCCTTAGATCCATTTATCACTCGGACAGACCATACAAACAATCACTGGGACACCCGAATTGTATCTCCTTCAGCACGGGAGTGTGCTGAGAGGGTGTATCGACAGATTCGTCCATATCATGGGGAAATCCGGGCGCAGAACAAATCCGGCCGCGTGGCTGACCAGCAAGCCAACATGGAGTGCGACACCTCCCAGCACACGATACCAGATGAGTCTGCAGCCTTTCAATCCTCGCTGGCGTCCGTGTCTGGTGAGTCAACACTGCACATTGACTATAAAAAACTGGCGCTTCAAGTGGCACAGCTAATCTCCCCGGATTTACAAGAATCCCTATCTCAGACAGTCACCACCTCCCTGTCTCAATTACATGACACGGTGACGAAGCAGGGGGAACTTATAGATACTCTAGAGACAGCCATGCACCACGTGGATACGGCTTTTACTGATCTCCGCTAACTAGTCCAGGACACAAGACTTGATAACCAAAAACTCTGGGATAGAGTAGAAGACCTAGAAAACAGGTCACGCAGAAGTAATCTGCGAATAGTAGGTTTGCCAGAGTCGGTGCTGGCAAAAGATCTTCGGTGCCTATGTGAATCAGACCTACCTGAAGCCCTGGGAATTCGCCAGAACTGCAAAGTAGAATGGGCTCACAGAGTCGGTCCTGACCTGCGATCCGCAGAGGTGAGTGCACAGATGGCGAGACCTCGTCCTCGCCAAGTTATTGTGAAGTACTTGGATTACTCGGACAGAATGGTTTTGCTGAAGGCTTTCAAAAGCAGACGGGAGGGCCTAGATTATAAAGGGCACCGCATCTTGATCTTCGGAGACTTTTCAGCGGAAGTCACGAAAAAACGTCGGGCTTTCTCACAGATTTTCTTAGCACTGTATACATATCAAATTTGCATTGTTATACCCGGCAATACTCAAGGTCGCTAATTAAGATGGCTCCTTCGATACCTTCTTTTCCCCGAGTGCGGCGGCGGCAGCCATTTTGAAATCCACATCTCCCGATCGTCCATCTTCTCCACACAGCCCGGATGCGGATCAGTGTGACCTACCCAGGGAGGTCACCCCTCACCCAGAGGGGTTTTCGTTTTCGGCACCCAAACCGCAGAGGCATAGGAATCTCCCACAGCAACCTACTTTGAAGAACTTTTGTATTCTGAAGCCCACGGATCCAGAGGGGACCAAGATTTAGACATTATATCCTTTTTGCTGTTCTAGGTCCATATTGCTCTGTGGTTCGTGATATTTCTATAAAATATATTTATCCTGAGGTATGTTCGGTATGGCATCTTAGGTGACATACACAGGTTGATTTTTCCTCTGTTCTCACCTTCCGTGCATGAGCATTCAACATTGCATCCATACCAGTGACCTAGATAGGCAGGAGTTGCTTTTCTATAATGATGCTAAGTAAGTTGTGTCTATACATGTCGGAAATAAGTGAAGTCACACGACACAAGTACATGGTTGGTACAACTTTTCATCAACCACCATGTTGTGATGTATCTTTACTGTTAGTTTTCAAATTGAGTATGTATTTTTGTTTTAGGGGTGGGGTTTTGCTCTCAGACATTCATACTGATATGCCACTAATGCCAATTGTTTATGAGAATAGTATCGTGGAACGTTAAAGGACTCAGGTCACCCCATAAACGCATGATGATACTGCGTCACCTTAAACGGCTGAAAGCCGACATTGCGCTTCTTCAGGAAACGCATCTCACAGAATTAGATTATAAACGGATGCAGAAATTGTGGGTAGGCCAGGTGTATGGGTCCCCTGCCCAACACTCTAAGGCGGGAGTTTTAATTCTCCTAGGTAAAAATCTCCCTTATTCAGTCACGAGTACTGCATCTGATTCGGAGGGGAGATGGGTGAAGGTGCATCTTACCGGTCCCACAGACTCTTTTAGTCTCTATAATGTATACGGCCCAAATGTTCGTGGTCCCCCCTTTTTCCAAATGTTAAGCGCTGTTCTTGCAGCAGATTCTGAACCAGCTAAAATTTTAGGTGGAGATCTAAATTTAGTCTTGCAACCTGCGGAGGATAGGAGTAATCCTCACAAAATCTCTCTCCATACAGGGCAGTCTAAGGAATCCACATTACAATCTTTCCTTACAGATACAGGGCTACATGATTCCTGGCGTCTGCACCACCCTGACGGCAGGGAATATTCACACTATTCCCACTCTCAGCAATCGTGGTCACGCATTGACCACACTCTAGTATCGACCCCTCTCCTGCAGCGGGTGCAACAATGCGCTATTGAACCTATGGTTATTTCGGATCACTCTCCGGTGACTCTTGATATACACGATTGCTTTCCAAGAGGAACGGATATTTTGTGGTGGTTCCCTAGTAATTTGGCATCGGATGAGTCGTTCCAATCTTTACTCAAAGGCTGGTGGTCAGAGTTTGAGTTTACTAATGGAGCTCACTCGCAAGATCCTCAATTATTTTGGGACACCTTAAAAGTGGTTATGAGAGGGCATCTTATTGCATATGTCTCAAAACTCAAAAATCAGACCAAAAGAAAAATTGAGGCATTTGGCCTTGCTCTAAGACGAGCTTACACCCGTTTTCAAGCTACTCCAACTCCTCAGTGTAAAGAGGAATGGCAGAAAGCGAAGGGTGAATATGAACTGTGGTTGGGCAAAGGGGAAAAACGGAAACGCTCGGCTTTTGAAGCTAAAATGTTTCGCTATGGAAATAAAGCAGGGAGACTATTGGCGCGTTTGTCCAGACCCATTGGACCACAATCTCATATCACCACCCTAAAAGATAAAACTGGAACCTCACACTCGCACCCACAACAAATTAACTCCATCTTAAGACAATTTTATGATGATCTATATACTAGACAAACTCACAGTCCGACATCACCCCCTCCCGTCATAGAGTCCCTTAATTTGCCAACACTCACGGAAGAGGAAAAGTTGCTTTTAAACTCTCCTATTACAGAGCTAGAGTTGAAATCCTGCATTAATTCCTTGAAATTACAAAAAGCCCCAGGCCCGGATGGTTATGCAAGCGAATATTTTAAGGTCCTGAGGGATCAGATTACACCTTGTTTACTTCATCTATACAATGGTTATCTATCAGGGCAATCAATTCCAGCCTCCTCCAATTCCAGACCCTGACTTAGCTTCATCCTATCGCCCAATTTCTTTAATTAACTCCGATCTGAAGTTAATCTCTAAAATTAAGGCAGATAGATTGGCCACTATACTCCCTAGACTAATTTCCCCAAGCCAAGTCAGTTTTGTGAAAGGCTGCTCTGCAGTGTCTAACATTCGAAAAATACTTACTGTCCTTGACGACATTAAAGTTAACCCTTCTGCACACTCAAACCCAGCTATACGCACATTGGAGGTTGCTGACAATGTTAGGGGCATTAAGGTGGGAACTGAAACAATTAAGGCGTCCGCTTCACGACCTTCCCCATGTCTTTGATATATTAAATAAATTTGAGAGCCATTCCGGCTTCAAGGTCAATATCACAAAATGTGAATTGTTAGACTTGTCTAGTGTACAGGATCTGCCAGGCACAGCTTCGGGGTTAACGCCCATAGATAATCAGTCTGCACCTGCTTCTATGTCTGTGAGACTGACTCCATCTTCCACCACTCAGGGTGGCAGGCTTAGGAGTGGGAGAACCTATCACAGCCTGGCCAGACGGAGCTAGCTCCCGCCCTCTGTCTATTTATACCTGCCTTTCCTGTTCCTCCTTTGCTTATGATTCTTCTCGTTTGGTTTCCTGGCCCTGCTGCAGCTTCTTGTACTATTGTCCTTGCTTCATATTGACGCCGGCTTGCTGACTACTCTCCTGCTCTGCGTTTGGTACCTCGTACACTCCTGGTTTGACTCGGCTTGTTCACTTCTCTTGTTGCTCACGGTGTTTCCGTGGGCAACTGCCCCTTTCTCCCCCTAGCTCTGTGTACCCTTGTCTGTTTGTCTGTCCTGCACTTATTGAGCGGAGGGACCGTTGCCCAGTTGTACCCCGTCGCCTAGGGCGGGTCGTTGCAAGTAGGCAGGGACTGAGTGGCGGGTAGATTAGGGCTCACTTGTCTGTCTCCCCACCCCCATCATTACATAATCACAAGCCCATACCTAGTCTACCCTGGTCCCTGACACCACTATGGACCCCCTTGAGACCCTGGCTCAGCAAATGCAGGGTCTCTCCCTACAGGTCCAGGCCCTGGCGCAGAGGATTAACCAGCCTGTTGCTACCATGGTAGTCCCCCTCACCTCACCTCTTGAACCCCACCTCAAGTTGCCCGACCGGTTCTCAGGGGACCGGAAGACTTTTCTCTCCTTTCGGGACAGTTGTAGGCTCTATTTTCGTTTAAAGCCCCACTCCTCAGGTTCTGAGAGCCAGCGGGTGGGTATAATTATGTCCCGGCTCCAGGACGGGCCCCAAGAATGGGCCTTCTCCTTGGCTCCTGACGCCCCTGAACTTTCCTCCGTTGATCTTTTCTTTTCTGCTCTCGGACTCATCTATGACGAGACTGACAAGACTGCTTTTGCCGAGAGTCAGCTGGTGACATTACGTCAGGTTAAGAGACCCGTTGAGGAGTATTGTTCTGACTTTAGGAAGTGGTGCGTAGCTTCTCGGTGGAATGACCCTGCCTTAAGGTGCCAGTTTAGGTTGGGTCTGTCGAACGCCCTGAAAGATCTGCTAGTTAGTTATCCCTCTTCTGACTCCCTAGACCAGGTTATGGCTTTAGCGGTACGACTTGACCGACGTCTCAGGGAATGACGACTTGAACGTCTTGATGTTTTCTCCTCTGACTCCCCCATGATGCCTCCCGAGGTTCCGTTGCTTCGTTCCTCCCCGGAAGACTCGGAGGTACCTATGCAACTCGGGGCCTCCGTGTCCCCCCAACAACGTAGAGATTTCCGCAGGAAGAATGGTCTCTGCTTCTACTGTGGGGATGACAAGCATCAAGTGAACAACTGTCCTAAGCGTAAGAATGCAGCCGGAGAACTTCCGCGCCTAAGTGATCATCGGGGAGGTCACTTGGGCGCACAGGTATTTCCCGTAAATATGAAACGTAATAAAATCTTGCTTCCCTTTCAGGTCTCTTTTGGTGGTAGGTCTGCTACCGGCAGTGCCTTCGTGGATTCAGGGTCTTCTGCTAATATCATGTCTGTGGAATTTGCTATGTCTCTAGCTATGACTTTGATTGATTTGCCTAAACCTGTCCCGGTAGTGGGTATGGACTCCACTCCTCTTGCTAATGGTTATTTTACACAGCATACCCCTGTTTTTGAACTCCTTGTTGGCTCCATGCATTTGGAGCAGTGCTCTGTACTGTTAATGCAGGGATTATCGTCCGATTTGGTTTTAGGCCTTCCCTGGTTGCAGTTGCATAACCCCACGTTTGACTGGAATTCTGGGGACCTTACCAAGTGGGGTAATGAATGCTTGATGTCATGTTTTTCTGTTAATTCTATTTCTCCCCCTGAGGTGGTGAACACGCTACCTGAGTTTGTTCAGGACTTCGCCGATGTTTTCTCTAAGGAGGCCTCCGAAGTGTTACCTCCTCATAGAGAATATGATTGCGCAATCAATTTGGTACCAGGAGCTAAGCTCCCTAAGGGTAGGATATTTAATCTCTCTTGTCCCGAACGTGAAGCCATGAGAGAGTATATACAGGAATGCCTGGCCAAGGGTTACATTCGCCCCTCTACTTCTCCGGTAGGTGCTGGCTTCTTCTTCGTAGGGAAGAAGGATGGTGGTCTTAGGCCATGCATTGACTACCGAAGCTTGAATAAGGTCACTGTAAGGAACCAGTATCCCCTTCCTCTGATTCCTGATCTCTTTAATCAGGTTCAGGGGGCCCAATGGTTCTCTAAGTTTGATCTACGGGGGGCGTATAACCTTATCCGCATCAAAGAGGGGGATGAGTGGAAGACTGCGTTTAACACGCCCGAAGGTCATTTCGAATACCTCGTCATGCCCTTTGGGTTGTGTAATGCTCCCGCAGTCTTCCAGAATTTCATAAATGAGATTTTAAGAGACTACCTGGGGGTATTTCTTGTAGTGTACCTTGATGACATACTTGTGTTTTCCAAGGACTGGTCCTCCCACATTGAGCATGTCAGGAAGGTGCTCCAGGTCCTTCGAGAAAACAAACTGTTTGCGAAGACCGAAAAATGTGTGTTTGGGGTGCAGGAGATACCATTTTTGGGCCAAATCCTCACTCCTCATGAATTCCGCGTGGACCCTGCCAAGGTCCAACCTGCCTCCCTGAAGGCGTTACAGTGCTTCCTGGGGTTCGCTAATTATTACAGGAGGTTTATTGCTAACTTCTCGGTCATCGCTAAGCCTCTTACGGATCTCGCTCGCAAAGGTGCTGATCTCCTCCACTGGCCTCCTGAGGCTGTCCAGGCTTTTGAGGTCCTTAAGAAGTGCTTTATCTCGGCCCCGGTGTTGGTTCAGCCCAACCAAATGGAGCCATTTATCGTGGAGGTTGACGCGTCCGAGGTGGGAGTGGGGGCTGTCTTGTCCCAGGGTACCAGGTCCCTCACCCATCTCCGTCCTTGTGCCTACTTCTCCAGGAAGTTTTCACCCACTGAGAGTAACTATGATATTGGCAACCGTGAACTCTTAGCCATCAAATGGGCATTTGAAGAGGGGCGCCACTTCCTGGAGGGGGCTAGGCACCAGGTAACGGTCCTTACCGACCACAAGAATCTGGTTTTCCTAGAATCTGCCCGGAGGCTAAACCCGAGACAAGCTCGTTGGGCGTTATTTTTTACCAGATTCAACTTTGTGGTTACCTATAGGCCTGGGTCTAAAAATGTTAAGGCTGATGCACTGTCACGTAGCTTCATGGCCAGCCCTCCTTCGGAGGAAGATCCTGCTTGTATTTTGCCTCCAGGTATAATCATTTCCGCTATTGATTCTGATTTAGTCTCTGAAATTGCGGCTGATCAAGGTTCAGCTCCCGGGAACCTTCCTGAGAACAAGCTGTTTGTTCCCCTGCAACTCCGGCTAACGGTACTTAAGGAAAATCATGACTCTGCACTATCTGGCCATCCAGGCATCCTGGGTACCAAGCACCTCATTGCCAGAAACTATTGGTGGCCTGGGTTGCCTAAAGACGTTAAGGCCTACGTCGCCGCTTGTGAAGTTTGTGCTAGGTCCAAGACTCCCAGGTCCCGACCAGCGGGCTTACTATGTTCTTTGCCCATTTCCCAGAGACCTTGGACCCATATCTCCATGGATTTTATCACCGATTTGCCTCCATCTCAAGGCAAGTTGGTGGTGTGGGTTGTAGTAGACCGCTTCAGTAAGATGTGCCATTTTGTGCCCCTCAAGAAACTACCCAATGCTAAGACGTTAGCTACCTTGTTTGTCAAACACATCCTGCGTCTCCATGGGGTCCCTGTCAATATTGTTTCTGATAGAGGGGTACAATTTGTTTCATTGTTTTGGAGAGCCTTCTGTAAAAAGTTGGAGATTGATCTGTCCTTCTCCTCTGCCTTCCATCCTGAAACTAATGGCCAAACTGAGAGGACTAATCAGTCTCTAGAACAATATTTAAGGTGTTTTATCTCTGACTGCCAATATGATTGGGTCTCATTCATTCCCCTCGCCGAATTTTCCCTTAATAACCGGGTCAGTAACTCGTCAGGGGTCTCCCCCTTTTTCTGTAATTTTGGGTTTAATCCACGGTTCTCTTCCGTTTCACCTGGTAGTTCCAACAATCCCGAGGTAGAGGTCGTTCATCGAGAACTGTGCACAGTCTGGGCTCAGGTTTAGAAGAACCTAGAGGCGTCCCAGAGCATACAAAAAACTCAGGCAGATAGAAAACGTTCTGCTAACCCCTTGTTTATGGTCGGGGATCTGGTGTGGCTATCGTTTAAAAATTTGCGCCTTAAGGTCCTGTCCAAGAAGTTTGCTCCCCGGTTTATAGGGCCGTACAAGGTCATTGAAGTCCTCAATCCTGTCTCCTTCCGACTGGAGTTGACCCCATCTTTTCGAGTACACGACGTGTTCCATGCCTCCCTCCTTAAACGCTGCTCCCCGTCCTTGGCTCCCTCGAGGAAACCTCCGGTCCCTGTTCTCACCCCTGAGGGGGCAGAATTCGAGGTGGCCAAGATTGTGTACAGCAGGATGGTCCAAGGCTCCCTCTAGTACCTGGTCCATTGGAGAGGATACGGGCCTGGGGAGAGGATTTGGGTACCCACTCGGGATGTTCACACTGGGATATTGGTCAGGAGGTTTCACCTTCGTTTCCCCAGTAAACCAGGTCCGCTTAGAAGAGGTCCGATGGCCCCTCATAAAAGGGGGGGTACTGTAAAGGATCTGCCAGGCACAGCTTCGGGGTTAACGCCCATAGATAATCAGTCTGCACCTGCTTCTATGTCTGTGAGACTGACTCCATCTTCCACCACTCAGGGTGGCAGGCTTAGGAGTGGGAGAACCTTTCACAGCCTGGCCAGACGGAGCTAGCTCCCGCCCTCTGTCTATTTATACCTGCCTTTCCTGTTCCTCCTTTGCTTGTGATTCTTCTCGTTTGGTTTCCTGGCCCTGCTCCAGCTTCTTGTACTATTGTCCTTGCTTCATATTGACCCCGGCTTGCTGACTACTCTCCTGCTCTGCGTTTGGTACCTCGTACACTCCTGGTTTGACTCGGCTTGTTCACTTCTCTTGTTGCACACAGTGTTTCTGTGGGCAACTGCCCCTTTCTCCCCCTAGCTCTGTGTACCCTTGTCTGTTTGTCTGTCGTGCACTTATTGAGCGTAGGGACCGTCGCCCAGTTGTACCCCGTCGCCTAGGGCGGGTCGTTGCAAGTAGGCAGGGACTGAGTGGCGGGTAGATTAGGGCTCACTTTTCTGTCTCCCCACCCCCGTCATTATCTCTAGAAATGGTATCGCACGCACAATGTCATCATTGAATTTTCCTGTTACCTTAGCTAAGTCTTCCATTAAATACCTAGGAATACATATTGGCCGTATGCCTGACACATTGTATACCCTCAATTACCCACCGGTTATCAATAAGATTAAGCAGGATCTTCAGCGCTGGCAACATTTACCCCTTTCCTTCATGGGAAGATGCCACCTACTGAAAATGATTAGCTTCCCAAGATTGCTATACCCGATGCAGACAATCCCTCTCCTTCTGAAGCATACTGATATCATGAAACTAAACTCAATGTTTTCCAATTATATATGGAATAAGAAACGGCCTAGAATTGACTTAAAGAAACTTATGGTTCCTAAGGAGGGGAGGGGGAGTTAATGTTTCCTGACCTACGCAGTTACAATTTAGCTTGTTTAGTTCGACATGGTCTTGATTGGCTGCAAGAATCAAATTTCTACTCCAATTACACCCTTGAGACGGGGGTGGTGGCTCCACTGCATTTATCTTCTTTGTTAAATACTTCTTTTAGAAATTTAGCTCCGGCAGTGAGGCATCGTGTATTATTCAGAGACACCATCATGGCCTGGAAATCTGTCAGATCCCTTCTTGGTCTCCCTCAACACATCTCCAAACATATGCATCTATGGGGGCACCCAGAGTTTCCTCAGGGGAGGGAGAACCCCCACTTTCGTGAAATGCACTTGCTGGGCATCTCTAAGTTTAGTCATTTAATACACCCTACTGACAATCGCTACATGACTTTTCAAGAGTTGCAGGTCTTACACAATATCTCCTCACGGCATAATTTAGCCTATTGCCAGTGAAAGTCGTTTTGGAGATCGAAGCTACTCAATATTGCCACAGAATGCTCTAGAAATCTTTTAGACACCTTAATTATGACTCCACCAGTTAAATCTTCTTTGTCCTTTCTGTACTACACACTGAGAGAAACAACGGCCAAAGTAACCATATCCACAATGTTTAAAGCGTGGAATAGGGAGTTCTCTCAGCAAGATCTAACGCAGCAAATTCTAGGGGGTTGGGCAAGAGTACGTAAAGCTGTTATCAGTGAACAATGGAGAGAGACCCACTTTAAGTTCATTCATAGGGCTATATATGGATTTGACATTCCCCCACATCCTAATTTTCCTGAAAGATTGGTGGCGTGCCCATGGTGCCATACACCTAAGACTAATCTGTTTCATGGTTTGTGGACTTGTCCTAAATTATTTGTATATTGGAGTGGGATTGTAGAGGCCATCAGGGAGTTATGGGGAATATCCCTTGCAGTGGAGCCACTACCTCTTCTATTTCATGTCTTCCCGGTAATCCAACACATTCCAGACGCACTACATGCCTTTCTTCTAGTAGCTAAAATATCCCTGCTTACCCTTTAGCTTAAAGGGAATGTGTTGCCAGCAAAACATGTTTTTATTTGTTTTAATTAAACAGTTAGTGTATAGGTGATTAAACATTGTTCTAATTTTTTATTTTTTTTTCACGAGTCAGGAAATATTATAAATTGGATTCAATTTATAATATTTCCCAGCACTGGTCACTAGATGGAGCCATTCCCAAAATTGCAGCATTGCATGTGGTAAAGCAACCACATTGCTTTATGCTGCAAAATTGGGTAAAAATCCCTCGCTCTAGTGAGCTCTCAGAATCCCCCCCTCCTTTATCCTGGCTAGTGCAGGGATAAACGAGGGGTTTGAACGGTCTAACCTCCTACACTGTGTGTCGCCATTTTTTGAGCTAACACACAGTGTAGAAGGTTAACATACAGTAGTAAACACACTGAAACACGAACATACATAGAAATAACTTACCTGCTCCAGTCGCCGCGGCTCCCTCCGGTCCATCCGCTCCGTCTGCTGCCGCTGCTCCATGTGCACAAGTCCGGAAGCCGCGACTGGAAGTAGTAATCTTACTGTCCGGCCGCGACTTCCGGTCCACAGGAAAATGGCGCCGCACGGCGCGCATTTCAAATTGAACTGTGTGGGAGCGGCGCATGCGCCGTTCCCACACAGCGGCGTACACGAAAGTGGATGGAACGGGCCCCGTTCGCAGTCCCTATGGGACTGGAGCTGCCGTATTCCATGTCTGTATGTGTCGTTAATCGACACATACAGAAATGGAAAAAAAAATGGCAGCCCCCATGGGGAAGAAAAAGTGTAAAAATAAAAAAAAGTAACACACAAATTAATCCAAACGTTTTTAATAAAGCACTAACATCTTTAACATATTAAAAAAAAAATCTTGGTGACACTGTTCCTTTAAGCCATAGCTGCCGCCGATTACTGAGGTTATATCTTAATTTAAAAAATATGTATATCTGGATAGGTTGGAAATTGAACGTACAGCGGAATCCTGTTCCTCAAAGTTTTTCAAAAAGTGGAAAACTTTCATATGCAAACATTTCCAACCCACTGAGATCAAAGATCTGATGACACCGTTCTACTACACTTCTTGGTATTTGACGAGAGATGTTTTAGTTTTCAAACTGTTTTTATTAAGAATGTCACAGAGTCATATAACAATTCAAGTATTATGCTTTTCACACTCTTGGTTTTACATAAAAAACATAGTACAATCATTCAACTGTTTATGTTAATCGACTTTAACCATGGGGACTGTACTATGGAATCAATTCTTTAATACATAAACTTAACAAGATAAATTAACCATAATTTTAAACATTCATGTGGTATATCATGGAGCTTCTTATGGATCACGTGAAACGAGTAACAAGCACAGTCTACCTGCCCCTGGAGAAGTCAATGTCTCTCATGGGATGACTCTCTTTAGTACCTTCTCTAGACGGATCTGGGTTTATCCAGATAGGTCATCCATGGTGACCAGGTATGTAGAAAACCCACCCTCGTTTGTCTTTCCCAGTGTAGGAGTTCTTCGAACCTACGTATCTCTTGTACCTTCCTAATCCAATCTTCTATAGTGGGTGACTTGGTGGATTTCCACAATAGCGGAATCAACAATTTAGCTGCAGTAAGTAAGTTAGTCGCCAGATCTTGTTTCTTGGGCGTAAATGAATCAGACGATAACCATAGAAGTATCACTTGTGGGGACACAGGAATTGATGTTAAACAGATCGAGTTAATTTCTGAGATAACCGCTTTCCAAAATCCCTGTATCAAGGTACAGTCCCACCATATATGCACTAAAGAACCCTTATTCAGTGAGCACCTCCAACATGCCTCCGGAATATCTGGATTTATTTTGTGTAACCATACTGGGGTTTTGTACCACCTGGTGATAAATTTGTAAGAATTTTCTCTGATTCTAATGCATTGCGAGAACCCCTGTGAGTGTTTCAGTATAATTCGTTGTTCCTCCACTGAAAAGTTAACCTGGAGGTCCTGTTCCCACTTAGTGATTAATTCCAGCTTATCCTCTTTTTCTCCCAACAATAGCCTATCATTAGATCTAGCTAAAGCACCTTTTTGAATTGTAGGTTGCTGTAATGCTTTTTCAAGTGGGGACAGATGTAGAGAATTAACAAAACAAGCTGTGTATTTATCACATACTGTCTGAAAATCTTGCCTCTTAATGAAATCAGAAAGAAGTAGACCTGTATGTCTAAGTAATAGAGCTGTCCAATCCCGAGACTCCGACTCAAAGAATTGGGACAATGTGATATTATCCATATGCTTCCAAAAGGAGCTTACTGGGATTCTCTTCTTATCTACCAGGTAAGGAAGGAGGCTCATAGGTAGTAGCGGAATGCTTTCCGACAAAAGCGGGTCCCTCCCATTTACCTCCTGCCACACCCTTATAGTGCCCTTCACCAAGGTGCTAGAGCATGTGGAATTTGGTGAGAAGGGCCTCAGGCCCCATAGCGAAAGTCTGTCTGATAACTCTAGTAGCTCTCGCTCTAGTTCCACATATATATTGGACTGTGTTGTATTCATCAAAGAATGCCATCTATTCAATTGGTTAGCTTTGTAGTACGTGAATACGTCTGGTACCCCTAAGCCCCCAAATCGCGGTTTCTGTATCAGTAGCCTGTATTTTAGGCGTGGCCTAGCATTATTCCATAAAAATGAAGAGAACATCTTCCGAACCCTATCAAAGAACTTTCTAGGTAGCCATATCGGTAGTGCTTGTATCAAATATAACAGTTTAGGTACAATATAGGTTTTTAATAAATTCTTGCGTCCCATCCATGACAGAAAGGGTACTTTGAGTTCTTTTAATTGCTTTTGTATAGCCTCGAGCATAGGTATGTAGTTATACTGATACAGATGTGTTGGGTCTTTCGCTATCTGAATGCCCAGGTATGTCAGAGTACTGTCAGGCCATTTAAATAGAGAATTAATTTTAATTAGATCTATGACCGGATCTGGTATAGAAATATTTAATATTTCAGACTTCCCGAAATTTATTTTAAAATTGGAAACTTCCCCAAACTCTGTGAACAGGTTCGTAAGGTGAGGAATCGAAGTCTCAGGATTGGAAGTCATTATTAACAAATCGTCAGCAAATGCTGCTGTAGTATGTGTGTAAGTACCGACCTTAAGGCCTTGTATTTGTGGGTCCTGCCTTATTTTTTGAATCAAGGTCTCCATGACCATAATGAACAGGGACGGCGATAATGGACAACCCTGACGTGTGCCATTATTAATATTAAAAGGCTTGGAAAGAGTCCCATTTACCCTAATTCTAGCACTAGGTTCTTTATATAAGGAAAATATCGCCTGAATAAACAATTGAGGGATCCCAAATTTCCGTAGGGTCGCTTCTAAATACTCCCAGTCAACCCTATCAAAAGCCTTTTCGGCATCTGTACCCATGAGGACAAGGGGAACTCCACGTGACTTGGCGTATTCAATCAGTCTTAATACTCTACATGTGTTGTCTTTACCTTGTCGTTCTCTAACAAAGCCAGTTTGTTCTTGTCCTATGAGTTTAGGTAGTAGTTCACCCAATCTAGCTGCTAACGCCTTGGCCCACCACTTTATGTCCGTATTCAAGAGGGATATGGGTCTATAATTGCCGCAACATGTGGGATCTTTCCCCTCTTTGGGTAGGATTGTAATGTGAGCTTCAAGAGCTTGTTTTGGAAAGTGTTCACCCCTGAGTAAGGAATTGCATAATTTGGTGAAGTGGGGCAATAATGTAGCTTTAAACTTTTTATAGTATCCCACTGTGAACCCATCTGGGCCTGGGCTTTTTCCCGACGGGATAGACATCAATATCTTTTCCAACTCCATTTCCGTAAATGGATCTGTCAGAATATCTAGGTCTTCTCCCTCTATTATGGGAAGGTCAATAGTGTCTAGAAACTTAGTAATCAGGGAAGTCCTGTCAAGGTCTGTTGTTGATGTCCCCAATGTATGCTGTAAATTATATAGGTTGTGATAAAAGGTCTGAAAAGCCTCTGCTATTTGAGCAGTGTCTGTAGCCACTCCCCCCGTTTCCTGTTTAATCTCTGGTATAAAAGTTCTGGCTTGTTGTTTACGGATTAATGCCGTCATCATCTTGTTTCCCCTGTCCCCATGGGCATACTGCTTATATTTTGATATTTGAAGGAGATGCGCAGATTTAACATTAAGTACATCCTTTACTTTTTCTCTGAGACTGGTTAATTCTTCTAGGGAGGAAATAGCTACAGTTTTCTTATGAACTCTTTCTAAAAGTGCAATCTGGGAGAATAGGTCATTTAATATTGCATTTGTCTTTTTCTTGACATGTGTTCCCAATGAAATTAATTCCCCTCTCAACACTGCTTTGTGAGCTTCCCATATAATTGGGTCAGAGATAGAATCTGATGCGTTATGTTGAAAGTATTGAGATAAATGGTTTTCTACTATCTGAATATTACTCTTGTCTGCAATAAGAGTGTCGTTTAATTTCCAACACCAGTTCCCCTTAGGGATTCCCGTCAAACTGAGAGTCACTGAAATTGGCGCATGATCTGATAGTAAAATATGTCCTATGTCCGCTGCTCTGACCAGTGATGTGTATTTTTGTGACAAGAAAATATAGTCCAGTCTGTGATACGTATTGTGGGTAGGTGAAAAATATGAGTAATCCTTATCTAGAGGGTGTAATAATCTCCAGATATCTGTTAGGTGTAGGGAATGAAGAACCTTATTCAATTGTGCCAGCCTTTTGTATGAGACATGTTGTGACCCTGTGGTGTCTAATATCGGATTAAGCGGTATATTCAGATCTCCCCCCATTATTAAAATCCCCTCAGAAAAATCTCTCAGAACGTTCAAGACCCGAATGAGCCAGGAAGACTGCCCAGCATTGGGTGCGTATAGGTTAGCAAAGGTATATACAGTGTTACCAATTTTCCCTTTTATAAACAGATATCTGCCCTCTGCATCTTCTTTTTTCATTAGGAATGAAAATGGAATACTATTATGTATCGCTATGCTAACTCCCCTAGCCGCAGACTCATATGGGCAGTGGAACCATAAATTAAAATCTCTTGAGGGGACATTAGGAATTTTTAACCTTTTAAAGTGCGTCTCCTGTATTAGGACTACCTGTGCCGCCTGTTTTTTCCACATTCTAATAACTTGACTGCGCTTCTGTGGGACATTCAGACCCCTCACGTTGTGAGATACAATCTTAATTTCTGCCATATGTGACATGTGACCATTCCCTTCTCTGCGCATACCACATGATATAACCAAAAGAACATAAAAATAACCTAGCCTTTTTTAACCATACTCTGTATTGGAGTAAACTTCTGACACGAGGTAAGAGTGAAACATTATCAGCTACAACAACCTGTAGCTTCACCTTAGTATAAGGAGGGGTCTCCCTATAAGTACAAACTAGGGGGGTCATATTAGAACCAATGAGAATGACCTCCAACCCAGGCCTACCTAAGCAGCTTTTTCCAAATTTTGGTATAAAACCGGCAAGACACTTCAAGTGCTTATTTTAAGGCTTAATCTCCATTAGGGTATGTGCACACACACTAATTACGTCCGTAATTGACGGACGTATTTCGGCCGCAAGTCCCGGACCGAACACAGTGCAGGGAGCCGGGCTCCTAGCATCATACTTATGTACGACGCTAGGAGTCCCTGCCTCGCTGCAGGACAACTGTCCCGTACTGTAATCATGTTTTCAGTACGGGACAGTAGTTCCACGGAGAGGCAGGGACTCCTAGCATCGTACATAAGTATGATGCTAGGAGCCCGGCTCCCTGCACTGTGTTCGGTCCGGGACTTGCGGCCGAAATACGTCCGTATATTACGGACGTAATTAGTGTGTGTGCACATACCCTTAAAGTGGGGACCTGTTCACTGGTTGTGATTAGTTGCTAACTGTGCAAACATAGCTTTGTCACCATTTAAATCTGAAATATATATCTTAGGAACCCTTAACATAACGCCATATGTTAGTGCAAAGAAATTATGCAAATACATAAACATAGTTACATCCCAACAACTTCAGATAGGGTCTCGTCCTTGGGTTGTATGGATATTTTTCTTCCCTGGCGCTGATCTAAAGCCAGAAACCTTTGTCCAGGGGTCTGCTTCCAACAGGGACGGTATCTTCGGCGGATATGCCAACGGGAGCCATGAAGGAATGTCCATAGGCTGGAATCCAAGCAAGTCCCAGGCCGCATGTAGATCTTCAGGATTCCGTATCACGATATGTTTATCCTGTTTGTGTATCGCTATTCCAAAAGGGTATAACCAGCGAAAGGGGATGTTGTTAGATCTTAGCTTATCCAGTAGCGGTTTTAGTATCCGGCGTTTCGTGAGTGTTGAAGCAGCCAAATCTTGAAAAAGAAGGACAGGGGTTCCCTCATAATTAACTCCGTCTGAAGATCTTGCTTGTTTTAATAGTGCAGCAGTGTCCACATAGCTAAGCAGGCCACAAATTACATCTCTAGGTGGATCTTGAGCACGTGGCTTGGCTCTCAGTGCCCTGTGAATACGCTCAATTTGGATAGGCCCTGCTTTCTCTCCTCCCAAAATTGATGCAAAAATCTCCCGTGCTACTTTAGGAAGCGTTTCATGTGGAATAGACTCAGGAAGGCCCCGTATCCTGATATTTTTGCGGCGACTGCGGTTCTCCTGGTCTTCCGCATGCAATAAAGCCATATTTATGTGATCATGCTGAACATGTAAAGTCTCTTGTACTGCTGCTCCAAACCGGGTCACTTCAGCCTGAGCGGTTTCTAGCGTGTCCACCCTGTCTCCAATATTTCTCAGATCGGCTTTTATTTCTGCCAGGTCTTGTGCTATGGGGCCCAGGGCTTTAAAGAGAACCCGCTTTATAAATCCTCTCGACACAGGGACATATGTGGACTCACCCCCAGCCTCCGATTGCTCTCCTGTGCTGCCGACATCAGAATCTTCTGTAGCCTCATGGCTGCATGCTGCATCCGGCGCCATCTTTGATTTTCGCGCCGGAGAGCGCTCCATCGTTTTCTTTAAAAACCTATCCAGGTCTGCTTGATTTTTCCCCGGTTTTGGGGTGCCTAAGTGTTCCCTGGTCTTATCTTTCCCGGTCCGCACCATTCTGCTGTGTCTTGCCTTGCTAAAAGCTTAGGTTAGCCGGGTTGCCGCCGGAGCTCTGTCTCAATCCACCTTCTCTGCTCGCGGTCAAGCTCCGCCCCTATTTGACGAGAGATGTGGCGGGAACGTTAGGAGCTTTGAAGGGGTGATTTTTGGCAATATATGAGGGTAATGTTGTCTTGGGGGTAGCATGAGTCTCTTGTGCTTTCATGTACCTAACCTTTTCTGTGTAACTACTTTAAAATTTATACATTGGTATTACACTATCCGGATGTCAGGGGGGAGGGGGGTGGTTTATTATGTTTAATTTGTTAAATTTATTAACTCTGTTTATAAGAATTTTATCAAATTACTCTGTATACTGTACGTGATATTGTATTGATGAGTCTGATTGATCCAACTGTATTGTCCAACAAATTGTCATACAATTGTTCATTTTTCTGGAAAATCAATAAAAAGTTGTTCTAAAAAAAAAAAAAAGGGGGCGCTATAGTAGTTTGGGATAAAAGAGATTACATGAAAGAGGTAGAGAGACAACTATCTGACCATTGTACCCATCGAAAAGTTCCTATTGACCCAACCACGATGATTCCCAAAAAAAAAAATCATAATCCTGTAACATCACCATAGTCTAGGAAAACCATCGATGGTAAAACAGTAAAATTCCTACAAAATCCAGATCCAGTTATTAGTTTTTTTTATATTCTACCCAAAATCCATAAATCTCTATAGAACCCACCTGGCAGACCAATAGTAGCCTCCACAGATTCTATTCTCTCGCCCCTCTCGATTTCTCTTGAGAAGGTGCTTACCCCATTAATCAAGACTACAACATCTTTCATTTTGTATACTGGTAATTTTTTACAAAAAATCAAGGAACTATCCCAGGTAACCCAGTCTGCTTTTTAGTGACTTTCGACGTGAATAGTCTATACACTTCCATACATCACTCAAAAGGTGTACAAGCCACCACACAACTTCTCGAGTCTACCGACATGACTACAGAATCGATAGAATTCTGCTTGGAATTACTTAACTTAATTCTATATTTGGAGACGATTTTTACCAGCAAACATGTGGCACCACTATGGGGTCTAATGTTGCACCACCATATGCCAATGCTTATATGTCAATATTCGAAAAGGAATACATTTACAACAATACACTCTTCAAATACATGCTAAGTACTAGTACCGATACATTGATGACATCTTCTGTATCTAGGATGGACCCCAACAATCCCTTAATGATTTTTTGTCTTAAATTAATCAGAGTAGAGATGAATTACAATTTACATTGAATTCCGATATCCAAAATATCTGTTTTTTGGACACCACTGTCATTAAAGATAATGGAGGACACCTCACTACTGATCCCTACTTAAAACCCACCAACAGGAATTGATTGCTATATTACAAAAGTAATCATCCTAAAAATACTAAACATTCATTACCTAGATCACAGTTTACGAGAGTTCCTGGAATAGTATCTGACGAAGACACTAAGAAAATACGACTACAAAAAATTTGACAAAAATGTCAAGTAAGGGGATATCCAACAACACTTCTGGACCAGGAGATGCAAAATACATTAAGATCCACTCACAACATTGCCTCAACAATGCCGGATAAGTCTACTCAATCTAGATTACCTTTTGCTCATACTTACCATCCTTTAGTTCCTGTAACGGCCGCCGCGCCGTTCCCCGCTTCTTCCACGGCCTCCTCTCCGATTCCTGTACCCTCCATTCCCTAATGCTTGTCCCGAGCTCCACTTACCCGATCCGGAGGCTCTGCTGGCTCTGGGCGGCGTCAGGTAACTGCATCTCTTACCTCCCTCTGCGGCCGTCATCCACGATGTGCAGCCACTAGAGGGTTTGTGCACTGACTCTTCCCTTCCTAAAGGGCCAGCGCGTGCCAAAATCCAAGAACTTCCTATTTAAGGATCCTCCTCCCTCAGATCCTTGCTTGTTCAACCAAGTTATCCCTGTGAGCTTCCCTGTACCCAGTCTCCCTGTTACCTTGCCTTCTGCGTTTGTCTGGATTTCCCATTGTGACCTCAGCCTGAACTTTGTACTATCCTTGCCTGCCGCCTGCCTTGACCTATTGCTATCCATACCTTTAACTATGTCTGCTGCCTGTCCTGACTTCTGGTCTATACATCTGACTGCCTCTAAACCCACTATGTCAAGCGTTGCCCTGGGTTACAAGCACCATCTCCCAGACGACACAGAGGATCCACAAACAAACCGGTGAGAACCGTTATAGTTCCCAAGTTACAACAGGTTATTCGCAAACATTGGCCATCACTACACATTGCTTACCCACAGATAGAGGCATTCTCTAACCCTGCCATGACGTGTCTGAAAAGACCTCGTAATATCTGTGATCGCCTGATTAGTGCAGATATAGGCAACGTTACTAAAATACTGAGACAAGTCTTCCTCCAAACAAAACGAAATGGGACATTTCCTTGCTTACATTGCTAGTGTTATTCCAATATCATTAAAGGGAAGGTGTCATGATTTTTTTTTTTTTATATATAATATTGCTTTTAGGCCTTATTTACACGAGTGTGTGCATTTTGCGCATGCCAAAAACGTGGCATTTGCGTGCGAAAAAGGCACTGAACAGCTTTGTGTGCCACCACCATATGATGCGCGGCTGCGTGATTTTCAGGCAGCCACCATCATTATGACACTCCGTTTGGATGTTTGTAAACAGAAAAGCACGTGGTGCTTTTCTGCTTTCATTCATCTTTTTCACTGCTGTTCTTTTTCAGTGCTTCCGTGTGACATGCGTGGTTTTCACGCACCCATTGACTTCAATGGGTCCGTGATGCGCGAACAGCGCACAAATATAGAACATGTCGTGAGTTTTTTGCAACGGACTCACGTTGCACAAAATTCACGGACTGTCTGCACGGCCCCATGGACTATTATCGGTCCGTACGACACGCGTGAAAATTATGCGCGTTGCACGGACGAATAACACGCTCGTGTAAACAAGCCCTTAGTGTAATATTAAAAGAAATTTTATTTATTTGTGTTCTTGTGTTCTACTTATTTTTTTTTTCTTACCTTTACTTCTCTATGGGGGCTGCCATTTTTTTTTCATCTCTGTATGTGTCGTTTGACGACACATACAGAGATGGAATACGGCACATACATCCCCATAGAGAATGCGAACTAGAGCTGTTCCATTCACTGCAGCGTACGCCGCCTGTGTATCAACGGCGCATGCGCCGCTCCCACACAGACCAAAATGAAGCTCGTTAGCAGAGCGAAATCTGGCGCCATTTTCATGTGGACCGGAAGCTGCTGCCGGACAGTCAGATGACGACTTCCAGCCGTGGCTTCCGGCCATATGTTCAAGGAAGCGAAAGCGCAAGGAATAAGAGAGGAGGCGGCGGCAGGAGCAGGTAAGTTATGTTTGTGTATGTGATGTGTGTATTATGTTCGTGGATGTTAGTGTTATACTGTCTGCTTAGCACTGTATCTCATCCTCCTACACTGTGCATTCGCTCAGAAAATGGCGGCACACAGTGTAGGAGGTTTGAAGATTCAACGCCCTCCTCCTGGCACTAGCCAGAATAAGGGAGGGGGATTGAATCACCACTTATCTCAGTTTAGATTTCAAATGATTGAACAGGTACCAAGACCCAGGAGAGGAGGTAACCATATACATTTACTAAAATAAAGGGAATCCTTTTGGATACACACATTAGAGACATTGACACCTAATGGACTCAAGTTGGAGTATGATCTGTTGTCCTAATTTTATTATCTATCTTTTACCTTTATCAATTATGTAATCTGTTTCTTTTCTCTAGGCACGCTAGGAATGTGAGATCCATTGTGCGACCTGATAGGGGTACCATAAAACTGGTTCACTCTATAGTACCTACCTCACACCCTATACCACCTCCTTCTCCGCCTGCCATCCTTCTCCCACTCCTTTTCTCCCCCTCTGCCCCCCCTCCATTCTCTTACGTTATATGTTAATTTGCACTTTTCTAGTCATTTCCTGCTTTCCTCTGCGTTTGTTCATCTCCATATTGTTACTAGACACTGCCAGTAAGTGAATTTAACCGCCAGTAAGTGTTACAAGCACACTGACACACCTTCTCTTTCTCTGCCCGAGCATTTGGATTCTCAACTCATGATGCTCTCATGATTGCAGGCCTGTGCGGTGCTGAGAACAGGGTTCATATGCCAAGGGTAAGTGAATCTTTGAGCGCAGGACGGTGTGGCTGCTTTTCCAACAAAGGCTTAGAGCGTTTGTCACGGAGTGCACGGTGAGCTAACTAGGTGACCAGCAGTGTTCTGTGTGCTGATGGAGTCTATCCATGGAAGGGCTAGGCCTATAAGTATACTGTGTAGGCTTTCTTTTTAGTGGGGGAGGCTGAAGACTACCATCAGCCTAGAGTGATTCGCTCTGGTGAGTCTAATGGGGATGTGGCAATGGTCAGCCTAATTTGTGAGCCAATGGATAGGTGAGCGTTTTGTATTGAGTCGTGCCACGTCCTGTGTCATCTGCCACGTCCGGAGGAACCCGCCTTATCCTGTGTCATCTGCCATGTCCAGAGGAATCCGCCACGTCCTGTGTCACCTGCCACGTCCAGAGGAATCTGCCACGTCTGGCGCAACCTGCGGCACCTGTGTCATCCGCCACGTTTGGCGTTATCTGCTGCACCCATCTCCATCAGTGCCAGAGCTGCGGCCACTGAATGGACTATCCAGGTACCCTTGTGCGGGACATTGTATTGCTGGGGTTTCCTGTTGTTTGGCCAGCTGAATCCCCACTACGGCGGTACGGCCTAGTGGGGCCACTAACCCGCTACGTGACAAATACCCAAATATTTAATGGATTTGGAATTCCATTGGAAAGGGAATTCATGCGCTAGTGCTGACCGAGGTCCAGAAGTGATGCCCATAATTAATATCTGTGATTTTTTATCATTAACTTTATAATAGGATATCTGTAATGACAGGGTAGGGAGACAGACAGGTGAGCCCTAATCTACCCTCCCTACTTGCAACTACCCGTCCTAAGCGACGGGGTACAACTGGGTGAAGGTCCCTACTGTTAGGGATCTGCCAGGTACTACGTCTAGGTATACTCCTGGGATTAATCAATCCACACCTGAGGCCAGACCTCTTAGACTGACACCGGCTATGTAATGGCAGGAAGGAGGTGAAGGGAAAGTGAGCCCTAATCTACCCACCGCCCTGTCCCTGCCTACTTGCAACGACCCGCCCTAGGCGACGGGGTACAACTGGGCGGCGGTCCCTACGCTGTCTAAGTGCACGGGAGAACAAACAGGGAACACGCAAGGGAAGGGGCAGTAGCCCACGGAACGCTGCGAGGAAACGGAGCGGTGAATGAGTAGTCAGGACCAGGATGAAGTGGAGTATACCAACGTGAGCACGGAGAAGGAAGCAAGCCAGGGGCAAAGCAAAGCAGGTTAAGCGGAGCTGCAGCAAGGCAGAAGCACGGCAGAAGCAGGCTGGAGCAAGCAGCAGTGGGGCCAGGAATCCAGAAGAATTACAAGCACTGAGGAAGAGAACACGGCAGGTAATAATGGACAGGGGGCGGAGCTAACTCCGACTGACCAGGCCGCGATAGGCTCTCCCACTCCTGAGCCTGCCACCCTGGTTGGTGGGAGCCGGTGTCAGTCTAAGAGGTCTGGCCTCAGGTGTGGATTGATTATTCCCAGGAGTATACCTAGACGTAGTACCTGGCAGATCCCTAACACCTACGCTTAGTAAGTGCAAGACAGACAAACAGACAAGGGTACACAGAAGCTAGGGAAATGGGGCAGCTGCCCACGGACAACACCGTGAGCAACAAGAGTAGTGAACGAGCCGAGTCAAACCAGGAGAGAACGAGGTACAAAAACGCTGAGCAGGAGAGTGGTCAGAAAGCCAAGGTCAATAACAAGCAGAGGATGAGTAGTACAAGCAGCAGCAGCAAGCCAGGAAACAAGCATAGAAGAATCACAGGCAAAGGAGGAACAGGAAAGGCAGGTATAAATAGACAGTGGGCGGGTGCTAGCTCCGTCTGGCCAGGCTGTGATAGGCTCTCCCACTCCTAAGCCTGCCATCCTGAGTGTTGGAAGATGGAGTCAGTCTCACAGACATAGGAGCAGGTGCAGGCTGATTGCCCACGGGCGTCGATACAGAAGCTGTGTCTGGCAAATCCTTTACAGTACCCCCCCTTTTATGAGGGGCCACCGGACCCTTTCTAGGTGGACCTGGTTTATTGGGGAGACAAAGGTGGAACCTCCTGAGCAATACCCCAGCGTGAACATCCCGGGCGGGTACCCAAGTCCTCTACTCAGGCCCGTATCCTCTCCAATGGACCAGGTACTGAAGGGAGCCTTGGACCATCCTGCTGTCCACAATCTTGGCCACCTCGAATTCTACCCCCTCAGGGGTGAGAACAGGGACCGGAGGTTTCCTCGAGGGAGCCAAGGACGGGGAGCAGCGTTTAAGGAGGGAGGCATGAAAGACATCGTGAACTCGAAAAGATGGGGGCAACTCCAGTCGGAAGGAGACAGGGTTAAGGACTTCAATGACCTTGTACGGCCCTATAAACCGGGGAGCAAACTTCTTGGACGTGACTTTAAGGCGCAAATTTTTAGAGGATAGCCACACCAGATCCCTGACCACAAACAAGGGGTTAGCAGAACATCTTCTATCTGCCTTTTGTATGCTCTGGGATGCCTCTAGGTTCTTCTGAACCTGGGCCCAGACTGTGCACAGTTCCTGATGAATGACATCTACCTCGGGATTGTTGGAACTACCATGTGAAACGGAGGAGAACCGTGGATTAAACCCAAAATTACAGAAAAAGGGGGAGACCCCTGACGAGTTACTGACCCGGTTATTAAGGGAAAATTCGGCGAGGGGAATGAATGAGACCCAATCATGTTGACAGTCAGAGATAAAACACCTTAAATATTGTTCTAGAGACTGATTAGTCATCTCAGTTTGGCCATTAGTTTCAGGTTGGAACGCCGAGGAGAAGGACAGATCAATCTCCAACTTTTTACGGAAGGCTCTCCAAAACAATGAATCAAATTGTACCCCTCTGTCAAAAACAATATTGACAGTAACCCCATGGAGACGCAGGATTTGTGTTGACAAAGAAGGTAGCTAACGTCTTAGCATTGGGTAGTTTCTTGAGGGGCACTAAGTGGCACATTTTACTGAAGCTGTCTACTACAACCCACACCACCGACTTGCCTTGAGATGGAGGCAAATCGGTGATAAAATCCATGGAGATATGGGTCCAAGGTCTCTGGGGAATGGGCAAAGAACATAG